>NC_080419.1:28873425-29191238 GCF_029873635.1 Malania oleifera | reverse complement strand
CCCCAAAATTAGCCTACACACACTACCACTGCCACAAGGAACCAACTGATCACTTTAATAGTAACGAACAACAACTAATGAATTGACATGGGCAAACAATCGAAATGTTGGATCTTTGACCAAAATACAAGACCAATTAACTTGATATTATGGTCTATGGAAGGATTTAGATCATTTTGGAGGAAATCAAAGGCCAACTTGGCCAAAAAGTACTCTCACATCCAGTGCAGGGGGACAGACCTGCCGGCAGTTGGCCAGCACGTGGGGATGCATGGCTGATCCTATGGCAATGAAACTTCATCCACTCACAGATCAGAAGGTTCTGTGACTGGAAATGGGTTGTTTTGTGAAACATGTTTGAGATTCTAAAGAAGGCAGCACTGTCAAGGAAGTTTTCACCGACTGCTGTTTTTCTCCGGTGACCTCTAGACTTGTTTCTACTCTCTAGAGGTACAGCAGATCCTCCTATAACATCAGATTTGCATAGGACGATCAAGTTTAGGGTTTGGTTCGGCGGTAGGGTGTAGATCGGATCTTGCTTTGATACCATGTTGAAGTATTGAATAAAAAAATAGACCAAATCACAATGATTCGTCTCTCCCCTCAACTTATAATATATGTAAAATACATACAATGACCATAATACCCTTACTAACACTTAATATTTATAATATATGTCAAATACATACAAGCACCATAATATCCTTACTAACACTTATTAACATAACACTAACACATACTAATAGTGCTAAATGACCAAAACAACCATTAGCATCACAATGGAGAAGGTAGGGGTAGTGGCATTCTTTATCCAGCTTGTGAAATTCTCTAGGGTGCCAATGGGATTTATTAATTGGATGATGAACTGCCAGCTTATTGAGTCAAGAATTTTCATAAGGTCAACCTTCATTGCCAATCTTGTGGGCTTTCAGATTCTGGTGGTATCTGTGAAGCAATTCTTGAGCCAATAACATGTTGTCATGAATGCTCCATCATTTGACAAAAAATGTTTGGTTCAGAGAAACAAATGAGTACAAGCAAGTTTGGAGTCTATTTGCCGGGATCTTGGTTGTGCATTTGTAGACAAAGCAACAAGCAATTGACCTAAAGCCCTGTTCAAGACTGGGGATTTTTATTTTGGAAACCAGGACCAGCTGGGTGGTATTGAGTTGTTTTTAAGGATTTTTAAGTCTTTAAAAAAGGAACACCATGCCTTTCAGCACATGAGAAGCGGTGGCTGTCAAGGGAGCTTAAAACCTTAATTCAAGAACAGCAAATCCATGGGTGAAAGTCATTAGAGCTCTGAACCATTTTATCATGCTCCAATCGAAAGCAAACGCTTCTGGATGTTTTATTTCTGTATAAAAGATCCCAACAAATGGTATGATGCAAATGGTGCACGTACTGGGTAGAAAAGATCCGTCAGGGTGGAAGAAATTCTGGGAGGTAGTAACTGGAGAACAAGTTGATTGAGGAGATTCGCATTCAACCAGATTTTGAATTGTCGTGATTGTGGTTCATATAATGTTTGTAATGCAAATGACCAGCAGCAACAGCCTAGACTGAAATCCAGACCTTCAGTATTCTCAAGATTGCAAATGCCCATTCCCAGGAACTGGAGGAACTCAAGTGAGGAGGAGAAAGGAAATTTTGACTTGGGGTATTGAATCGATAAGAATGAAAGGAAGATATCTCATTATCTGGGCACCTTTTCAAAATCTTTCCCAATTTTTTAAAATTACCGTGCTGGCACCGAACATATTAAGGAAATGGGATAATCAGAATAATAAAGCCCATGCTTTTAGAGCCAAACACTGGTCCGGATCAGAGAGAGGATCTTCATCACTCTTGGCCTAAGAAAATTCTGGCTGCCAATTATACCAAAGGGAAGGAAAGGGCCTACCAGAAGTCATTCTAAAAGCCAGGGAAATCTAGATTAAATGCAAAAATAATATGGAGGTTTTTGGGCTTCTGCTGCAAGAGCAGAACCTCCTTGGGCCCAAGTTGTTTCAAGGGACATGAGGGAAATAGTAGAAAACAAGTCAAAGGAGTTATGCGCTGAAAATAAGAAAGAAATACAGCATCCAGAGTTATGAAGACTCTTGGAGGCATACCAGGAGATTAAAACAAAGATGGGAATGGAGAATTCTGTTTTGGGGAATAAAGGAAAAAAGGTAATTGAAGCTGGTGGCGTAGATTATTGAGTCAAAAATCCTGATGAAGATGAATTTGATTCTCTTTCCTCGCATAGCCCTGAAAACAAGGACTTGCTGATCGAACATTTGCTAAAAACAGGAGTTACTGAAGATCAGAATGGCCACTCCCAATCAGTGGTTATTAGTGTTTCTCAACAAGAGGAAAGGGAGAATCTGAAAATAGGGAATTCTAATCGAGGCAATCAGGGTATACAAGACAAGAGTGTATTCGATGCCCAGGCGAAGCTCTGTTTTTGGAGGAACCTAGCCAGAACATCCCCTATCATCTCGTCTTCAGAAATTCCAAACTCAGTTCCTGATCCTATACTAGGTACCACTTTTTGCAACTCTAGGATTGACCCTCTTGGGACTCCAATGTGTAGTGCAGCTAATCCAAAAGGCATTATTCCCAATCCAAAGCAGTTCATTTCTTCATATAATACACTTTTGTGCCAAAAGGGGTTAACTGAAAAGGGGGGCTTGCAAATAGTGGACCTTCTAGGAGATGGGAGGGACAATCGTGATGCCCAAAACAACTTGATGAATTAGGTCTTAGTCTTGTTAATCATGAAAGGAAAGTGGTTAGCATTGGTGGTGGGGTGAGGAGGGAGAAAAAAAAAATCTTCCCAAGTTGAGTATAGAACTGGGTAGGCTTGCCTCCTTAGTCAATTATGAAAAGGAAAGGAGTTTGAGGGGTGATAAAAGTTATCCATGAAAATTCTCTCTCGGAACATTAGGGGATTTGGAAGTAGAAGGAAGCAATTGCATAAATTAGCGGAAGAATTCATGTAGCCGACCCCACCTAGTGGGACTTAAGGCTTGGTTTGTTGCTGTATGTAGTAGGAAGCAAGTGGGAGTGATTGAGTTAATTAGTAGGGTTTCGATATCTTATTCATCCAAGAGTCTTAGACTAACTCTGTAGATGCTTTTTCCATGAGAAGTCTTTAGGACTTTAGGTTTAGAGATTGGGTGTTCTTTCCCTCTCCAGGTGCTTCGGGAGGCCAAATCATTGTTTGGGACACTAGGGTGGCTTCTTTTAGGGATTGTGTTGGTGAGTTCTCTCTTTTGGGTTATTGGATGTCAAGGGTTTTGGGAATTGGTGGTTTTCATTAGTTTATGGACCAGCACTATCCCATTTGCAGATTTCATTTTTTTGAAGAGATGGCTAGTCTTTTTGGCCTCTACAACCCACGTTGGGTAGCGGGTGGGGATTTCAATACCATCTTGCTTACAAAGGAGAGGTTGGAGGGGTTCTAGAGTGACTAGTAGCATGAGAATTTTTCAATCCATTACTAGAGAGTGTGGATTTAAGGATTTAGCACTGCGTAATGGCCACTTTACTTGGGTAGCTTTGGGAGACAAGATTGCTAATTCTCATATTGGTTGCTTTCGGTTCACTAATGAATGGGAGGAAACTTTTTCGAATGTTGCCTAGGAGGTTCCAGTTAGACCAATGTCGGATCATTGCCCAATTCTCTTGGATTCCAACCCGGTTTGTTGGGGCTCTACTACTATCCATTTTGAGAATATGTGGTTGACGCACCCTTCTTTTAGGGAGTGCATTAAGTCTTGGTGGAGAGAGAGCAATGTTTAAGGTTGAGAGGGTTTTATATTTATGAGAAAGTTGAAGGATGTAAAAAGTAGATTGAAAATCTAGAATAGGGAATTTTTTTTATGAGTTGAGAGGAAATAAATTTTGATTTTAAATGAGATCGAGTGTTTGGATAGATGGGAAGAGTGTGGCTTGGCTAGTGAAGAGGATAGGGTTAGGAGGGGGCTACCTAGCAATGCGTTGAAGTTATTCTCTTTAGGGAGAGTATAAGATGGAAACAAAAATCTAGGTGGAAGTGGGTTAGAGAAGAGTACTGAATACCCAACTTTTCCATAACGTGGCCAACGAGAGGGTGAGGAAGACTTTGATTCAGAAATTGGAAATAGATGACGGAGACATGGTGAGGGATTCAAGACAAACTAGGGAAGTGATAACTGATTTCTATAAGAAGTTGCACACGGAGGGGTACTTGAATGGGTTGATGAATGAAAGAATAAATGGAGTCCTATTGATGAAAACCTCATTACTTAACTGGAATGGCCTTTTGACATTGAGGAGATTAGGAGGACAGTCTTTAAGATGGATAGGGGCAAGGCCCTAAGCCTTGATGGGTTTACCGTGGCTTTTTTCCAAGATAGCAGGAAAGTCATTCAGGAAGATCTTATGGACTTCTCTTTTATCGTGAATTTCATAGAAATGGGGTGGTGGGTTAGAATGTGAATGCTATGTTTATAGCTTGTCCCTAAGAAGGAGCTTTCTAAGAGGGTGAGAGACTTTCAAATGATAAGCCTAGTAACTAGCCTTTATAAAATTCTTGCCAAGGTCTTATCTAAGAGGCTTTGGGAGGTGTTTGGGGGAACAATTACTCGCAAAAAATTTGCCTTTATTAAGGATAGACATATTTTAGATGATGTTTTGGTGGCCAATAAGGTGGTGGAGGATGTTAGGAGAAGGGAAGGGAGGGCTGTTTTACTCAAGTTAGATTTTGGAAAAGCCTATGATATGGTTAGTTGGAGCTTCTTGGATCATGTATTGGCCTTGAAGGGGTTTGGAGGAAGTGGATTAAAGGATGCCTCCACAATAACAATGTTGGTTATTGTGAATGGCCAACCTAGGGAGTGGTTTTAGTCTTCACATGGTCTGAGGCAAGGGGAACCCCTCTCCTTGTTTCTCTTTACCTTATTTGTGGATGCGATGAGTAGGGTGATAAACCATGTCTAGGGTCCTAATGTCAATCAAGGTCTCAAGGTAGGTAGGGAGAAGGTCATTTTTTCCCATCTCCAATTTGCTAATGATACCCTCCTTTTCCTTGAGGATAGTGCTTAAATTTTTGCAAGACTCCTACTCTTTTGGAAATCTTTGAGAATATTGCAGGCCTAAAAAATTAACATGTCTAAGAGTGGGATAGCAGGTATCAAATTAGGTTTGACAGAGTTGGATGGCTTGGCTAACCTAGTAGGTTTTCCAATTCTGGAGTAGCCTCTGACTTGTTTGGGTCTTCCACTTGGTAGTAATCCTAACTATACCTTGATTTAGGACCCTGTGGTGGACAGAGTGGGAAATAGATTAGGAGGGGTGGAAGAGGGCTTACCTATCATTAGGAGGCTGCATTACTCTTATTAATGTTGCTTTCTCTAATATACCTATTTATTTCCTTTCCATTTTCAAAGTTCCTACTGGGGTGACAGAGGCCTTGGAGAGGATTAGGAGGGAATTTTTATGGTCAGGAGTTGGGGAGGGTAAAAGAGATTACCTAGTTAGTTGGGATAGGATTAGAAGACCTAAGTCTAAAGGGGTTTGGGCCTTGGGAACGTGGCATCTAAAAACATCTCACTAGTTGGAAAATGGCTTTGGCGATTTCCTTTGGAGGTTGACTCCCTTTGGCACATGGTGATTAGAAGTACATATAGTTTGTAACGGAATGGGAGGGATACTAGAGGAAGTGGATGTGCTTCTTATGTAAGCCCTTCGAAATTCCTTAGGTAGGAGAGAGAGTTACTATTGCACATAAAGACTTAGAAATTCGACGAGTCTCCTCGCACAAGTTCAGATGGCTTTATGATTTTTATGTAATACCACTTAAGGGCGGATAGACCGTCGACCCAATGCCACTACCCCTACTAAGGTCCAGATAGCTCATTTGTTCCTATCTCTCACTCGTTTCCAAGTTGGGAACGGAAATAGCATACATTTTCGGGAAGACAACTAGGTGGGTGAGGTTCCTTTGGAGTCTTTAGTCCCTTACCTCTTTAGATTGTCTAGGTTACATAATTCTCTGATTATTGATTTCTACACTTTGGAAGGGGGGCTCTCTCTTGGTTTTCATTTTTTCAGGAATCTTAAGAGAGAGAGAGAGAGATTGATGATTTAACCATTTTATTGAGCATGTTGGAATTTTTTTCTCCCACAGTAAGAGATGACTTGAGGATTTGGGTAGGGGATTCCTCTAGTTCTTTTTCCACCAAATATATTTTCTCTCAAATTATCAAATCCTCGAGTCCTTGTATTTTACCTTTGAATTACTTCACATGGAAGGCTAAGGTTCCTTTCAAAATAAAGGCTTTCATCAGCTCATGTCGACCTAAAATGATCTATTGCAAACAAGGAGGCCTCACAAAGCTATAAGCCCAGATATTTGTTTAATGTGCTATGATTTTGATGAAACTATCATCCATTTGTTCCTTCATTGGCAGTTGGCTAAGGAGATTTGGGTTAGGTTGTTTTTAGTATTTTGTGAGGATGTGGTTTTCCCACGAACAGTTGAAGCCTTCTTAAAAGTGCATCATAGAGGCTTTGGGAGAAGGAAGGATTGTTCTTTGGAGATGTGCTATATTTGTCATCCTTTGGACTCGTTGGACGGAATGGAATGCAACGATTTTTCATGGCAAGGCAACTCAACCTTGCATAAACCTTGTATCCTATGGGACAGAGTGGCTTACTTTGCATCTTTTTGGGTTTATTCTTTTGGTTCTTAGTCCGCTAATAAAAAATTTGATTCCTAGTTCCCTGTTTATACAATGAAATTTGATGAAGGTGCTTGGCTCATAAAATTAGTTCTCAGAGAAACCGGGGGAGCCTATATGACACATCTTTTGGTTCTTTTGTTCCTTTGGTTTTGTAGAAGGATCTATTATCCTCCACCCCTTGTAAAAAAAGAGGAACACCAGGCCATGATTGTTATTTACTTAATCTTTTAAATTCTGATTGGGTGGAGAGATTGACCTAATGTTGAATGGATCCACTTGAGTTTGTATTTTTCAGATCACTACTAATTGGGCCACCAAACTCGGCCTGAAGGTCATCCATTACCACTCCTAGCCATTTGAAAGTTTGGTATTTGATTATAAAAGGTGCTGAAACTCCTTCCCAATTTGCTTCCCTTACTTAATCCCCAATGCCTTTTGCTTCCTTGGTACAAGCTCCATTTTCATTTCATTCTCCGTGCATCGTTTCTCAGTCAGCTGGGTATAAAATTTGATTCCTAGTTTCCCATTTAGACAATGAAATTCAAGAGCATGGTGCCTGGCTCATAAAATTAGGTCTTAGAGAAACCGGGGGAGCTTATATGACACATAAATTCTGGTAATAAGCTACTTCTAAAAAATAGTTAATGGGGGACGTGATTGTAAATTGATTGACTACTCCGGCGCATCATGATTCATAATACCATACGTATGGCACGGTTTGGCACCAGGTAAAGCTGGTTATAATTATCACAATAGACCAAGAGGCTTGCACAAGTATTTGGTCAGAACATTGAATCTTATTATTAAAATTAATACATCATATTTGTGGCCTAGTGTGCTATCCTGTGTGAACAATTTTCACCTTTTGAATTCCTTTGCACAGACATGTACGCACATCGAAAATTTGGAATTTTATCAAACATATGACAATGAAAACCATCAAAGTCATCCCTATAAGTAATTCTGTAGATCTACATAATTTTACATGCTCATAGTATTACCAAGAATTCATGGTTTGAAGCCCCCTAGCTGGTTTCACAAGGAACATGTCCAGCAATTAGAGTTGGACAAGCTCTAAATTAAGAGTTTAAAACCTGTAGTGCTATTTCACTGAATCAATTATTTGTGCCTGCCTAGCTTTCTTAACATCAAAAGATCACTATATCCTAACCAAAGATGCTCCACCTAGACAGCACCAAGGGGCAACATTCTTATTAGGCACTGAGCAGGCACCTTCATCAACCCATCAGTTTATGCACATATGCTACTTTGCCTAATTTACTTCTTCATTAACTGCTCATGTGCTTCATCTCTACCCCAATTTGAATCAAACAAGATCTCAACTGATCAATATAATTCAGGAAATATTTACAGAGCTCCAGCAGCCTAATTTCATCTTCCCTCCTTTCTACAACTGTCGATTTCAGTAAATTATTAAGGGCCTTGAAAAAACAGATATTTATAGGACACACAACATAAAAGCTAAATACATCAATAAATTCTTGCAGTTCAAAACATATTGAAACTTGACTTTCAAAATATTCAAACTTGATTTTCATGAGAACCCATCAAAATAAAGCAGCAAAACTACATATATACGTAATACAAACACACACCCACCACACATACATTATATAGACATGCATGTAAAGTGTTGGAAAGTGCTGTACTTACAACAGAAACTGATTTCACAATTTTGACCACTTCAGCGACAAATGAAGAATAAATGCCTCGATGAACATAAAACCTCTCAGCACCGGCACAATTCTGTCCACTTGATTGAAGAGCAGCCCTAACAGCAACTTGTGCAACCTATAACCAATGAAACAATTTCTTGTCAACAAGTTAAAAAATATGATCTCCATCCAAGATTCGAGAATTTCATGACTCAAGTCACTCAACAGTCAACGAGAATGCTGAAGGCTATATTAGCACCAGATGAAGTTCTTACATGATGCACATCTACATCTTCACACACAATAAATGCATCCTTGCCACCAAGCTCAAGCGTAACCGGTGTCAAGGTTTCAGCAGCATTTCTCATTATCTGAAGTACAAGCAAACATCACAATCTATTAGCAAAGCAGAAAATGAGTAAACTGCAATGACTTCTCTAATATTTCCCAAGGGACAAGCCCAACATTATTTATTTATTTTCCATTGGAAAACAACATCATTTCAAAAATCAGTCATTATAAGGAGGTGAAACAGAATTCTTTCACATTCCCAATTAAGTTCAATTTAAAAAGAAAGCACATCTTTTGGATAAGACATGTACACTTCCAACTTCTGTAAAATGTTCATAGCTAAAAGTATGAAAAAAAAATGCAAAAATAGAACCAATCTGCCCAAGTAACTGGAAAAAATCACTACTTTGTGGTTTCTACTTTACTAGAGATCTTAAAGTAAGAAAAGCATGGAGCTATTACAGTCATATTAAAGAACTTGTTTTCCCATTGAGAGATCAAAGGAAAAAAAATAGCAACTAAATAAGTTCATTCTATAAAATTTGAGATCATACCATCCTACCGATACCAGGTGACCCAACAAATATGATTTTGTCAGCTGAAGATACTAAGGCTTCGCCTGTTTCAGCAAATCTGGAAAAAGAAATTTGGCAACAGTTAGGCAAATCAAGAAAACCATAGGGGATTAGAGAAGAAAATAAGCTAACTCAAAAATCCACACCCTGTTATTATGTCGACCAGATTTTCAGGAGCTCCCACAACATTAAGGGCAGCTTGGATAATTCGGAAGTAGAAACAGCCTGACCAACTTGCATGTTCAGAAACCTATACTTACAAGCATAAAAGTTGTCATACGACATGTCAAACAGTGATTTATCAAACACTAAAACTATAAACTAACATCAACCTCAATAAATGTCAGTGTGCGAACAAAAGGGCAGTGTATCCCGCCATGGTGAAAATGCATCTACATCCCTAAATGTGGGGACGTCCACAGTTGAAGATTACAGTGCAAAATGCAAAAATAGCGTGACAACATTTTCTTTGAACTTGAAACAAAAAGCAGTCAACGACATGATCAAGTCTTAAGGAGACATCTAGCAAGTATAGCGTGTAATTATGAGGGCAAAACACAAATAATAATAGTCACAACTTTGGAAGCACTACCTTCGGCATTCAAACATGGCATAAACAAAAGGGGGAATTTTCTTGTACGTCATACACTCATACTTGGTTATCTGACTTGAGGTTCTAATGGTGTTCATTTCCCCTAGCACTCTCTTATTTGGAAAGCTCAAAATTAGGGCTTTCACCTGGTCTGCAATCCTTAATAGCCCGCTATCTGCTATAGAAAGGAATACAGTACAAAGCTTCATTTCCAAATCTGCATGTTCTTTGTTTTGAAAGTGCTGAAGAATGCTAATAATTTTTGCATTGATCTTTCTAGCAGTACATTTGGAATTTGGAGTTTTTGGGCACCATTGGATGTGTCCTCCTTTGAAAATTTTTTTTTCTTCAAAATTTTATGGCTTTTGGTTGTGGAAGGTAGGAAACATTCTTTAGAACAGTGCAATTTTTTTTGTTGTTTGGTATTTATGGTTGGATAACTCTAGAATCTTCAATAGGCAATTGGTGTCCCCTAACCTTGTTTGGAATAAAAGTTACTCAATCTGATGCTTTTTGCTAGGGTCTTTAAAGTTCTGCAACCCTAACACATGGTTTTGGTATTTGATTATTGACTTGGAGGTATGAACGGTTAACCTGGATGGGATTGTGTGGTTGTCACAGGGATGGTTTCAGTCGGTCACTGTGACATTGTGGTTAGTCCAAATAGTTCTAATTGTATGATCATTAGATCCCTACTAGTTACTCGTATGTAATCGAGAATACTTCTAAGAATGACTTTTGGGGGTACACCAGGTAAGTGTCCTACCTCCCCTATATCTTGATGGATACTAAGTGAGCAATCCTACAGAGAGCTCAAGGGCTCAAGGGTGGGCTCTTGACATTCTCGATGGTTGTCTTGGGCTTCCGTGTGGGATTGGAAACCCCATGAACAATCCACCTTGGAATGAGATCGCACAAGTCTCTTTGGTCTGGAGGTTTAGGTGGATGTCTTTCTTAGTTGTCGGCCATACTATTAGGCCATATCATCTAAGACCCTGGTTGTGCTGAGGGGATGAAAGTTACCCACAGTTCTAGTGAAATATGAGTTATTTCCCTTACTATTCATGCCCGAGTTCCTTATTGATGACCTTAGTCAATTCAAGGGTTGTTCATCCACAAGACTTGACGACTAGATTAACCACTTCAAGGCCATGCAGGAGGCAACGATGTGCATGTACTAAGCAACGATGACAATTCGAATGTCAACAATGGTCAGAGCATGTCAGTGCATGGACATGCAAGGCTATGCAGTGGGCAGCAATGGGCATGCACTAGGCCATGCAACAACCGTGCACTAAGCCATGCAGGAGGTATGGTGGTAACGGGTGACAAAGAATTAGGATTTGATTTCGGAGAGTGAGCCTGAGAAACAGGTACCACATCCAAGGACGGCAGCAGGCGCGCAAATTACCCAATCTTGACACGGGGAGGTTGTAACAATAAATAACAATACTGGGCTCTATGAGTCTAGTAATTGGAATGAGTACAATCTAAATCCCTTAACAAGGATTCATTGGAGGGCAAGTCTAGTGCCAGCTGCTGCGGTAATTCCAGCTTCAATAGCGTATATTTAAGTTGTTGCAGTTAAAAAGCTCATAATTGGACCTTAGGTTGGGTTGACCGGTCCGCCTTTTGGTGTGCACCGGTCATCCCATCCCTTCTATCGGCAATGTGCTCCTAGCCTTAATTGGCCAAGTCGTGCCTCCGATGTTGTTACTTTGAAGAAATTAGAGTGCTCAAAGCAAGCCTACACTCTAAATACATTAGCATGGGATAACATCATAAGATTTTCGGTCCTATTCTATTGGCCTTTGGGATCGAAACAATGATTAACAGGGACAGTTGTTTCCTTAGATAAGGACGAGTACGGCTAGGCTGGACTTGGTGTAGTCTTGCCACTGCATAGGCATGACTCCTTGACAATTTAGGAGGATTTTGCCAAGGGTGATTTCTTTTGGCCATTGAGAACTCCACATCTGCGACAATTGGTATCATAGCCAAGTTCTCTAGATCTTGAATGAGAATAAGATTGAAACCGTTGGCATCGACTAGATAGTGGGTATTCGGTTTGTGACATTAAGTGGGGGAAAGATCAAGTTATCTTTGAGTAGGTTCTTGTCTCATGCTCCCTCTTGTCATGTACCCTGTGATGGATAAATGAAATAAAAGTTGCCCTTTAATGGATATCTCGTGAATGTCAAGTTACTTGATGGTGCCTTGTACCCTTGATAAGGGATGAGGGTTGATGGAGGGGAACAAGGATGAGAATACCTTGTGCCCTTGAGGGGGGACTTGTTGCTACACTTTGGGAGTTGTCCTATTGTGGTTTGCATTAGAGCTTAGATGGTTTATCCGTTGAGATTTTGTGTTGCCCTTGTTCCACAGGTGGAGGTGATACTTTTAGATCTAGTAGAAGTGGAGGGTGAAGGAGTTTGTCCAAGGGTGTCCTTACGAAACTTAAGAAGTTTGTACCCATAGAAATAGGTGAAATTCTTAGATCTATGGGGAAATGAGTTTTGTGCGCCTTGGGCAGATGTCTCTGTGTTGGTCACAGTGGTGACATTTACCCAGTGGGGTATGGAATTGAAGGGAACCATGAATGTTGCTCATTGGACTTCATTGGAACCCAATTGCTCGTATGATATGTTCCAATGGGAATGAATGCAATTGGAGGCTACTATTGTGGAATTTACAGAAGTGCGTTGCGAGGTTTACATTTGTTGTCGCATCGATGACCCATATCAGAGGGCATTCGAATGTGTTTGCCAAAGGGAATTATAATAAGTTTTGCTAGAGGGCATTTAAGCCATGTCACCAGCGGACATGTGTCGTGGTAGCTAGAGGGTCTTTCATGTTTGTTGTTGTTCTGTAGGTTTATGCAGCACGATTGAGCCATAGGACCGCCTTTCAGATGAATGTTTGAGTCCGAGCCAAAGGGCAAAGATAGAACAGTAACCACAACGGACTATGGTTGAGATTGGTTTTGGGCAAAGATATCAGAATGGTAAGGTTGGTAACCATGACGAACTATGATTAAGATGGTCTTTATCAGAGGACAAGAGATTGTGAATCGTTGAGCTTTGATTTGGGTTTTGAGATTTGGATGTTTGAGGACTTGGAAGATTGGTTTTGATATTGAAGTTTGTCACTTGAGTTATGACCTAAGCTTGAGACTTGAGGACTCGAGGAAGTCCTCGTATTGATCCCATGGTTGGATTTGAGTTGGATGGTTAACTTTAGAATGGTGGTATTCAAGGTTGTGATAGTTATCTCATGAGGAATGGGGTTGTGTACCCTTGTTGAGATTGATTATTCGTGTTTTGGGAATTTCCTTTGGTGGGGATTCATCCTTAGAGTTGTGTTCGAGAGACTCCTTGGGTAGGGACTCGCCTTTGGAACGGTTTGCCTGCTTCGAGTTTGGTTGGCTTGCTGGACAAAGTAACCCCATGGTTTTGAGATCAGTTGGTTTGTAAAGAGACTCTAGGGTGTGGATACATCCTTAGAGTTGTGTCTTGTAAGAATCCTAGGTGGAGACTCACTTTGGAAGCAGTTTGTTGGTTTTGAACTTTGATGTTTACTCGGTTGGTTAAGTACCAAGTTTTCTGATGGTCGGACTGGGAGAACCTTCGAGATGGGACCTATTCTTGGATGGAACCTTTGGGATTGTATTGATCATCAAAAGATGGTTTCAATATAGAGGATCAGATTGGGTTATGATAGAACCTTTGATCAAACGAGATCTTGGGTTGGTTGCGTCTTGGGTTGAATTGAGATGAGTCTCACCTGGTATCAGATTGAGTTTGGCTTTTGGGAAGTGGTTTGCCTACATGAATCAATGGGCGAACACTCTTTGGAACTCTAGTAAGAGTTTGGTCTTGAGAGACAAGGTTGTAAATATAGATCCATATCAAGGATTGAGAGTTTGAGTTTTGTATATGTTAATCTTCAAAATTGTTGGTATGTTGGTTGGCAATTAGCATGCGTTGACTTGTGACCTTGGACATGAGACGTCTTGGGTAGGATCGAAGATCTGAGTGTGGTTCGGAGGAAGCTGCATTTGAGTTTGACTTTAAGCTTTGGTTTAAGACCTTGTGTTTAGAAATGTGTGTGCCACGAGCGACTTTGGATCGGAATGGGGTCAAGTCTATCGTGGGATCTGAGACAAGGGTGGCGACTCTATAGAGTTTCGGTTTGTGACTGGTTGAAGCCTCCAGTGTGGGGATTTAGAAAGTATTACTAAAACTTGGTTCGTGTATGTTTATCAACAAGGACATTGATAGACCTTGTGAAAATGTTAGGGTCTTAAAAATTCTACAATCCTAACACAGGGTTTTGGTATTTGATTATTGACTTGTAGGTATGGACAGTTAACCTAGATGCGGCTATACGGTTGTCACGGAGATGGTTTTGGCATGTCACTATCACATTGTGGTTGGTCCCGATACTTCTGATTGTGGTGCTTTCAAATCTAAGATGTATGATCATTAGATCCCCAGTGGTTACTAGTATGCAAACAAGAATATTTCAAAGAATGACTTTTGGGGTACACAAGGTGAGCATCCTACCTTGCCCTATATCCTGATGGGCACTAAGTGAGCAACCCTAATGAGCACTCAAGGGCAAGCGCTTGATATCCTCGAGGGGTGTCCTAGGCTTTCATGTGGGATTGAGAGCCCCATGGACGATCCATTTGGGAATGGGATCATGCGGGTCTCTCTAGTCCGGAGGTTTGGGTGTGCGTCCTTCTTAGCTGTTGGCTATACTATTGGGTTGTATCATCTAAAATCCCAATTATACTGAGGGAATGAGAGTTACCCTCACTACTAGTGAAATATGAGTTATTTCCCTTACCATTAGTGTCCGGGTCCTTAGAGATGACCTTAGTTTATTTAAAAGTTGTTCAGCTGCGAGACTTGATCACTGGGTTAGACATTTGAGTGTTTCCTTGGATAAGAACGAGTACAATTAGGCTGGACTTAGTGTAGTCTTGCCACTGCATGAGCGTGATTCCTTGATGCTTTAGGAGGATTATGGCAAGGGTGAATCCTTTTAGCCATTGAGAACTCCACGTCTATGACACTTAGCTTGTTGATGATTAAAGGAGTGCGGTTGGTTGATATGTTTTGCTTAGGTTCCCAAAGAGATCTTTGCTCTACCAAAACAAATTAGCAATTTTTTATTTAAAAAAAAAATCATTTGGTTCTTATAGTGTTATAAAAAAATAAGAGGGAAAATAAACAAACAGGATGTCTTTCTAATCTCACCTTCCTTTCAAAAAATAAATAAATAAAAATCTGTACAAAAATATCAAAGATTTGAAAGGATGTTGCTTGATAAAGCAAAAAGTAGGGCAACCTCATTGCCATTCTATTCCCAAAGTTGAGAACACTTCCACCCACTAGTAGATAAATGCAACCATGGTCAACACTTCAACCACCAGTACCTTCAACATCACCAGCATTATGACCCACCACTTCTTCCTTCATGATTTTAAATAGCAGCTTGCCAGTTACATAACAGCACCAAACATCGTTACATAACAGATTTTTAGTGTTCTAGCACTGTTACACACCACTATAGTGATGCAAGCAGGTGCAGCCACTAAGGACCCGAACCACTATGTAACAGCCGCTATGTTATAGGACTGCTGCATCCATTACAATACTGTTAGCCTTGGTGGCTACATGTTCTTTATTGTTATGTTTTGATGATAACAATCCATTAGTGGTTTTTGGTGAACTTATGCATATTAAGCCATGGTAAGTACAAACTCAAATGTAAAGATTAAGTAAAATCCTAATAGGTTAGACATCATCAAAAAGGGGAAGATTGTTAGCCTTGGTGGCTTCATTATCATATTTATTGTGTTTTGATGATATTAACCTATTTGTTGTTCCTAGTGAATTCCTATCTTTGCAGATCATGTTAAGTACAAGTACAAGTAACAAATACATGAAGTACTGGATCAAAGGCAAAGATTGGACCGAGTAGGCGTCAAGTAGGAAAGATCAAAAGGACACTTACTCGGAAGAACCCAAACACATCCAAAGGACGCTCAATGTAGAATTATATGTAATGGGGAGTGTTTGAGGTAGGAATCATTGTAACTCTTGCGGTTTTGTTTCATGCATGATTTCTGAGCAAGAGTTAAGCAAAATGCATATGCATACTAGGACACAAGAGTATATAGGATTTCACTAAGTCACAAACTCAATACTCATGGTTTTCAAAGATAAACAAATAGTTTGACAAAAATATCATATACTCAAATATGTTTTCATAAGGGACAAGTTTTCAACATCTTAGCATTGCAAACAAATGCTTGGTCCCGGTTGTGTCAAAATGAGTTTTATGTCCTAAAGACTCAAGAAAGTCAAGTATATTTTTATAAAGGGCATACTAGCATATAAGATATCAAAATAAGCTTTCAAATGCGTTTTCATACGCAAGATATCTTATGTTCAAATGAAACTTCATAAGGACAAGTTTTAAATCAGATTAGTGTTATAATCTTTTACAAACTTGGTCCTGATTAGATTTAAAACCTCAGTTATGCACCTCTCAAATTTCCTGAACACCCTTTAGTATTTAGTGCATAACTTTTGCTAGAAAACTCCAAAAAAGGGCGATCTTGGTGTCTATGGAAAGTTAAGAAAAAATCTCACAACTTTCATGTTGAAGACCTTCAGGGAAAAACAATCGACGGTTTCAAAAAACCGTTGTCGGTTTGGGACAGAAACAGAACACCAATGGGCAAAAAACAGCTAGTTTTCAATATGGCTTTTTAAATTAAATGCCCAATGGCCATAAAATGGCTAGTTCGCCCCTTTGCCTTTAAATACTAGTCCATAGACTTGATTAAACATGGTTTTGGTGATTTAACAAGTTCTTATAGAAAAACATCTCAAATACCAACCCTAAGCACTTTGCATTTTAGTTTTTCATATCAAGTGCTCAATTTCTCTCTTGCTCTCCAATCTGGTTTGATTCATTACTTGAGAGAATAGTGTGAGGAGGGTATTGTGTTTGATATCAACTCAATCAAGGAGCATTTCTTTGTATTCATCTTCTTGTTGTAAAGGCATTGGTTCCCATATTGAAGGTTCTTGGTGAACCGTTGTTGAAGGTTCTTGGTGGACCGAATTGCAATACTTCTTGGTGAACCTTGCGGCTCTTGGTGAGCATTGAGGGATTTGTTCCCGTGTTGTAAGGCTTTCTAGTCGGTGAAGGAGTTTGATAGTGGATTGTGGAATCCTTGAGTTGGTCTCAAGGCGTGGACGTAGGCTTGGTGCCAAATCACATTAAAACATCGGTGTTAAGCTTCTCAACCCTATACTCTTTATTTTGTATCTTGTGCCTAATTTACATTTGATATATTGCGATATAATTGCTTGTATCTTGTCAAGAATTTTATTTTGTAGAGAAAGCCCAAAATACGCGAAAGAGTCCATTCACCCCCCCCCCCCTAGACTCTACTCCTGAGTTGACAAATACCATTATATATATAAAAATAATAAAAAAATTATTTTCTACTTTTCCTTCCATTTTCTTTTGTAACCATGTTCACAATCCTTTTCAAGAGGCCCTCATGTAAAGAGGCCCTTGCATATAAGCATGTTAAGATTTATTTACAATCAACTTAGAGATATCAATAACTTAGACATCCTTCATCTGCCAATTGCTTATGAAGGAATGATTCTCAGGTCTTATGACAGGTCTATGCCTCACAAGGCATCCAAAGTGAAATTTCACCCCACTAGCGTGATTGGGGTTATTGTCTCATGGAATCGTCCATTCTGCAATATTTTGAATCAATGCTTGCTGCAGACATATCGAGAAACAATGTTGTGAGGAAGTCGAGGAGGAGAAGATTATAAGCAAGATGGCAATTATTTATGTTTTTGTAGTATTCACAAAAGATGCCTTAACTAATAGTTTTTATGTTTGTTGAGGCTTTGATATAAATTGTTGGCCACAACCTAAAAGCTTAAGCTTCTAGGTAAAGTCATATACTAACATGGTATCAAAGCCATGGTTGCCTTGACGTACTAGGTAGTCTTATTGCCTGCATTTAATGTAAGTCAAAAAATTACTGTGTTCCCAATATGGGGGTTATTCGTTGTGTGTTTTATCTCTCCATGAGCAATGGGTTGCATGAGCAGGGAAGTGTTGAGGCATGATATACACTGTTGGCCCACAACCTAAAAGCTTAAGCTTTTAGATAAAGTGGTTTTCTAACAATGTTAAACAAATGCTATTTTATTTTGGTCATATTAGTAACTTAGCATAATCTTTTTCTTTTTTTTTTTATATATATTTCTCAACTTTAGTCTTCTTTTCTTTTCTTTTCTAGTTTTTGTTTTGTTCAAATTATTAATGATAAGTTTTATGATGATAAACTTATAATGTTGTAATTTTATAGCCTAATTTATATATTATAGCTTGTTGGTCTAAATTTATTATATTTTTAATGCTTTAACTAATAAAATAATTAAACTTTTTAAATTTATAGTATGTTTTATATGCCTAATAGATTACTAGTGCATATCATATTACAAGCCAAATCTATTTTGTTCCATTAGTGTATTTTTAATAAATGATCCATTTCTATTAATGGTCACAAAATTGAAAAGAAATATATTTTTTATAAAGAGTATTTAAAAACAAATATTAAATTTATCATCCTTACTAAACATTGTTAGTACAATCATTTTAGGAGGAATATTGAAGAAAAGATAAATTTGATCATCAAGAAATTAGAAGCACTAATAGATTTTAATAACTTGGATATACTATGCACGTTGAAAGAGAGATTGAAGACATAATGAGTTAAAACTGCATAAAATAAGATGGAAAAGTGCTTCAAGTGTGTAATGTGATTGTAGAATACCCTAAAAATTAAAAGAAAAGTTCTATAAGATAGACTATAAGAGCAGCTATGTTATCTGGCAACTAGGAAACAACATATTAAAAAAATAAAAGTTTTTCAAAATGAGAATGCTGAGGTGAATGAACACATCGGCTATAAGTTATGCATAGTGTCACTGACATGTAGAATTCCCAGACTATGAGGAACCATCCTTGCCTTGATCTGCCTAAAGTGTAACGGAGTCACACCCATGCGGCATAGACGACAAGTCTTGTCCAACTATACTCATCCTCATCCATGGAACACTCTAATGTCCAACCCTGTGGTTAAGTCTCACGGCTTGAATGCCCTTGCCCCAACTAAGGTTGTCATTAAGAAACCATGATTTGAACAAGAAGGAAGTTACTCACATTCCACCAACTCTTAGGGCAACTACCATCCCTATAGCACAATCCTCATGTCAAAGTATCTATAGCTTATTACCCAAAAGATGGTGCCGAGGGAAGTGACACTAAACACTACTTGAGTAAGAAATATAAAGGATCAACATCCCTAGAGTCCATTTGAGTCAATGATGACACTATTTGAGTCAATGATGACACTACTCAAGAGTATAGCCAAGGGCCAACATGGGCGAACAACGCAACCTCCAAGTTGAGAGTGATGTGTGACTTTATCCTGAAATGAGTTGTCTATGGGGCTTCCAATCTCACATGAAAGCCCAGGATAGTAGGACACTCCTCGAGGATGTCAAGAGCCCACACTTGTACTCTCCTCAAGGAGCTCATTCCCTCAATAGGATATCGGGGCAAGTAAATTGCTCACCTGGTGTTCCACCAAGAGTAATGTCACCAAAGCATTCATGTTATTATACGAGTAACTAACCATGGATCCAATGATCATACATCTTAGCCCAAGAACACTAGCATAAAAGTTGTAGGATCCACCAGGACCACCACAATGTCACAACATTTAGAAATCCATTTGATGACATTTCCACAATCAAATCCAAGTTAACTAAAGTTCATTACATAACCCAAACGATGAGAACACTATAACTAACCTAGGTTGCCCAACAAGCCATTTGGCATGTTACAAAAATGTACGAACGTGTGATTAAGATGGTTTAGGCACTTACAATATAGTTTAAATAATGCACCAATGATGAGGAGTGATCTAGTTAATGCTAGTGGCAATTGAAGGGACAGGGGTAGACCTAGAATAACTCAAACTGAGACAATAAGGATTTGGCGTAGATTTTGTGGCACGGAGGAAGAGGATTCAGGTCGCTAATCCCA
This sequence comes from Malania oleifera, assembly GCF_029873635.1. Classification (NCBI taxonomy): domain Eukaryota; kingdom Viridiplantae; phylum Streptophyta; class Magnoliopsida; order Santalales; family Ximeniaceae; genus Malania; species Malania oleifera. The sequence goes on along the minus strand of NC_080419.1, from coordinate 29,171,224 downwards.
CCTACTAGGACTTAAGGCATGGTAGTTGTTGGTGTTGTACTATATTTTGTTAGTAGGTTGAAATAAAGGATCCAATAAAGAGTAATAATCTTATTAAGAAAAAATCAAATCTATCAACATATACAAAGTGGCGCATGCTTGAAAAAATTCACAACCATTACACCTGTTTTCGTTCATGTCGAATTTGCTACTCCTACTATCAGCCACACACATTAAATTTACACTATGCTACTTGTGACCACTATTTAACAACCATGTAACAGTCATTATGGATTGTTATGTGCCATTAAAGGTTGTCACACTATTTGACCATGAATCATAGTTTTAAAAATCATTATGTAACAGCCATTAAGGAAACTACATAACAATATCAGTGGCTTCTAAGACTATTACGGGGCAACATCTCGAGGGTGCTCCAATTCAAAACCGTATTATGGTCAACTTCAATACCATAATGCCCACTACGAAACATTATGAGCCGTTACAGATTGCTACTAGCCAATTCAGTGCCAAACTAGCTATGAATGGGTAAAACTAGTTTTTGCCTCCTTCTTTAGCATTTTTCCCTTTCTTTTCCCTTAATTGAAGATTAAAAATTTAATCTTAAGTTGGTATGTTGGTGATTTTTTTATTAAAAAAATCATTTTCAAGTTTACTTTCCTTCATAGTTGAGTATGCATTTTTTCAATAACTACTATTAAAATAAGCCCAACTTTTTCTCTCACTTAATTTCATATGATAGTAGTCTAAGTTATTTCATTTTATTTTACTTTTTTTTTCTCTTTTTCTTACACCTAGTTTGGAGACTAAAATTGTATGCATTTTTGTTCTTGTTTAACATATGAACATCCTATATCTTATTTTTTGGATAACGAAAATTCCATCAAAGACTAAAAGATGCAAAAGATGGCATTCTACATTTTATATTTCTCTATATTTATGATTTCTTAGTTCGAATTTCATTTATAGTCAATAAAGTAGTGAAAAAATTAGCAAATGCATGCTTCTTCTCGCCAATAACAACTAGAGCAACCAACACAATATCTAATACTTGTAGTATATGTTAATTTAAATTGATTAAAATTTCCTAAAAATCATTTAAAGCATTAGTATAAGGATTCTAGGATCATAATATGTGAATTTATATGTTTTTAAGAAGTTTGCTAATGCAAAAAATGAATTCACAAACGCAGTGACCATTACCCATTACGTAACGTCACGACAGTGGCAACTGTTACACCATGACCATTACTATTACGTGGACCATTACTATTATTTAAAACCATGCTATAAACAACTAAAATGGGTTTCTAAGTTCTTTTGTTTTTCTTTGCATTTTTCCTATTTTCCTTTATTGAAGCTTAGAAACCCAAATTTAAGTTGGTTTATTTTAGTTAGCAATTTAAAAAAAAAAATTTACTTCTAGGTTTAATTTTTATTTGACATTTTGTATGTATTTTTGTTAATAACTAGCATTCAAATAAACTAAACTTTCCTTCTCATTAACATTACATATTTTCAAATTCTGAGTTCTTTAGTGTGTGTGTGTGTGTGTTTCTTATACAAGACAAAAAATGTGTTCTAATGCTATGCATTTTTGTTCTTGTTTTAAACATGAACATTCTATATTTTATTTTGTAGATAACAAAAGTTCCATTAAATACTAAAAAAGTACAAAACATGGGATTCAATATTATTTTTCTTTATATTTATGATTTCTTAGTTTAAACTTCACTTATAATCAATAACGCAGTGAAAAGTAGAAAATGCATGCTTCTTCTCAACAACGTGTTCCTTAGGGTATGTCTAGGCAATGTTCTAAAGGCATCTCATTTTACAACATATGCTTCAAGTTCAGACAATGTGGATGGGTATAGTCAACATATAATACAAATGAATTAATTCACTAGAAATTCGCAAATTAGACATATTATGCTCTACTTATATTCAAAAAAATATAGGAATGAGTATACTAGCGAAAGAACAATAATAATAAGCACATGTGGTCAAAATATTAAATACCTTTATCACAACACTATTTCCTGAAAAGACTGCAGCAAGCATTGGATTAAAAATATTGTGGAATGGATAGTTCCATGAGACAATGGCTCCAATCACACCAAGGGGATGAAATTCCACTTTGGATGTCTTGTGAAGCATTGACCTTCCAGAAGATCTGACAATTACATTTCAATAAGAAATTGGCAGATAAATGATGTCCAAGTCATTGATGTTTCTTAGTTGATTGTAAAAATGTTCATGTGCACATAGGGTCCTCTCTATGAGCATGCCATGTTATGGTAAGAATGTAATTTATATCTGAAAATTTTAAAGAATATCCAATGCTGATTAATTTCAAAAAATAACTACTCAATCAAGATGAAACACTTTTGGTATAATCAAGCGGGCTTAAATTATTTCCTTCATGTCCATTGTCCCTCACAGTGGATAGAGCAATAGGAAGAGTGTTTTAACTCTCTATAGATGGGAGGCTTGGACTCCTTTAGTTGGAGCATGAGCATGTTGGCCAATATCCTCGCCCAAGTAATACTCCATGTACAACCAATTGTCTGCTGCACATGCAGCTGTAAAAACGTTGATCATTTAAAATAGAAAACATAACTTTAGAACAGGAAGTAACTTTGGACTGAGGAATTTTTGGCTAAATCCCATTCTACCTCTTATCTTGCAATAGAAGCATCATTTTTAGAGTTGTACCAGAATTCGAGGATTAATCCCTTGATCAAAGGAGGTTGAAAGAGGGCTGCTCCCTCCCATTACCATACAATTATCATCCTATTAGCATCGGGGGAGTCCTCGCATGGGCTTGATATAGATGGGTGAGCACCAACTTGACCCAAAAGCTCAAGCCTATTAGGTCTTAGGCCCCAACCATGTATATAAGCACACATCCTCCACTCAATCTTTTCAACATAAACTCACAAGAGGAAGTCTCAACACATCCCAACTTGGGCAATAGCACCATACAAACAGAAAAAGCAAGCATACTGGTATATGAGTATATCAATCGCACAGATGATCATGCAAAATACAATCCAGTGCACAAAGATTGCGAAGGATACCGATACTCAGGCTTTAGCCACCGCTCGCCCTCTGAAAGAAGCCAAGTGATCTTTTCACAAGTTGTCATTATTTCTCCCAAAGAGGCATCAACCATTGTTTTTCCAGTATCACGAGAAGAAAGTCTTTGAAAGAAAGAAAAATAAAAGAAAATCAGGGCTCAAACTAATTCTTAAGCATGTATAAAACAAAACGAATATGATCCACAAATATAAAACAACAATTATATTCTCCGGGGCGGGGAGGGGGGGGGGGGGAGAGAGAGAGAGAGAGAGAATGCCTCATATACTTCTACAACCAAATTATGTTGTTAGAATATGTCTAAATGTTTTACAGTTCTAAATCAACAATTACAATTGGTCCCTTCAGCAGTGCAAACAATAGAATCCATACTCGCATATAAGCTCTTGATGTTCAATAATATACTTTAGAAGTATCCGCAAAAATTGACGCCTTTGCCTAAAGCTACTCTTTGCCCATATTTTTTGTGCCTTCCTTGCCTGTTCCACACGCTCCTTAACCTGACATATTTATCAAGTCAGATGAAAAAAAAAATGTGCACATAATACCCATGCATGGGAATTACAGGGATTATGAGATAATCATTGAATATTGGCTATCATCAACACTTCAAGAAAATGGTTCCAAGAAGGGCTAAGATCAACCAAGCAAGAAAATGCACAATGTTATATGAACAACTACATCTACTTTATCACTGCAGCAATGACTAATGGTGATCACTGAATGTCAGAAATGGAACTTGAATAACTCTGAAAACAGCAATTAACAACTTCAATAGAAAGAGCTAAAATCATACAAATTAGAGATGAAAAATTACGTAAACTAAAATACTAATAACATTAATAACAACAGGATACCTGAATAAAAACACTCACTCACTTAAAATTTAAAAAGATTTTGTAAAAGAGACTGAGAATAGCCACTGAAATTTGGTAACAAACAATTCAATCCCAAAAGCTAATGGACTGAATATATAGATCAAAATCATACAAAAATATTACAAATGGGCAAAATAAGAATGCCAAAGCGACTACTCATGTACTAGACAGGTGCTGAACCAGCAGTATAGAATCAACGCATGGTAACAGAAATCTTAGCCGCCAAGAATTGATTAAAATCAGAAGTGATTGTTAAAGGCATAAAAAACTTGGCAAAATAAATAGAAACTAACAGACTCAGCATCACCAACCTCAACAGGCTCCAAAGCTGGGAAAAATCCCATGTATTTCATTGTTGCAGGCTCGTAGCATTGGACTTTATCTGGTGTTCTTCCCCTTGAAGGTATCTGAATCAAATCCCCCAGTGAGAAGTAAGCAACTAATCATCAATCAATAACTCAGCACACACTCACACAAAGGATGCATGCACTGGAGCGCAAACATCATGGCGACAACACACTAAGCAGAATAACACTACATCAACTATCTTTATTATAATAATATAAAAAAAAAATAATGAAGACTACGGTCCACAGCGCTAGAAAAATCATTCGAAATATAATTTACCATTGAAATCGAGAATTTAATTTTAAAAAATCCGTTCATTTTCTTCTCAATTCTCTTCGCACAAAATAAATAGAAATGTAAGTGAGGCTCGTCCTGCCTTTTCCATTGTTTAGGTCAAAATTCAAATCTACTTATTTCTCTATAATGAGCGAGAGATTAATAATACGTAGATGGAGAAAACAAAAAAGCAGAAATGTTATAAGATTGTACAATCAGGTATATTCAAAATCAAAACAAGCAGCTTTCAAAAACTCACATAGATGAAGCTGTTCTCCTTGGTCTGATTCCCATCATCCACCACTACGATCATTCAAAACAGAGTAAAACCATTACCAAAATTAGGACGATGACACACGCACATTACGAGAGAGAGAGAGAGAGAGAGAGAGAGAGAGAGAGAGAGAGAGAGAGAGAGAGAGGAGTACTATCGGAAGTATCAACGTCGATGGAAGGCACATTGGGAGGAATCAGCATGAGCAGGAATCTGCATATCGCGAAAGCGAATCCGAGGACGAGCAGAGGCCACCAGAACGCCATTAGATTCGCAGCGCAAAAAGCAACGCAGAAGCTTCTCTAGGGTTTCGAAGGATCGCAGCTCATCCTGGGAGTCACTGGACTAGTGGAGTTCGCTTTGGGTTGCTTTCTGCTTTTGATTCTATGTTTTGGCGAGGGAAGGTGGTTTTCCGTTGTTTATTTTAGAGAACAGAGAGACCACTGACCAGAGTCTCCAACCCCGATGGCATTTTCTAAGGGGAGGATGTAAATTAGAACCAAAGACTAGGGGTATTTTCGGTACCAAATTTTCTAGTAGCCATCAATCGCCACACTCGGATTACGAACGGCACGGACCGACGTCAACTAATGAGCGCTGAGTCCGCTGACGCATTGCCGAAGGAATTGCTGCACAATCATTTGGCCGCTAAAAATGAAATTGCCTTTGTTCTCACTCTAAATTACTAAAAATGCCATCATCAACAAAAAATAAATTAAAAAAATCATAAATATAACATTTACAATGAGCAGTAAAATTGAAACAATATCCATCCTATTTTACTTCTTAAACAGCTCTATTCTCAATTTTTTCAACCAATGACTTTGATTTTAATGAGTTGAAGTGATTTTTTAGGAATAAATTTGACATTTGCTTCAAATTTGTATCATAGTTTGAATAAAAGATATCTACTTTTCTTGAGATTTAATAAAAAATAATAAATAAAAGACACTAACCTCCTATGAGTTTTAACAAAAAGGCAATGACATTTCATAAAGTTTTAAAAATTCTAAAAACCTCTTATGAGGTTCAAGAATTCCAATAACTTTGCCTGAAATTTGTCAAAAAGACGCAAATGTTTCCTTCTATTTTACAAAAAACAAGGTTTTTGAGAAAATATTTTTATCTTTTTAGCAAACCGCATGAAAATTTTTTAACATTTTTAAAATTTCAAAGGAAGTACATGACATTTTTGAAATCTTATAAGAGACTTCTGAAAGTACGGTGTAGTCCCGAGAGGGGGTGAATTGGTTATTTTAAATTTTATTACGCGGAAGCTTGATTTATTTTAAACCTTTTACATAATCTCGATCACCACAAATCAACTAATCAGCGAATGGCTATACCAATAAACAATTCTAAGTATGTATGTAATTTGAAACGCAAGTTATATTTTATTTTCAGTAGATTCAAATATCAATTCTGAATTTAAACAGTGAACAAGTATATATTTTAAACAATATTCAACAATATTAATCAAGCAAGTATCCTTCTTATACTTGAACAATCAATTAACTAAAATAACATAACCTCAGCCAATTAAATTTAATTCAGAATTTCAACAATCCTCTTATTTTCAATAAGAAAATTAAATTATCCAAATCATTCACATATCGATTTAATCATTCAAAGGAATCCCAACTCAATCTCAGCATTCAACAAATTTCCCAATCAATTTAAAACATACATAGCAGTTAATAAACAATTTTTAAGTGCAAAAAATTAAAGAGATTTAGGGAAAGAAAAAGAACACAAGGATTTTTTACAAGGTTCGGCATCCAGCCTACGTCCTTGGCCTAAGCAACTTGTTGTGAGGATTTTCCTTACTCTCTCCGTTTAATAGGTGGAGTTCCCTCTCGCCGTTGGAAGGTGGAGACCCCTCGCTAGGCAACGATTCTATCCCCGAATTATCAGTTTGTAAAACAGCGATATAAACTTTGCGTAGAAGCGATTACTCTCACGGTAGAGCGATTTTGTACAACAATAAAATCACTGTAAACTCTTAACAGTAAATTTGTAATGAAGCTCAACAATAAATCAAGGGTTTTCTAATTTGAAGAATGAGAAAATTAGAAGAATGAATTGGAAATCAGTTTAGGGCATAGGATTGTGCACAACAACTTTTCAAAGAGTGAATCAAAGTATAATCTATGTATTTCAGTGCCCTAATGCACATATAATAAGCCTTATATAGGTAGGGAGAAATTCTTACCGTTTTTCCCAAGTTTGGAAACCATATCTTGTAAAATAGGAAAGAAATCGCGCAGTTCGTAAGTTTAATACACGAACTTAAGTCGCATGAACCATGAGTTCAATTGCCTGAACCAATTAAAATATGCGTTCAAGAACTGACAGTAGCGATTCAATCGCTTAAACTTGTAAGTTCAATCGCTTGACCCTATTCGGGTGACTAGAATTACATTCGGTCACCTGAACTAATGTTGTTCTAATTTCTTTACACTGGCAGTAACAATTCAATCGACTGAGCATATTTTTCAGTGTTCAAGCGCCTGAACACTTTGTAATTCAATGTTTTTCATATTTTTGATTGCAAAACTTATTTGTATGACTTTGAAAAAAAAAATTGGACTTTGTAAAAATATTTTTCAAGTTTTTAAACAGGTCTCTAAGTCCACTATTTAACCCTATGAACTTCATAAATAAATTTAAAGTTGAAGAGTACTTACATGAGATTCTTAAAATATTTAGATACAAATAAATCCTAAGTCTTCATGTAATGAAGCTTTAGACTTCATCCCAGCTTTTTCAATCCTCTTTAAGCTTATTTTCTTCATAACTTGTGAATTTAATTTGAGCTTTATCCATTCTTCATTGAGTTTAACCATTTTGCTTGAAATAAATATAATGCCTGAAATTTCACTTGAAAACACAATTGAAATCCTTAATTTGTTATCATCAAAAAGAGATTAAACTGTGTTAGATCAACAGTCTTTATCTTTTTAGCAAACCTCGAGAAAGGTGAATGTATTTTGCCCAAAATAATTTTTTTTCAAGAAATTTCAAAAATTTTAAAGATCTCTTCACTAATTTCAAAATTTTAATGTACTTAAAACAGGGAGTTTCTCAATAAAACTTGTTAAGCCATTAAAAGTTGAACAAATTATACATCACATTAAGAATTTCATCTATCAAGCAAAAGGAAATATTATTTGATTGAAAAGGCAAATAAAATATATGTTATATGACAAGAAATCATGTAGCAAAAGTGTATGACTACAACACGAAAATAAGAAAGCAATCCATACATGTATATATGTGTACTTTTCTTTTTACTTTTTGCTACATTGCATATGTGTGTACTTGCTTTGGGATACATAGTCCCTAAATCTATATTTCTTTCTATCCCATCTCGAGGCTTGAATATAAACCTTTTACGACCAATAACAAAAATATCCTTCTAAATTAAGTACATTATTTTCTTCATGTAGTTAGTTATTAATAAAATAGGAGGTAATTTTTCTTAGTGTCTGTATATAATAAAACTACATATTCTAACCCTTAATTCATGCTTGAGTTTCAAATAATTAAATTTTTTGAATGTTAGGAAGACATCAATCATACTTTATTTAAGGTGTTTAGCATAGATATCTCCTAATTCACACAAGGTAGCTAAATATACCACATAATTTTTAAGCTTCATCACTCATTCAATCACTCAGGTCACAACAATTACTTTGCTCCTTATGTCTTATTGCGCTTTATCCAAAGCCCAAGATCATCTATCTCAACATTAACAAATTATTGAAATGAAAGATAAACTAAATGACGAAAAAAATTACATTTAGAACTTGTTTGTGCAATCTTTGTGCACTTCCTCAAAAGGTCACAAATAAGCAAAGTCCCAAAAGAGCCCAAGGACAATGAAGGTTAGCCATCTTCTGGATGAATATCGACTCACCAATAAGCTACATCCCTACTCAAAAGAAAACCTTATGCATAGTCAAAAGAAACATATTCTTAGTCAAACGAGCTACACGAACAAGCAAGACAGTTGAACTAGGCATGTCTCGCCTCAAGTACAAAATGAAAATGCCTCATCCACTAGCCAGATTAGCCATAAAGTTAACTACAAAGACATTCCAAATAAAGCTTGTTTGGTAAGAAGGAAAGAAGTAAAAGTCAAGTGTGGATTCCAATAATTAGAGTGATTTCATTTATGTGAACAACACCAATAAACAAGTTAGCCTATTAAAGGACTTATTTGGGGGATCTCTTGTAACTCCAAGTTTGACTTGAAGAGGAGGATATAATATGAGTATGATCTATCTTGTAAAGGGCTTTTAACCAATTGAAGTTATCAATATAATTAACCTAGTACTAAATGGCTCAATACCACTTATTCATTTATCTCATTTGCTTTTTACCTTTCTTCTAACTTTGATTTGCTCTTTTCTATTTCTTTCTTCTCCCTTCTAATTTAAGTTTGTTCACCGCCTTCATCTTCTCCCTTCTTCCTACAATAATTTACGAATTCTACAATTCCTTTTTTACCATCCTTGTTCCATAAATAATCCCTCGTGAAATAAGACACAATTGTGAAACCTTTGTGGGGGTTAGAATAAGGATTCCATTCCATCATCACATCCATAACCAATCTCGCATATCTACATCACCAAAAGGTGTTCGACATGCACATGCCATAAAATAGTTTTAAATAGATTTTTATTGATTTACAAATTTAAAAAATGATTTAAAACTGATATATAAAGAGATAGAAGACATATGAGATGCAAAAATAATTTTAAGAACATAATTCAAAAATATAGATGTTTTACCAATTTCGTATACAACAAAGAAATATATAGGGTCAGTTTGAATTTAGGATTTTATCCGGGAAAATGAAGGGAAAGGAAAATAAAGAGGAAACTCATTTTTCCTTACACTTTCCTTCTCTATTAGATACTATAAAAAATGAAACTTTATTTTAATATCACTAAAAGTTATGGAAAAACTAAATATTAGTGATGTTTAAAACCAAATTTTTGTTTACAAATTTGATATGCTTTCAATTTTCTTCCTCATTTTCCCTCATAACCAAACATGAAAATGAGGATTTCTTGATATTTTCCTTCCCTTTCCTTTTTTTTTTTTAGTTCCAAATGGGGTCGTAAAGACAAATATAATTGTTACTCATCATTTTTCATTATTAAAGTAAATGATAATTTATCCTACGTAAATCTCTTTTACATCATATGATATGATAGCTCAAGCAAGATTCCAAGGAAAGGCATAATGCATAATTACATTCAATATATATATATATATATATATATATATATATATATATATATATATTGTTAGGACTGGAGGAGCCCATGGGTGGGCTTGATAGACATTGGTGAACACCAACTTGACCCAAAAGCTTAAGCCTATTGGGTCTTAGGCTCAACCATGTATATAAGCACCTATCATCCACTCAAATTTTTCAATGTGAGACAAACTCACAAGTGGAATTCTCAACAATCTCCCCCTCACTTGTGAGTTCCAACTGTTCTCCCTTGAAAAGAAATCGTCTTCCTTATGGGAGCAAGCACAATTCTCAAATAGTTGTTCAAGTGAGTCTTACAATTGGTGCCTTACGTGCGTCGAATTGCATTTCACTTACCTCCGAACCAATCCTACCTCTCACGTCTTGACCCTATTCGGATCCATCCCTAACCTAGATGATCCTTATTGGCCTCGGCCACACACTTGGTCCTCCAACTGTTAGGACGTTAGGAGAATTTGTTTCATGTCTTGACTTTTATGATGTTGCTCACCCAGAGTTACGAACCATCGTCTCTTATACCACTTGTTAGGACCGGAGGAGCCCATTGATGGGCTTGATACACATGGGTGAACGCCAACTTGACCCAAAAGTTTAAGCCTATTGGGTCTTGGGCCCAACCATGTATATAAGCACCCATCATCCACTCAAATTTTTCAATGTGAGACAAACTCACAAGTGGAATTCTCAACACATATATATATATACAATTTTGCTAATAAAATGTAAGAAAAATATTTTTTGATGTACTGATATCATCAATTCTAACTATCCTTTGTGATGTCATCTTTTCAAAATCATAACATATAACCTGTTAAATTAAATTTTCAAGAAATGACAATAGACAAATAACATTCAAACTAAGATTAATGCATGCATGCATGTGTGCATGTGCAATTAACATAGACACTCACACACACACACACACACACGCACTAAACCACCAAAAAGTTAAGGGACCTTTGGTTGGCAGTATTCTAGGAGATTCAAGTAATATGATCCCAAAGATATTATATGATCTCATGTTCAAAATTTTAGGACAATATTGTGTGGTGTATAAAAATTAGTGAAGATATCTCCTTTCTTTAGGGTGTCATGTGTGCACATCTTTCCTTTATTTCACACATTGCAATAAAAGTGCATAGCCTTCTAGCTTATATCATCACTTAATTAGTTACTTTGCAATTATTTTGTCCTTTGCATATATACTATTGTTGATAGTCATTTTTTCATCAAATATATTACAATCTAGTTGAAACATTTAATTCAAAACAAAAATAAAATAGAGAAAATTTTCGAAGGGTGGTCAATCGGCCAGTTATAGGCGATCAACCAGTCCCATTCTTCTCTTTTATTCACTCATGAGCAAAGGATTTGGCGCCATTCATAGACAATACACCGATCTAGAGTAATTTTGAATTTTATATACTTTTCTTCTCATTGATTGATTATTTTTGTTGTGCCACTTGCTCTATTGATAGTTATTTTGATTTGAATTTGATTTTTTAAATTTCAAAAAATTGTTTCCTCCATTTTGCGTAGACTATAAATAGATCATTCAAAGGTCATTTTGAGACATGCTGTGACAACCCAAAAATTTTTGTTTAAAATTTCTCTGATATCACCTGAAATGACTTGGATATTTCATACATCGGAAGACCTCCATAATAATTACCAGAGTACTAAATTATCATAATACAACAACAATATCATTTCCAACATCACAATTTACATATCCCTAAAAGAATAGTCTAAATACATCAAAAACATAATTTAATTAAATATATATTCTAAATAGAACCTTCTATCCCACCCACGCTTCCGCTACGCTACTCTGACTTTGGCTAATCTTCTCATGACATCTGAAAAATGTTATATAATCATGGGGTGAGACATCTTTTAATAAGAAAGGATAAAGTATTGTTAGTATGTGGTAACATGAGTTTTAATGTATCATAACACATTCATTTAATAATTAATTTAACTGAGAAATCATGAAAACTGTACTCATAACCATCCATATATATATATATATATATATATATATATATATATATACATACATATATATATAATAATAATTAATTTAACTGAGAAATTATGAAAACTGTATTCATAACCATATATATAATGCTCGTGCTCAATAAGTTTCTTTATGTACGAAACACAACATGTCTGTTAATGTATAATCATAATGTCTGTAATGAGAAACCAACCTGAGTGGACATTCTTATATCTCCGTCACGTAATAACCCCACATGACCAGGTTGTGCGATCCGAATGTAGGACTTAACCATGACTAGCCTACCAGGCTAAGTCAAACTGTATGCGTCTGTAGTACGATTGGCCTACCGTAGCCTGGTTCGGACCCAAGGGCAGTCAACATCTCTCCACAGGCCCAATTGACTTCCAATACCAACACTCTCCCCGAGTAGTGTGGTTGCACTAACTCATTCACTAACAATGGTAATGTGCTCTCATGTACATCACTGGTCCATCAGGGTTCTCATTTCCACATCTTAGTATAAAAACTGTCATTTCTATTATTTCATTTCCCACTATGGTACCGTCATCATATATCTCAGTATAAAAAATATCATGTCTGTATTTTGGTATAAAACCGTAATCACATATTCTGATATAAAATCATATTTCATCATTTCACAATATCTATCGTATTTTCAATATTTTTCATAAACTAGTATAAATCACATTTCATCATAAAATATTCCCAAATGTCTATTGCACAATAACAAAATCATTTCTCATGACACACAAATTTTAAGTAATATTTCATAATATAATAATTACCTAGAAAAATATATGATAATCCAAAACTACTATTTTCATATGTCTGATAAGTCAGAAAATCATATACAATATTTTCATATTCTCATGCTTTAAATTAATCAGTTAATTCCAAAATGCCTAGAAAGTACATACATTTTACTAAAAATAAAATGGATCATCATCCTCTAGGGTATAATCAACTCAATATACTCATTTTTCCAAAAATACGCTTATAGCAATTATAATCCAAAAACCCTATTTCCATACACCAGAATATCCAAAAAAACATATAAATAATTTCCGTAACCACATTTTATAATTTAATCGATTAAATTCCTGAAAATATATGACATAATCTATTCCCTTACCTTATCCCAGGAGTGGTGCCTACGATGCTCAAACCACGAAATCTCCCCAATTAAAACGTTGGTGGCCGAATTTGAAACTTGGGGATTTTTTTCGTTCTTTAATCAGCACACGTTTTATCGAAAAATTGAGGGGGGAGAGAGAGAGAGAGAGAGTATCGGCTATTAGAGAGAAATAAGGAAGGAAAACGGGGGGGTTAAAGGAGACTGATTTCTCCCGAAGGATCTTCCTGATCCTTTAGGAAGATATATATATATATATATATATATATATATATATATACTAATATATTATAATATTATATTATTAAATTATATTATTTAATTAATTTTAATTATAATTTTAATTTTAATTTTTTTTAGGATCACACTTACACACATATTATTTTTGGGGTCGTTACATTCTCCCCTCATAAAAATTTCGTCCTCGAAATTTGCTGAATATAACTCTGCCTCAACAAACAGTCTCATTTACATAATAAATAGAAAAATGATTTCCTCATTTCCTGGGTCATGTTTACACATAAAACAATATAACAACCTCCTCATTTTCTGCCAACGTTATATTGCAACCCTTTTTAACACTTCTAGAAAACTAGTCTATCATAATAATTTTCACAATCTCTACATTATTCACATTATCTCGAGTACCCAGTATAAAATTCATACTCAGTATATAACCACATCTTTAATTACAATCATAACTCAGTATAAAAATCAGAACTTTGTATGTATATTCATAACTCAGTATAAAATCATAATTTCACTGTATTATCATAAAAGAGATTCCAACTGAATTAATTTTGCAATTATAACAAATTATCCTCATTTTCAGTTTTCCAAAGATCTAACACCAACATAATCCTTCTCTCTCAACAGATAATATATAGATGTAAGAACCTGAACCGTGATATATGGATTTAAATAAATAAGAGAGGGGAAAATTGGGTATTTAGCAGGATTCATCGACGAAGCCAGAGTTTGTCGACGAAGGCCATGTATCTTTCGTCGATGAAGTTCAGAGGCTCGTCGATGAGGAGAAGCTGAGGAGTTTCGGGAAACCGGTGATATCAGGATTCGTCGACGAATCCACCGTCTCATCGATGAGAAGACTATAGAGCCTCGTCGATGAGAGTCGACGAGGACACCATCTCATCGATGAGTTTGCCTGAGTCAAAGGGCTATAAATATCATTTTTCATTGCTTAACAACTAAGAAAACTAAATCCTATCTCTCTCTAGAACTCTCCCTACTCTCTATCTCTATAGATTTCTTCGATGTTCATTGTTAGAATCGTGAATCTGAAGTTACCACGAGGATCGTGGAAGGATTCTCTACAAGTTCTACGGATCAAAATCCCGTTTCGAAGATTTTTGGGTTTCGGCTAAAAATTGAGGTAAGGCTTGGTTTTCAATTATGATCCGGTAGTTTAGTAGAGAACCATGTTATGAGTATATTCTATACTGTTGATTGTAGGTTTTGGAACTCAGTTCGCTGTTTAGAGGTCTTAGAGTTCAGGATTTGCTATTCGGGGAAAAGGTAAGGGAATTGTGTTTATATCGGTTATTTTTTAAATCGGTCTCGATAGAACTGTGGTTCACAGTCCTGTATGTGTTTGACTACTCATTTGTGGGGGATCTAACGGGGAAAACTATGGATTTTTCATGATTACAGTTATGGAAAAAAGGGGGGCGACGGGCTGCATCCTTGGTTTTGTTGAAAACCTATGTATATGTTGATTTATACTGTGTTATAGGGATGGTCGTGCCTTGACTTGTTTTAAACTGTATATGTTTGGAAAACCATGATTTAGATTACCAAATGGGTGTGGTTTGTTTGGTTATATGAGCATACATGTGTGTGTGATATGTTGAAATGCTAGTAAGAACGCGGTTCTGAAATTGTTCCAGGTGCTGAGAGTGTCTGGCTCTATATCTGAGGGCGTATGAAATTGCTAGCCATAGATTGGCAGAGGTCCAGCTCTATATCCAAGGGCGTGAAACTATTCCGGCAGATCAGGTTGAAGGGTGTGGATCCACCATTTTAGCACTGGTACAATGCCATGGGAGTCGGGGACTAGCCATGTGCCGGTGGCGCCGTGTTATGCGGGTTGGCTATGGGCCAACGCCGTATGTCACGGGCCGGCTTCGGGTCGATGGGTGTGACGACATCGGGATTGCTGATCATGTGTGTGTGTGCTTGTAGGCACTATTGTGAAATTAGTATTGGACTGCATTTAACTGCGTGTATGTTGCATCATGATAACACTCAAATGCCACACACCGATATAACTTGTATTCTTCCTTACTGAGAGGTGTCTCACCCCTGCTATACGTACATTTTTACAGGTCCTTCGAGTAACTGGAACTAGCGTCCTGGTGTAGGGAGCGTAGTGGCCGGTGTACTGTAGGTAGCGCTTAGGTAAGTGCTAGGACTTGTATTTTGTGGGTTGCCATTTTGGGCTATGTTGGGCACTCGGTTGTACATTGTTTGATGGAACCTTGATTCTGTCCTTGTATAGACTCTAGTATGGTACTGCATATATATATATAGAATGACCTTTTCCGCTGTGTATATTTTGTCGTGTTTGGATGCGTTTAGGGTGCTTGGGAACCCCACGGGGTCAGACCCCCATCCTTTGTACTGTATCTTGGATGTTTTATTGGATAAAAGGAGAGGTTAGATTACATTTTCACCCCTGGGTCCCATTTCCGAGTTCAGGGCGTGACAACTTATTATCAGAGTTAGTCAGGTTGTTAGGTCTTATAGACTTGGTTAGGCTTAACTTTGAGTACATACCAGAGTATAGGATATTGGTTATAGGTAGAGTTGGTTGAGGGTTGTTTGGTTGCTAGACCGGGATTTGTCAACTATATGCCGTGTTTTTCCTAGGATGATGATTCCAGTAAAAGCAGGGCAGATCATTGATAACTTTCGTGCTGGTGCGATAGGACAGACCTAGACCTGGCAGGGAGTAGTTAACACGATTAGTGTAGATCATTGTGTTAACTGTACGTGTTGTAGGGATACTGATGGATTCCTATTGTGATGCAGAATGGAGCCCAAGGATAATGACCTAAGAAGTGGCTCCGAGGAGACTGTGAGCGATGAGTCTCCTTCTATACCTCGAGGTTTGATGAGGCAGGTGTTACGGGAGATCGGGCGGAGTGTGGGGAGACGCGAGCACTCTCCTATTGCTACGTGGTGCACCATTGAAAGCTTCACACGCGTGCATCCTCCGACGTTCTCTGGAGGACCTGATCCAACGATAGCAGAGGATTGGGTGGAGAAGACTGATAGTATCTTGGAGGTCCTGCATTGCACGGATAGGTAGCGAGCCCCCTATGCTACCTTCCGCTATCTAGGGAGGCGGGTCGATGGTGGACTGCAGTGAATCTACAGGAGAAGCAGAGGGGTGGTTTGGAGATGACATGGAGCCGTTTCAAGGAGGTGTTCTTCGACAGATACTTCCCAGCTTCTATATGTAATGCAAAGGTAGATGAGTTTTTTGCTTTGATTCAAGGGAGTATGATGGTGCAGAGGTATGCGGCTCTGTATATAGAGCGATCCAAGTTTGCGCCGTGTTTGATCTCGAGCAAGTATGAAAAGACTCGGAGGTTTAAGAAGGGCTTGAGGAAGGATATCCGCAGATTGGTGGGTATGCTTCAGATCCACGAGTTCTCGGTTTTGGTGGATAAAGCCACGGTGATTGAGACCAGTATCTGAGAGGACGAGGTGTTATCTATTACTACGCCATCTGGGAGTGTATCTTTTTGTAGGAAGATGTTGGAAGACTGCCTAGTGATAATTCAAAGGAAGCTGCTACTGGCGAATTTTGTGATATACGACATGTCGGGGTTCGATATCATTCTGGGGATGGATTGGTTGTTCTCCAGTTACGCAGTGATCGACTTTCGTAGGAAGGTAGTAGTTTTCAGATCTCCTGAAGAGCAGGAGTATGAATTTGTGGGATCATGTGTACGTCCAGCGCCACAAATTCTATCAGCATTGCAGGCGAGGAGGCTACTCTTAGACGGATGTCAAGGGTACCTAGCTTGTGTGGAGGAACCACCGTAGGATGAGTTGAGAATCAAGAATATTCGTGTAGTTAGCGAGTTTTTGGATGTGTATCCAGATGATTTACTCGGTTTACCTCCAGATCATGAGGTGGAGTTTGCGATAGAGTTGCTGCCTGGCAAGGCACCAATCTCTAAAGCTCCGTACCAGATGGCTCTAGCAGAACTTCGAGAGTTGAAGGAGCAGTTGCAGGAATTACTGGACAGGGGTTTCATTCGATCTAGTGTTTCGCCCTGGGGAGCTCCAATATTGTTTTTAAGGAAGAATGATGGCGATGCGGATGTGCATTGATTACCGTGAGATTAACAAGGTAACGGTGAAGAATCACTATCTTTTACCTCATATCGATGATCTTTTTGACCAGTTACAGGGGACACGGGTCTTTTCGAAGATCGACTTGCGGTCAGGATATCATGAGGTGAGGGTGAGAGCTGAGGATGTAGCGAAGATGACTTTTTGAACTAGATATGGCCACTACGAGTTTTTGGTCACGCCTTTTAGGTTGATGAATGCTCCGGCAGTGTTCATGGATATGATTAACAGGGTTTTCCATGAGTACCTGGATCGATTCGTGGTGGTATTCATTGATGATATTTTGGTATACTCGAGGAGTTCGGAAGAGCATGAGGACCATTTGAGGTTAGTATTAAAGATTCTGCGGGAAAAGAAGTTGTATGTTAAACCGTAGGAGTTGAATATAAGGCAAAGATGGTGGCTTGAGTTAATTAAGGACTACGATTGCTCGATTAGTTATCACTTGGGAAAGACTAATGTGGTAGCTGATGCATTGAGTTGGAAGTCAGGGCCTGCGGCTGTATCTGCAGTTGTAACTCAGTGTCACATCAGACAGGATCTAGGAAGCCTTGGCATGGAGTTGGTGGTAGGTGATCATCAGGCTGATCTTGCTAGTTTGGTGGTCCAACCGACTTTGTTTGAACGTATTAAGGCCGCGCAGGCTAATGATGCATAGTTGGCAGAGGTTATGGAAAAGGTACAGCAGGGACTAGCTACAGACTTTAACATCTCTGACAGAGGTATGTTGAGGTTTGGGATCAGGCTATGTGTTCTGAACGATGATAAGATCAGAAGGATGATTCTGGAAGAGACGCAACGTTCTTTGTATACGGTACATCCAGGTAGTACAAAGATGTATCGGGATTTGCGAGAGTCCTTTTGGTGGACTAGTATGAAGAGGCAGATTGCTCAGTTCGTGGAGCAATGTCTGACGTGTCAGTAGGTAAAAACTGAATATTAGAGGCCGGTAGGGCCGTTGCAGCCTTTGCCTATTCCAGTGTGGAAATGGGAGCATATTTCCATGGATTTTGTAATCGGTTTGCCACCAGCGCTTCACTGGAATAATGCTATCTGGGTGATCGTGGATACAAAATCTGCTCATTTCATACCGATAAAGGTTGGCTACCCTTTGAGTAGGCTAGCAGATATGTACATGCATAAGATTGTGAGAATGCACAGAGTACCGGTGTCCATTGTATCAGATCAGGATTCGAGGTTTACTTCTCGATTTTGGATGAGCTTACAGGAGGCATTAGGGACAAAGCTTACTTTTAGTACAGCGTTCCACCCCCAGACAGATGGACAATCGGAGAGGACGATACAGATCTTGGAAGATATGTTGTGAGCTTGTGTGTTAGAGCTGGATACAGTTTATGCCACTAGTAAAGTTCGCTTATTATAACAACTTTCAGTCTAGTATCAGAATGGCACCGTTCGAGGCTTTGTATGGTCGGAGGTGTCGATCGTCTTTGTGTTGAGATGAGGTTGGTGAACGTCAGGTGTTAGGACTTGAACTTGTGCAGCAAGCGTCTGAGAAGGTGGGTTTGATCCGGGAGAGGATTAGATCAGCTCAGAGTCAGCAAAATAGTTATGTAGATGTTCGCCGCCATGATTTAGAGTTCGAGGTAGGGGGTAAGGTATTCTACATATCACTCCAATGAAAGGGGTGATTAGATTTGGGAGGAAGGGCAAGTTGAGCCTGAGGTATATCAGACCATTCGAGGTTCTTGAGCGAGTGGATTTGGTAGCCTACAAGATTGCATTACCCCCAGCACTCTCAAGGGTCCACGATGTGTTTCACATATTCATGCTGAGAAGGTACGTGTTGGATCCATCACATGTTATCAATTACGATGAGTTGGAAATTGAGGATACCTTAGCATATGAGAAGATACCTGTTCAGGTTCTGGACTGTAAAGTCCAGAAGCTTCGTACCAAAGATATACCGTTAGTGAAGGTATTATGGCAGAACCACGAGGTTGAGGAAACTTCTTGGGAACTGGAATCGGAAATACGTCGGAAGTATCCACAGTTGTTTTGAGCACTTGTATGTGATCCTACTTTGGGTTGGGATAGGTGGTTAGTCGTCGGGAGTGTGTGTATTGTGAACTCCTAAGATAGTTGTATATGTAACCACGATATTCCTCCGCCATAAGTGAGGGTGTGTATATATCTGTACGATGAGGCTACGCGGTAGTAGTCGTTAGTTTCTTTCTAGAGTTGTGTATATGTGTTCGATTGTATGAATGAGTTGCGAACGAGAGATGGCAAATTTCAAGGACGAAATTTTTGTAAAGAGGGGAGATTGTAAAAACCCGAACCATGATATATGGGTTTAAATAAATAAGAGAGGGGCAAATTGGGGATTTAGCAGGATTCGTCGACGAAGCCAAAGTTCGTCGACGAAGGCCATGTATCTCTTTTCGACGAAGTTCAGAGGCTCGTCGACGAGGAGAAGCCAAGGAGTTTCGGGAAATCGGTGATATTAGGATTCGTCGACGAATCCACCGTCTTGTCGACGAGAAGACTATAGAGCCTCGTCGATGAGGACACCATCTCGTCGACGAGTTTGCCCAAGTCAAAGGGCTATAAATATCATTTTTCATTGCTTAACAACTAAGAAAACTAAATCCTATCTCTCTCCCTCTCTAGAACTCTCCCTACTCTATATCTCCTTAGATTTCTTCATTGTTCGTCGTTATAATCATGAATCTAAAGTTACCACGAGGATCGTGGAAGGATTCTCTACAAGTTCTACGAATCAGAATCCCGTTTTGGAGATTTTTGGGTTTCGGCTAAAAATCGAGTTAAGGCTCGGTTTTCAATTCTGATCTGGTAGTTTAGTAGAGAACAGTGTTGTGAGTATATTCTATACTAATGATTGTAGGTTTTGGAACTCGATTCGCTGCTTATGGGCCTTAGAGTTTGGGATTTGCTATTCGGGGAAAAGGTAAGAGGAATTGTGTTTATATTGGTTATTTTTGAAATTAGACTCAGTAGAACTGTGGTTCACGGTCGTGTGTGTGTTTTGGCTACTCATTTGGGGGGATCTAACAGGGAAAACTATAGGTTTTTCATGATTATAGTTGTGGGAAAAATGGGGGCGACGAGCTGCATCCCTGGTTTTGTTGAAAACCTATGTATATGTTAATTTATACTGTGTTATAAGGATGACCGTGCCTTGACTTGTTTTAAACTGTATATGTTTGGAAAACCGTGACTTAGATTACCAAATGGGTGTGGTTTGTTTGGTTATATGAGCATACATGTGTGTGTGATATGTTGAAATGCTAGTAGGAACACGGTTTCGAAATTGTTCCAGGTACTGAGAGTGTCCGGCTCTATATCTGAGGGTGTATGAAATCGCTGGCCATAAATTGGCAGAGGTTCGGCTTTATATCCGAGGGCGTGAGCCTATTCCGACAAATCATGCCGAAGGGTGTGGATCCACCAATTTAGCGCTAGTACGATGCCATGGGAGTCGGGGACTAGCCATATGCCGGTGGCACCGTGTTACGAGGGTTGGCTACGGGCCAACGCCGTATGTCGCGGGCCGGCTTCAGGCCGATGGGTGTGATGACTCTGGGATTGCTGATCATGTGTGTGTGTGCTTGTAGGCATTGTTGTGAAATTAGTACTAGACTGCATTTAACTGCGTGTATGTTGTATCATGATAACACTTAAATGTCACACACCGATATAACCTGTGTTCTTCCTTACTGAGAGGTGTCTCACCCCTGTTGTACATACATTTTTATAGGTCCTTCAAGTAACCGGAACTAGCGTCCTGGTGTAGGGAGTGTAGTGGCCGGTTTACTGCGGGTAGCGCTTGGGTAAGTGCTAGGACTTGTATTTTGTGGGTTGCCATTTTGGGCTGTGTTGGGCACCCGGTTGTACGTTATTTGATGGAACCTTGATTCTATCCTTGTATAGACTCTGGTATGGTACTGCATATATATATAGAATGACCTTTTCCGCTGCATATATTCTGTCATGTTTGGATGCGTTTAGGGTGCCTGGGAACCCCACGGGGTCAGACCCTTACCCTTTGTACTGTATCTTGGATGTTTTATTGGATACAGGGACATGTTAGATTACATTTTCACCCCTGGGTCTCATTTCCGGGTTCGAGGCGTGACATCCTAGATCTTCCTTTAAAAACAAGAATGGTACCTACAATGTTTAGTAACCAAATTGCAATACGGTTAGGATCCCTAGTAACCACTCCCTTATCATCTTTTGGCTCCAAAATAAAATTCCTTCTGAATAAAGAGGTATTTAAGGCTTTAAGTGTCATGATCCATAGGCAACCACCTTTTCCTTTTTCATCAATACACATCCCAATCCATTCAAGGAGCATCTATAAATACAACATAACGATCCTCTTTATTTGGAAAAGTTACTTTTGGCACTATTGTTAATTGGTGTTTTAATTACTAAAACTCTCATTCACATTCTTCGCTCCATAGAAATTTCTTTCCTTTCCTTGTAAAAAAGATCTTCTAGTTGCACCCTAGGTTGCCTTAGTTTAGTTAATGTCATCCTATATGAAGCCGCCAACATAGGCTCCATTCCTAACACCAAATCAATATTAAATTCAATCTCCTTTTTGATGCAGCCCTAATAAATCATCTAAAAAAACATCTAAAAATTCATCACCTATGGGTAAAGAAGTTTGGGTTTCAGTAACTTGTGTATTTCCTTTCATTGCTCTTACAAACCCCAGCCATGTGGCCAAATTCCATCCTTCCACAAATATTCAAGATATTAAACATGAGAGCTTGTTAGTTGGGAAGAAACCGTCACTCCATTTGGATCTTCAAGTACTATTTTCTTTTGGAAACAATCAACTAAGTGTATGATAAATAGATAAGCACTCCATTTATAGGATTACATCATAATCCACAATATATATGTTAATAAGTCAACTGGAGAGTCATTCCCATCAATATTTAAATGCATGTCTGTATATTTTGTCCACATTTATAGTCTTCTCCACAGGTGAAGCAACTCACAAGACAATACTCTAAATGTTCAAATTATGAACACAACATATTAGCAAAGGATGCAACAATGTAGGAGTGGGTAGAACAAAAATCAAATAAAACTCTTGCCCAAGTGTTGCATAAAAGAATCATACCTTCAATTCCTCAGTGTTGACTAGTTCTTGGCAAAACCGCGATAATTCAACAAATTTGCTTTTATATTATTAGCTAATAAACAAATTCTTTTGACTCAACTACATATATTCCTGCAATTGGGCTTCTTGGAGTGCTTTTTGAAAATATTTCCCATTGAAAACTATTTTAAAGTCAGTCCTAGCTCAAAGTCTCAACCCTCAACATCTCTTACCCGTTGCATAGATTCCCACGAATGGTTAGCCTCACTTTTAAACAAAGAACTTACAATAATGACTTTATACTCATCAAGTACCATACCTGCTAGGATATCTCAGACTAACATGTATAATCATTTGCTTGTTAGATCAAATGTATAAAAGGCGCTTCAAAACTCTCATCATAGCTTTGTAATTCATTTGAACAAAAAATTATATGGGTTTCTGAGCATTCCCTAGAATTCTAATTTCCCAATTCCTTTCTAATGCCAAATTGATGCACATGCTTACACTTTCCAATCAACATATTTGGATTCCTACTATCATATAAAGGACAAGCAGGAATACAAGCATGAACATGTCTAACAGCTTCAGAATACAAAATGGTCTTATTTTAGATGCCACATAATAGAATACAATGTCTAAAGAATTTTGGGAGGCACCGCTTCAACACTGTCCCTCGAAAAAGGCTACAACAATACACTAGCTCAAAATTCAAAGACTTGGCAAAAGGTATTCTCAAGACATTTTACAATGTAACTGATCACACCTGCGAACACGTTTCCTAGTTTCTTCTTAACCGTTAAACCATGTCATGTCTATCCTAGTAAGTTGAATTGCAGTCTTCATATTCATTCATTGGAGATAAATTTTCAATCATATTTTAACAATTGGAAGAACAATATTCCTTTTAAAATATCTACCAATTCTATAGGCTTACCATTCTAATTTTCTTTTGTCCCTATCCAAGTCTTTATCTTACTAACCTTTTGTAATGAGTACTTTTCTTCAATTTTCAAAAGCGAAGGCAAACATTCCCAAATCCATCTAACCACCAAATTAGGGAATCTAACTCCATTAGCTGCAAATCTAGGTTTTCTCCTCCAAGCAAACAAAAAATCCTATCCAAACTTTTCCACTTGCAAATTGAAGGGTTCTCTTTCAATTTGACACCATTCTGTGGAAGTTTCGCTTCCATACTATATATGTGTACTCGTTTATTTGAATTCTAATTCTATATATTAAAGAACTTTGATAGTTTCCAACTAAATTTTTCCTTAGCTCATCAACTTAATATACTAGATTATATTATTACAAAGATGCAAGAATTGTAACTTCCAACTTGTTCACTTCTCTCATCATACCTTGGCTAAAGGTCAAGTCCATTACTGGATGCTTGTGCTACTAATCATTCCACCAAAAAACACTAAAAATATCAGGTATCTGGAACATCTAAACACCATAATGTCTATGTTCCTAGTTGTTATGGATAAGCAGTTATGCTTCCTCAGAATCTGTAGATCTTAGTACTACCAGGATGGATAATTTGTCTAGAACAAAGTGCTTCCAGTAAGACTTCCTCTTCCAAATCATGTCGAACACAAAACCTCCCCAAATCACAAAGTTTCCCATGAAAGATTTTGTCCACCCTTCAAAGTGTGTACCCACTTCAATAACTCTCAACAAAACTAGGGGTCCTACTCTTGTCCTTTAGTAACTCACTCCAATAAAGTTGGTTGTGCCTTTAAGTTATATATATATATAAACTTTATCTCCTTTACAGGTCATCTGAAAGTTAAAAGAATCTATTGTCTCTTACATTTTCCACCTATTTAATTTAAATTTATTCCATTATCGTTGCTTCATTTTCTTTAACCATTTTAAAAAGATCCTTGTTTCAAAATCTTATAAGTTTCAGTTGAACAAAACCTGTGAAAATCAGCTTAATATCCAAACCTATAACAGGTCAGGCGACTAACCTCAAAGAGGTCGGTCGATTGCCCTTTAACAGTTCTCGGTAGTTTGCCTGAAATCTCAGTCAGTCGACTGAAGTCCCTTTGTCAGTCGACTGCCCTTGCACTGACACCCCAAAATCTTGAGTTATAATTCATCAGGCAACTGAGGACTCTGTCTTAGTCAACATACAAGCCATTGTCTCTCTGAAAATATGTTCTCAAGACCCATGGTTGACTTATAAGAATATAGAAAATTGAATACTTTCTTTGAGCACAAGAAATACGAGGGAGAATAATATACACCAAAGAACCATAACTTTTCATGAAACCTTAGGATAATCAATATCCACAAGGACTTCACCATTAAAGAACCCTTGGATTTCTAAGCATATAAATCTGAGGATAGCCATTAACATTCTTTCAATTGCTCTCAGATCCACGCACACTAAACCATAAGGGAACCATAGAGAGTTAGGAGTGTACTCTAATGTGCAAAGGTGCGCACATTCCAAAAATGCACAAAATTTTATTTTAGATATTCTAGTACTATAAATGGTAGCTCATTCCTTGCAGTGACTATTTACACAAGACAAGGTCATAGTGCAGCATTCCGGGAGAAAAACGTCAATGGTTTGTCGTAACTATTCCGGAATTGCTGGCTATTCCAAAAGAATCATAGAAAACCCTCGATGAATTTCTGCTTTCAGCTGCGAGACAAAACACTAAAATTCCAGTTCACTTGTTGTACTTTACTTCGCTATGCATCCTATATTCGATCGCTCCTACAACACTCAACCTACCCATTCCTATCCTCATCCTACTTCATACTTATACTCTGGTAATAATTATTTATAAAGTCTACAGAATCTGTATCTTAAGCTTTGATACCAATTGTGACAACTCGAAAAATTTTGTTTAAAATTTCTCTGATACCATCTGAAATGACCTGGATATTTCATACATCAAAAGACCTCCATAATAATTACCAGCGTACTAAATTATCACAATACAACAACAATATCATTTCCAACATCACAGTTTACATATCCCTAAAAGAATAGTCTAAATACATCAAAAACATAATTTAAGTAAATATATTTTCTAAATAGAACCTTCTATCCCACCCACGCTTTCGCTACGCTACCCTGACTTCGGCTAATCTTCTCATGACATTTGAAAAATGTTATATATCATGGGTTGAGACACCTTTCAGTAAGAAGGAATAAATTATTGTCAGTGTGTGACAACATGAGTTTTAATGTATCATAACACATTCATTTAATAATTAATTTAACTAAGAAATCATGAAAATTGTACTCAACCATATATATATATATATATATATATATATACACACACACACACACACACACACACACATTTGCAATTATATATTTTTCTCAAAAAAATGCTCATGCTCAATAAGTTTCTCTGTGTACGAACCACAACATGTCTATTAATGTAGAATCATCATGTCTGTAATGAGGAACCAACTTGAGTGGAAATTCTTATATCACTGCCATGTAATAACCTCACATGATCGGATTGTGCGGCTCAAAGGTGGGACTTAACCATGATTGACCTACCAGGTTAAGTCAAACTGTAAGCGTCTGTAGTATGATTGGCCTACTGCAGCCTGGTTCGAACCCAGGGGCGGTCAACATCTCTTTGCAGGCCTAATCGACTTCCAATACCAACACTCTCCCCGAGTAGTGTGGCTGCACTAACTCATTCATTAGCAACGGTACTGTGCTCTCATGTACATCACTGGTCCATTAAGGTTTTCATTTCCACATCTTAGTATAAAAACTGTCATTTCTGTCATTTCATTTCCCGGTATAATGCCGTCATCACATATCTCAGTATAAAAAATATCATGTCTGTATTTCGGTATAAAACCATCATCACATATTCTAATATAAAATCATATTTCATCATTTCACAATATTTTTCGTATTTTCAATATTTCCTATAAACCAATATAAATCACATTTCATCATAAAATATTCCCACATGTTTATTGTACAATAACAAAACCATTTCTCATACCACACAAATTTTATGTAATACTTCATAATATAATAATTGCCTAGAAAAATATATGATAATCCAAAACCACTATTTTCGTATGCCTGATAAGTGAGAAAATCATATACAATATTTTCATATTCTCATACTTTAAATTAATTCGTTAATTTCCAAAATGCCTGGAAAGTACATAAATTTTACTAAAAATAAAATGGATCATCATCCTCTAGGGTTTAATCAACTCAATATACTCATTTTCCCAAAAATATACTTATAACAATTATAATCCAAAATCCCATTTCCATATACCAAAATATCCAAAAAAACGTATAAATAATTTCTGTAACCACATTTTATAATTTAATCGATTAAATTCTTGAATATATCTGACATAATCTATTCCCTTACCTTATCCTAGGAGTGGTGCCTATGACGCCTAAACCACGAAATCTTCTCGATTAAAACATTGATGGCTAAATTTGGAACTTAGAGATATTTTTCGTTCTTTAATCGACACACGTTTCGTCGAAAAATTGAGGAGAGAAAGAGAGTTGGACGAAGGAGAGAGAGAGAGAGAGAGTCTCGGCCATAAGAGAGAAATAAGGAAGGAAAAAGGGGGGGGGTTAAATGAGATTGATTTCTCCTGATCCTTCAGGAAGATATCTATATAATATTATGATATTATATTATATTGATATATAATTATATTAGATTATTAACTTATATTATTTAATTAATATTTTGTTATTTATTTAATTAATTAATTTTATTATTATTATTTTTAAGATCACACTTACACACATATTATTTTTGGGATTGTTACACATGTCTACAGAGGAAAAAGAGAGGAGAATTTTAAAGACTTTAGAGTATTTTCATGTATGCTTGGAGGAGATCTCTTATTTTTAATTTTCCATTATTTTCCTCATATTTTCATACTTTCATTCATTTTATCCTTTCATAGTCCTCTTGAGTGAAAGCCCTTCTCCTCTGATCTGCATGGAAAAGTAATCTTCACGTTAACCTATATTTTTCATTTTGTGTTTATTAACATGTCATTTATACCTTATTATGTATTTGAGAATGTGAGTTGACATGATTAATTTTGCATGTTTTATACATATGCATATTAACTTTGACTAATAGCATGTCATCTAGGATTAGTTTGGAGTACGTTTGTAATCTTAATTTAATAAAAATTGCATGAAAATTTGAATGTAGTACAACATGCATGTAGGCTATCAACCGCCTTTCTAAGGACGGTCAATCGACCTGGCTAGAATTTGGAAAACGCATATGTCCATTGGGAGTGGATTTTACTTAAGCATGTTATAGCCAATATTTTTATAAACAATCATAATAACATATATTTATTAAGACATAGTATTGGAAATATTACTTTAATTTTCATATTGGCTTGCTTTTCTAATAATCTTAGTATAACAATAGTGTATACTAAAATTTAAAATTTTGAGCACAAAATACTATTTAAGCATTTAAAGCATTATAATCCCTTTTTAAAATAAATTCAAACATCTTATGAGCATTAATAAAGTTTCTCTTGAAGATTCCTTATAAGATATCATGCAATCATAATATGATTCATATAAAAAGATTTAACATAATATACATCATATGAATCATTTCATGAAACATCCAATAAAGTAGAAGGAGGATAGATATACCTTTACATTTTACTTCTTCTTAGTCGTTTAAGCTCGAAATGCTTGGAAATGACGATCTCCTCTCTTTCGGTCCTCTTATTATTCCTAAAAATTCCTTAGTACTACTACAAGATATAATTCTTCTCAAAAGCGTTAGTAACTAAGGCACAATATTAAATGCATGACACTCAAAGATATGCATTGAATTCATGTCACGATTATTCAAATCATTTTCAAGTATGGAAAAATTTGCATTTCAAAAACATTTTCCTTGAGATATAAAATTCTTTATCAATCACTTTCCAAATCCTCCAATCAATTAATTTTTTCAAAAAAAAAACTCATTTTCAATATCCAAATAGTAAAATCTACATAATAAAAACAGTGGAGGATATGCAAAGGAATAACCATCAAAACATGGATACACCAAAAACAAGCCCTTGCAATCTTTATGCAAAAATGGTTAAGCTTATTGCAACTGGACTCTGATACCAATTGAGAGATATGGTGTGATCCCAAGAGCGGGGTGAATTGGGATTTAAAAAGTATTTTGTTAATTTAAACTTCACCGATTCATCACATTAAATCTCATTTAAGAATTAAAACGTGTGTGAAAAATAAGAATGACAATAAATAAGCATTCATACACATGCGAAAATTAAAGTGCAAAATTTAAATGAGAGAGAGAGAGAGAGAGAGAGAGAGAGAGAGACACACACACACACACACACACAAGATTTGTTATTGAGATTTGGCCAATCCTGCCTACTTCCCCGCCTCAAGGCAAACCAGCTTAGAGGATTCCACTACCTTTGCTCACTTACCGGATGGAGTGACACCGTTACACCCACTCCTTATGAGGCGAGGTAAATCCCAACTCAAATTTTGGAGCTAAGTCACAACCAATAACTACACCTTACAAGACGGTGCTCCTAGTTCTCCTAACGGGATCTGAACCAATCTGTTGCACGTTACAGGCTAGTGCAATCCTCTTTCGACTACACACCGGGAATACAACAATAATAAAAATTTTCGTACAAAGAGAATGCTTCTCAGATAAGTAGAAACGTATATAATGAAAGCTATAATATGCACTCTCAAATGATTTCAAAATGAAGCTTAATAGAATTATGATTTTTCTCTCAAAAATATTTTTCAATAAAATGTGAGAGTATGAAAAATAATTTCTTTTTAAAATGACATTTTTAAACACTTTCAAAAACTAAAAGACCTCCAAGCAAAATATATTGAATTGAATATGTGCTCTAACCTTTTCTCAAGAAGCTTATTAAGAGAAATGTATATCAATTAATACATGCTCAAAGTTTACTTGAATACCTCAAAGAATTGCTCCAAAAAAATATTTTTCAAATAAAAGAATAGGAGAAACAAGAAATTTCTTTCCTAAATGATTGACCTTCAAAAATAAGGATTTCAAGCTATATATATATATATATATATATATATATATATATATATGAATGATGATATAAGCTTGAATCTTTTCAAATAAAGTCCCAAGAATATTTTTTCCCGAAAAGATATTCAAGAAGAGTAGGAGAAATATAAAGTTTGATTTTCAAAATAATAAGGAGACTTTCAAGCTATATATTATGAAAGTGAATATAAGTTTAGGACCTCCAATAAACCCTTAAAAGGTTTTCCCCTAAAAATAATTGTTCAAATAAAAGGAGTATGCATGGGAGAAATTTAAACTTTGAAAATTATACAAAGGCTATCAAGCAATATATACATATATAAACTTGAATATATATGCTCAAGCCTTTTTAAAACAAAACCCCCAAAATATTTTTGTCCAAACTTATTTTCAAATGAAGAGTAGAGGGGAAACTTTGATCTTTGGAAAACATGAAAATAAAAGGGCTATTAAGCACAATATATATATATATATATATATATATATATATATATATATATATAAAAGATAATATATGTTTAAGCCTTTTAAAATAAAATTACCTCAAGAAAAAAGAAGTCTTTGAAGTAAGAATATATGAGTTGATATGTGCTCCAAGCTTTCTTCAATAACCCACAATATTTTTTCCCAAGAAGAATTTTCAAAATGAAATAGTAGGAGAAATATGAAATTTAAAGCACAAAGGGGTATAAAAAATGAGGGAGAAACAAATAATAAGCAAGTATACTCTTAAGGGGGTTTTCTCACCTTTTACAGGTGCTTGAGGTTGATATTTATAAGCTAAAACCAATTAACCGTTTTATGACCGTTGGGGGAAGATATAATATAATATTTTGAAAAACTAGCCGTTTTTGCTCGTTGGGGCACTTTCTACGCGAACACCCTTCAGTTTTTTGGACATAACGTTTACTATAGAACTCCAAATTGAAAGTTCTTGATATCAACAAAAAGTTAAGAGAAAATCCCACAACTTTTATATTGAACACTTTTTAAGATAAAAATTTATGGACTGAAAAAAAATGCCCATCAATGAGATAGAAGAAACATGAAGAGAATTTTTCTACTATGTACACCTTTCAGTGTTTTGACCATAACTTTTTCTATACGACTCCAAATTAGACGTTCTTAGTATCAACAGAAAGATAAGAGAAAATATCATAACTTTCATGTTGAATACTTGTTAAGATAAGAAGTTATAAATTGATAAAAATGCTCATTTATACTGTCTAGTCGGCTGGTCAGTCCATTGACTCTTTTGTAAAAATTAGTTTTTGCCTTGTTTTAACTTCAAAACCATTTTTATAAATTAGGCATTTTATGAAAAAGGTTTTTCATGTTACTTGGAGGTCCTATAGTCAATCTAAGGTCATATTTGAGCTTCAATTAAATCATATGTAATGCATGCATAATTAATCCCTAATTACTATTACAATCCAAAAATTAAACAAGTCTTCACACTTTTGCTCCTCGAATACATCATGGAATACACCGGGGTCTGCTCGTTTAGGTGCTCTTACTGCTTCCATTAGGCATCCATTACTTGTGCTTCCCGAGTTGTAAACTTGTTCACACTCAATGTACAAATGAGATGTTTGTTGTTTGTCATAATCAAAATAGAGATCAGACTCAAAAAGTCAACATACCATAATTTTGAATAAATTGTAATACCATGATTCTATATAAATCTGTAATATCATGATTCTGTAAAAATATGTAATATCATAGTTCGGTATAAAACTGCAATACTATGAATCTGTATATAACTGTAATACTATGAATCTGTACAAACTGTAATACTATGAATCTGTATAAACTGTATATGTTCTGAATAAACTGTAATTTCATGATTCTGTAAAATACTATATATAAATTCTGTATTTAAAACTATCATTTCTCATGCCACACAATTTGAGTGATATTCATAATATAATAATCTGTATGAAAAACGGTATTTCCCTATTGTATGGGATAAACTATAATTCTTTGCTGTAAAATAAAAATATACTCATCTCTAGGATTTATCTGAATCCAAAATACTAGGCTTTTTTCCAAAATACATATATATATGTAAGACTATAATTTCCATACCCATAACTTTTATACACTGTATCATCTAGACAATCATACTCTATAATCCTATAATCGCATGCTATATTTTAATCGGTACAATTTTCTAAATAACTGACATAACTTATTCCCCTTACCCTATCCTTAGAGCTATGCTTGTAGGGATCCCACAACTATGCCTGCGGCGTTCACACAAACCCTTTATCCACATATCTTAATTTAATCAACTCAACCCCAGAATAACAGTTATTTTAACATTCCTAAGCTTACCGATTCCAAATAACTGATTAAACTTTTAAAAACATCATCCTTACCCTGGTTTTGGAGTGGTGCCTAAAATACTCAACCAGCTAATCCACCCTGATTAAAACTGCAGAGAACATCTCCAAGTTCTTGAAATGACTTTCCTCCTTCAATTCGGGCTTAAATTGGGCCAGAAATCGAAGAGAGAGAGTAGAGAGGCCGTAGCCCTAGGTGAGAGAGGGAGAGAGTGAGAGAGAAAATGAGCTCCAGGATCCTTATATATAAGCTACTGTCAGACGAAACCATTGATAGTTTAGTTTTTAACCAAACCCCTTTTCACTGTTTTACCCTTACTTGGCCGCAGTAACTCAAAACCGTCAACAGTTTGGCCTGTGCCAAACCAAATTTTTTTTTTTATTATTTCATTACGTACTATTTTCTAGGTCTCTACAGTTTTGAAGCTCATAGGATAATCACTTGGACTTAGATACCTTTCAATTCTTGGAAAATATTTTTACAAAGTCCAAATGTTATTTCAAAAAGTTAAAAATCATTTTTGAATTTCAAGGTGTTCGGGCGCCTGGACAAGTGCTCAGTTGATCGAAGGCAAAAGTCTGAACAAATTGGTATGGCACTAGAGAGTTCACGTGACCGAACCATTGGTTCAATCGACTGAATGGCTACCGCCATTATATAGTTCCAGATAGTGTTGGTTCGGGCAACCGAATGTAGAGTTCAATCGACTGAATGACTACTACTAGTTTTGAAATTTAGATTTTAATTGATTTGGGTGACCAAACTTCCAATTCCGTTGATTGAAGCGAGCAATAAGTTTCGTGAATGACTGAAAATCTTTCTAACTTTCACCTCATAGAAGTCTCTAATTGCTTATGTGTCAAGGGGTGCAGTTTATAGTCTAGCTAGTTTGTTCCAATTATCACCCATGCATGGTTTATTAAGTTGTTCATATTTTTTTTTTATATTTTGGTTAATTAATTTTTAAAAATTAAATAAAATGTTACAATTATTTATTCAAAAATTAAATTCCGTCTAACAATTATTCGAGGGAATTAATACACATAAATATTACTTTCCAAAAAGGGATGATGCAGCGATTGAACTTATTCCTCATCTCTTAAATAACATTTTACCAAGTATTTCATCTTTTGATGATTGGATTGCCTCATTGTCGAATTTTTTAAAAAAAAAAAACACTTTCCCATAAAGAATTTCTAAGCTAAAATAGCAATAGCGTGATAATAATTATTCCATATAAATAGAATAATAGAATGATGCTATGACTATTAGATAACTTATCAATCAAAATTTATTTTCTTACAAATGAAATAGCTACAAAAACTTGCTCTTCGTTCATTGATCAAGTACCTCTTTAGAATATTTAAAAACTTAAAAAGAGCATAGAAAAGGAAAGGAGGACCTCTTGTAGATTTCGACTATGGTTTAGTATTTCTGCATGTACTTCTAATCATTCGGTTACAACTTTGGTTTAGTGTCATAAGTCCATGTTATCATGAGCCCATGTGACAATAGTAGAACGAGTATAGTTGGTGGGCCCCACTCTATCTCATCTTCTATATTACTACCTGCAACACCAAACTTTTTACTTTTTTGTAGGCTTCAACTTTAGTTCGACATTTCTGAACTACCAAATTTGCTCCTAAATGAATTTAGACCAGGTATCTATCAACCCTGATTCATTTACGACGCATTTGCTACTTGAGAATAGAGTATAATCAAATTTATCACTTGATTTCATTTTGGGCAGAGGGGAGTAACTTCTTTAATTTGGCAGAAGTTGCTACTTAAGAATAGAGTAGAATCAAACTTGTCACTTGATTTCATTTTGGGCATAGAGGAGTAGCTTCTTTAATTTGGCAGAAGAGTGATTCTATATACTGCCAAACTAATGCCCAATGTTTTGCAGCAAAATGGCAACGATAGACTAATATTGAAAGAGGCCTATATGTAGGAGAGACCAGAACGGAGGCAATTTTTTCTTAATCTTTGCTTGCAAGGAAAATCTGTTATTCCAAATCTTAATAGTCCCTTACTTAGTTCATATTGATTTTACCATTGACAATTCATAAATTGTCACTTTAGCGAAAAATTGTAGCTTTGCATCTACAAAGCAATGCCTTCTTCAAGAAACACGTTCGGAAAATTCTTTCTCCACAAATGTAGGATTATAGTTGTGCAAAGCAAAGTTTAATTCTTTACCTTAAAAGTTATTAACGAGTTTCTTCTTTTACATTCTTGCCAAGTCACCTTGGATTCCTATATCTCCTCTTGATTTAAGTGACTAGTGTCAAGATATACAAACTGTTCTTGAGTTCCTCGTGGCCTCACTAGTGACAGACTATATGTTGTGCCTCCTGCTGCATTTGTTGTAAGTGGGTGCTTACTATCTTCTGTTTTAGTTGATGATTTCGAACGTCTTTTGGGTAAGTTCGCCAGTCCTCGTCTCCATTACTCATGCTATTTTCTTTGCATCGATATATTCATGTCTTAAAATTGCTCATAAGTAAAAAAAAATCTTGATTTATGCCAATGTTCATCTTCTTGGGGATTTTTTGAATCAACATAAAGTGAGAATTACGCAGTATTTTCATTATGTTTGTGGAAACTCGAGTGCAATATGGAAATATAGGCAAACACACATCGTTAGATTTTCGCAAGAAATCGCCTTCTCTTACTCATATTTTTCTCCATTTTTTTTTTAATCCTAGAGAAGTGACAACAGATGCCTTGCTATTGAGAATTATAATGAGAAATGACGCCATTGCAGGGTCTGCTAGCTAGCTAGTTTTCACTAGGCAATGAGGAAATAAAGCTTGTTTTGATAAACAGATGCCGTAAACAATTTAAGCATGGGAAACAATCTTGATTCAGCGCCACAAACCGGAGACCACATATCAGTCAATATCACAAAAATTGTATCTGAAATAAAAAACAAGATAGAGACCATTCCCCTATCTCATTGCATCTGTAAAGTCCCCGAGAAACGGCGTGTAGGAAACGAAGATGCTTACTCTCCTAAACTAGTCTCCATCGGTCCTTTCCACCACGGAAAGAGCACCTTGGAAGAGATGGAGCACCACAAATGGCGCTATCTCAATACAATCCTCACCAGAAAACCGAACCTCGAGGCAACCTTGGACAGTTGCGTGAAAGCGCTTAAGGAGTTGGAGGGCAGAGCTCGAAACAGCTATGGAGAAGAAATCCGCATAGGAAGTGATGAATTTGTCAGAATGATGTTAGTCGATGGCTGTTTCATCATCGAGCTACTCTTGAGGACTACGACCAAGAGTTCGAGGCGTAGAGATGACCCATTACTGATCTCAAACGAGAAGCTAAACCATTTGAGGCGCGACATACTGCTCCTAGAAAACCAGATTCCTTTCTTTGTTCTGCAGCATTTGTTTTACACTGTACCCATCCCCCAGCAATGCAAACAAACTCTCACCGAGCTCGCGCTGCGTTTCTTCAGAATTATGATTCCAGGGCAAATAGAAGATCTTCAGGAGAAGTTCAGCTGGGAAGTCCGCCATTTGCTCGACTTAGTCCGGACTGGTTATCTCCCAACATACTCTAAACTGCATTCTACAGGTGATGCGAACTCTTTTCTGCATTTCTAACGCTCTTATAAAGTGTCTAACATCATTCAGACTGACAGCAAACTTAACTTCTGATTCATAAATAACAAAATCTCAAGCTTGGAAGCACCCTATAGAGGGTACAGGCCTAATTGTTTAAAATTGAAGGAAACCCACTAAAGTGAAATCTGCAGGCAACGCACAGAAGGAGTTTTCTGGTTTGAAGAAGCTTCAAAGAGACGGAATCAGGATCAGGAGGTTTTTCGATGCTGAAAGCTTGTTGAACATAAGGTTTGTGAAAGGATCTCTATGGATTCCACCTCTGAGAATTCTGAATCACACAGAAATTCTCATGAGGAACCTCATTGCACTGGAGGCGTGCTGCTGTGACTCAAAGCCCATCACCTCCTATGCATTCCTTCTGAAAAGCCTCATTCAAACCACGGAAGACGCGAAATTCCTCTGCCGGCGAGGGGTTCTCAGCAGCTCATTGGACAAGAAGGAAGAGGTTCGTGCATTGTTTGATGAACTGTGCAGTGAGGTGGACTTGCAGGAGTCCAGTTACAGTGGGATTTTCCAGAAAGTGGATGAGTATACCCATAAAAATCGGCGTCGATGGCGAATTCAACCGACAGTTGCAGGATTTGTTCTGGCAGTACTGTTCATTGTTCTCACCATCATTGGGACTATATTTTCTGTGCTCGCATTTTGTTTCCACCGTTCTTAAAAACAGAGTAATTTTGAGTCTTAGATTTGAATTCTTGTAAATTTGAAATACACCCAATATATAAATATATTGTTAAATTTGTACAAATTCAAATTTAAGATCCCAAACCTTATTGAATTGCTTTGCTTGGTGTGTAATGAGAGTGATTAACGTTAGTGGTTTCTGATTCTATTATCAACACCAAAAAGACAGTATTCATGAAGGAGTTTTAGGCTTTTGGGAGGTTTATTGCCAAAAAAATATTACCACGCCAAATCCAATTTTGAATTAGGAAGTATTATTAAACATTGCATAACTGAGCCTTATATCATAAAGTTGTAATAGTCAAAAATATTATAATGCCAAATCCCATAGTCTCACATTGACAGCTATTTTGGAATTTCATGAATGGGCGTAGTTCCTTTTTAAAACTCGGGTTAAATTTTATACTATTACAATTTTTTGATATAAGAGTCGGTTATGTAATGTTTAATAATATTTTCTAATTCAAAATTCATGACTAGTATGGGATTTGACATGATAATAAAACTCGGGTTAAATTTGTGTATCGAATCCGGAGTATAAATTTAGAAAGTAGTAATGGGCTTTTATGCACCTAGGGAATTTAGGTTAGTATAAGTTTTATGTGTAGGCGGTCCATGTCGACCACGGTTTGCTTAGAACTTTATATAAACGTATGAAAGAACTTTACCCTCATCCTTATGTTTTTTTGGTTTTCCTTTACCACGCTCTCCACATATATGCACAAAATCTCAAACTCCGAGAAATAGTTTTGGAATTCAATAGTGTGAAGTAAGCATTATTTAACCATTTGAAGTACACTTTGTAATACAAAATAGAAATAGTGGTATTAAGAGAAAAAATAAAATGTCTGCAAAATATAAAAAAAAAGTACACATACACACAAAAAGGAACATACATAAAATCTCCATACCACTAGTTTGAGCTTTTTTTAATTTTAATTTTATTTTTTAATAAAATATTGTATAATAATTTGATTGGAAAAACATTTATTATTTTGATACTTACGTAATCTCGATAAATGGTCCAGCAACATTTAAACAAGTCTCGCTAGACCATCTAGCAAGATTTCCTTGAAAAAGATCATTCGTGTGCTGACGTGTGACAAGCAAATCTCGTTAGATGATACAACAAGATTTGTATGACACATATTTTGCCAATCTTGCTAGACATTCAACCAAATTTGCATGGCACGTATTTTGGTGGATTCATTCTATACCCTCCTCCCTACTCCGTCCTTCTAATTCTCGGCGTGATCTCAATTTTTCTGGGCATCTAGTGGTTTTCCGACTACGAGTCCATTTTGGAAACCATCGAGGAGCAGACCAGTTGGGTACTCCTAGCCACGCCGGTGGTGTTAATCCTCCTTGTAGTAACCCGAATAATTATAGGAATTAAATAATTAAGAAAAGAGAGAGAAGATAAATTTTTTAAGGGGATTCAGCAGGGCCTCGTCGATGAATGCAGAGAGCTCGTAGACGAGTAGCTTCTTGGTAACGTCGACGGGGACCCGTGTCTCGTTGACGAGGCCACGTGGACAACACTCTATATATAGCCCCAAAACCGATTTTCAGTGAGAAATTCATTTCAACACTCTTCTTTCTCCCTCTAACTCGGTTTCTCTCACTTTTGTCTACGAATCTGACTCCGTATCTCCTCGTTTCGACGATCAAAAGCTATTACAGTGATCATGGGGAAATTCTCTACAACCTAGTCGGAGCTGAAATTCGATTTGGAAAGTTTGAGAACAATCACAAAATCAGGGTAAGTGGATTTTTATGTATTTCCAGTATTACCAATTTTATCTGAGCTCAGATTTTGTGTTGTAAGGGCATATACTGATATTTTGTGAAATAAAATTAGGGTGTTATATTTTCAGGGTTAGGGTGTTTTTGGGACCCTACATGCATTGGTTAAGGACCTCAGCAGGTATTTTTCTAGGAACTCAGGTATATTAAGTTTAAGAAATTGTGAATAGACAGGTTCAGGAAATATGAGTGGATAATTTTTTTGGGGAAATTCAGTGATTCACTAAGGAATTTGTATAAATGTATTATTGTAGGATTTAGAGATTGGTACGCCGAGGGCGTGAGGGTAGAGTTGGAGGCGAGCCTTCTAGTCAGTTAGGTAAGGGAAATATGCTATGCTAGGAATTTTAAAATTTTTATCTGTAATATATATGTGTGTATGTGTGTGTGTTTTGGGGTAAATTTTATGGAGTATAAATTATCTTCATTATCAGAAAATTCAAATTTCAATATAGGGGCTTCTATTTATTTAGTTATGTGGCATGAATTAATCTTAAAACAGTTTAGAATTTATAACAGTCTTTTAGAATATCATGATGTACATTATTTTTGCACAAGAATATGCTTTACCAGATTTTACAGAATTATGAATTACAATATATTTTTCATCAGATATTTTGCAGACAAATATTTCACAAGACAGATATTTTACAAACAGATGTTTTACAGTATTTGTAAAATACGATGATTTTCCAGAATTTCAAAACCATAACACGCAGATATTTCAGTTTATTCAGACAGATATCTCAATTTATTCAGTCAGATTTTTCAGTTTATTTTAGTAAGATATTTCAGTATTTTCAGAACAGATTTTCAGTGTTATGGTTATTTTGGAATCATGATGAAAGAGCAAGATAATTATATATTAGTGTAATATAGTAGCAGACCCTGATGGACCAATTCAGTTTTCAGAGCACGGTACTGTAACTATTTCAGTTCAAAGTGCAACCACACATCTTGGATAGTATGTGGATTTTCAATAGTCGATCGTGCCTTGGTTGTGGACAGGTTCCTCATCAGTTAGGGTTGAGGCGACCGATCTGACTATCGGAGTTTAGTTGACTTATCCTAGTCGACCAACTAGGGTAAGTCTTGCCTATAGGCTGCACAAACCTATCATAAGGGCTTAAATCATGACTTTCAGTTATCCATCCAGGTAAGTTTTCTCATATATATATAACTGAGAAAACTTCCCTGGATGGATAATTGAAAGTTATATATAGATTTACAAAAATCGTAGACATACCTATAAATATTAGAAGTATTATGAATAGAATATTCAAAAAATAGTTTATGTTAAGCAACATAGGTGTGAGCTATATTGTATATTATTTATACGTGTTATCTTAGATTCATTTGTTTACAGTACTTTTAAAATCAAATTTTGCAATTATGTAAACTTATATGCCACACACTAGTAATAACATATTTTGTCTTACTAAGAGTTGTCTCATCCGAGTAATCTATTATTTTTCAGGTGAACTAGATAGATGAGCAAATCAAACTCGCAGGTAGAGGAGACTGTAGTACTGCCCTAATTGTAGGGTGAGTCTTTTTAGAAATATGTATTTCGAGTAGTCTCTAAGAGATCAATTAGAAGGTTTTTGGGGATGTTCAAGTTATATGTATGTATTTTGGGAATACTGGATTCTGGTATTGTATATATAGATGTATGACTTTATGTTTTCCGTTGCATATGTATGTTATTTTGTGAACATGAATTTCAAAATGCCCACCTGGGGCCTGAGATGTTATAGCAATCATCATCAGGGGTTTCAAGGTATCTTATTCTATAATATATATATATAAATGGCATGAAAAATTGGGTTGTTACACTCCTCGTCCAATGGTTGTCTTCAATAGAGGATCCCTCCAACTTCTTCAGGTACTCTCCCGTACGACCGCCGCCGCCGTGCCCTCCACTACTAGTGTAACGACCTGCCTATTTTTCCATATATTTATTTTTTCCCTTTCTTTCCTTCATATATAACAACATACATAATAATCCTGATATCATTCTAAACTGATATAGTCATGCTCAACTCGGACCCATGGATGCAGAGGATAAATCTGTC
This sequence comes from Malania oleifera, assembly GCF_029873635.1. Taxonomy (NCBI): domain Eukaryota; kingdom Viridiplantae; phylum Streptophyta; class Magnoliopsida; order Santalales; family Ximeniaceae; genus Malania; species Malania oleifera. The sequence goes on along the minus strand of NC_080419.1, from coordinate 29,130,777 downwards.
ATACATCTCTAATACCTAAGTAGCGGAAAAGATAAATTACATACATGCCACACAACACCAGAAACAATACCAAAACTCTATTGAATCTGTCATATATATACAAACGTCCACAAATGACCTAAAAAGTATCCTAGGGTTATAACCCAAAAACCAATCTGACCCTAACTCAACTACTCATCCTTCTGACAGGTTAGCTCGGTTAACCTCTACTGCTGTGGAGCTTTATCCACCCTTCTACCTGGATTTCCTAAAATGTTTGTAATGCTTTGGTGAGACACCTCTCAATAAGGGAGATAAACTAATATCAGTGTGTGGCAACATGAGTATTATCTTTCTTAAACATGAACTGTACATAATACGTATATAATTAATAAATTTGGCTGTATAAATTTTAAGTAAAACATGAGTCATCATTTCATAATAAATATCATAATAAACATTGTACTAATTTCTGTAATCATGTAAAACATCTTCTATAACTGTACAATACTAAAATAATACTCAGGATAGATAGCTAGCTGGTGTCATGTCTTACCCCCCACATGACAAGGTTGTGCGGCCTGAAGGCAAGACCTAGCAATGGCTGACCGTCCACGCTAAGTCAAACAAAAGTCTATGAGTATGATGGACTTGTCCCACCAAGTCTAGACTGCCAGGGGAACATCTACACTACACTGAAACCACATCGACTGCCATCTCCCACACTCTATCTAAGATGTGTGATAGCACTAACATAATCTTGAACTTATACATATAGCTATGGTACCATACTCTGAAAGACTAAACTAAGCCATCGTGGTTCTGATAACATATAGTACATTCCATAATATTGATACATAACTATTTCGTATTTTTGAGTAATATCTGACATGATCATATTTTCATAAATTCTAACATAACATACATAATTACGGCATCTGCGCCGACTATAAATCATGGCATCTACGCTGGCCATATCATAACATATAAATCATGACATCTACGCCGAACATATCATATAATTCATGTCATCTACGCCGGCGATATCATATCATACTAAACATAAATTTTCTGCACTGTTTAACATAATATTCAAAACCATAGTTTCTATATTGTTTTTATGGTTTTTCTGAAAATTGTCATAACATGCTTATTCTGGGAAATCATAATATTTTGGTATAACATAATTTTCATGGAAATTCATACTCATGCCACACAAATATGAGTAATGTTCTAAACATAAAATCTAATTTGAAAATCATATTTCCTAGTAAAAATATACTGAATCTATTTTCTTGTTCAACAACAATATTTTCAAACACTATACATATATATAATTTCTGCAAATAAATGTTGTATATTTATAGATAATTTCATGAAATTACTGACTTAATTTATCCCCTTGCCTGACTTACTGAGAAGCCCACAAATCTAACCAAACCTATTCCTGTGTGTGTTCCCAGCTCAACACTTTGAAATTTACAGTTTCCCAACAAATCAACAATCACCAGTATAATACCTTTCTACACATTCCCCTCAGTCTAGAAATACCCAATAACTTATAAAATTTTAAAATAACCAACTTACCCAAATTTTGGGATGGTGCCCAAATACTCCAAATCAAAATTCTGATCTGACTTTATTATAGAGAATCCTCCTAGAAGTAACGCGGTGGCTTCCGATCGTCAAACCGACGAGAATTGAAGCCATAATTCTAGAGAGAAGGATAGAGAGACGGATTCTAAAGAGAAAGAGAGAGAGAGAGAGAGAGAGAGAGAGAGAGAGAGAGAGAGAGAGAGAGAGAGTTTTGCATATAGTTTCTTGTTGAAAACCCGAGTTTGGCATATTTATAAAGTGCGCCTCATCGACGAGACACATCACCTCGTCAACGAGTCCAAAAAGGAAGTTCGTCGTTGAACTCATAACCCTCGTCGACAAACTTCAGGCTTTGCTATAACCCCTCTCGGTATTTTTCCATCGATGAGACACGTGGTGCTCGACGAACCTAATAGGGAGTTCGTCAACGAGACCAGTGGGTTTGTCGACAAATCCAGCTTAATTCCCTTTTTGAAATTCCTTTTCCTTCCACCTATTTTCCTTACTTTTACTATTCAATGGCTAATATTTTTTGGATCTCTACAACCAGCCGGAGGGAAGCTCACAGTGGGGAGTGGCCGCCCTCATTCTCCTCCTCCTCATCTTGGTACAGTACCAATCTGCATTTCATGATAGCTGGTTTTTTTTATTTTTTTTATGTATAAAAATTAATACATAAATATATAATTACATATGTATGAATTTTTGGGAGTTTCATGAAATTAACATTTAAAGGTCTTGTGCATTCATGACTAAAAATTCCATGCATGTGTAATGCCCCGACCATCTAAGTGGGCCCGGAGTACTACTAGTCCATTTATTTACTTGCTAATTGACATTCTAATATCATGTACACAACGGAAAACATAAATATAATCTCCACACAGAATTCTATTTTACTCATGCCACACTATTTAGCAGTAAAATTCATATATATATATATATATATATATATATATATATATTTCCTGTAAAATAAGTCAACCTATATTTAACATTTATATGATGAAAATATACCTTTCCTTTTTACATAGTTATCTTGAAAATATCATTCACTTACATCAGTTCATTTTCACATATACGTATCTAAATAAACAGCCCTGGGCTCAGAAAACGTAATTTAAACGGTTGGCATTTTAAACTTATACCGAAACATATACACGTATATATAACACAATTCATTTTCCATTAAATTCATAAAAATTCTAGTTTAATATATATTTTTTCCCTTACCTGGTTTCTTGAACTACCCGAATAGGGACCTCGATAAGATACCTGCGGCACTCACTCGAGTCTTGAAATAAAAATCTTAGTTCCATTAAATTAACCCTAAATAAATCACTATTTTAATATTTCCCAAGCTCATAAATTCCAAATAAATAATTAAACCCTCAAATACAACCAATTTACTTATTTTTCTAAATTCCACTCTCGTTTTAGAGTGGTGCTTAGGAAGCCCAAATTGAAAATTTACTTCATTCAAAATGACGACGATCACGACTAGGACCCCATGGTGGTGCCCAATCGTCGATTTAACAATAGATTTAAGGAGAAATTGAAGAAATAGGGAAAAGTTATCTTACCTCAAGAATGGTGCCTACACCGCTCCCACGACAAATCCGTTCTAGTAGAAATGTCGATGACAGAATTAGGAACCCAATGATACCTTTCATTTCCCGATCGGCCAAATATCCATCGAGAAATGAGGGGGAGAGAGAGACGGAGATGGAGAAAGGCGATGAGGAGACGTTGTAGGGGGGCTTCTTTTCTGTCTGTAGTTATAGATTTAAGGAGAAATTGAAGAAATAGGGAAAAGTTATCTTACCCCAAGAATGGTGCCTACACCGCTCCCACGACAAATCCGCTCTAGTAGAATGTCGGTGACAGAGTTAGGAACCCAATGATACCTTTCGTTTCCCGATCGGCCAAATATCCGTCGAGAAATGAGAGGGAGAGAGAGACGGAGACGGAGAAAGGCGCTGAGGAGACGTTGTAGGGGGGCTTCTTTTCTGTCTGTAGTTCCCTCAGGAAGCTTCAAGCTTTTTTTTTTTTTTACTTTATTATATATTATAATAATATTATATTATATACTTATATATATATCACCAATCCTTATACATTTAGGCATATATATATATATATATATTATATATATATATATATATATATATAACCTTCACATAACTTAATTTAATTAATTCAATTAAATAATAAATAAATAATTAATTAATTAAAATTTTTTTTGGATCACTACATTCTCCTTGCCTAAAAAGAATTTTGTCCTCGAATTTTGTTACCTAATCTTTCATTTCCATAATTTTACAATTTGCTATACCTCATACAATTTAGTAAATATATCTCCCAAATAAATTTTTGCATCATCCATAATTAAATAAAATCATCATTATCTTAAATATAAATTTATACCCGTCCCTTTGACTTCATTTGCCTCATCCAAGACCATCATATAAACACGTGCTGATCCACCTCTGCCTAGTGGTATTTTCTGTTTCCCCGGTCCTGGGTCTGTGCAGGTACTATAGGCAATGGTTCCCGACAATCCTTCTTAACATGCCCTGGTTTACCAAACCTGAAACAGGTAGGAGTTTGAAACCAGCACTCACCCCTATGCCTCTATACATGTCTGACATATGGGGTAAGATTGACTATCCTGATAATCGGAACCCAATGCATCTTTCCCTTTCTTCCTTGACCCCTAATTGACCTTAGCCTGAAAATTAGATGGTGCAGGCCTCTTCTTATGCTCTATAGGTTCTGTGCTACTCTGGATACTCTTTTCCAACACCAAAGCCTTATCAACCAAGTCGGATAAATTCTGGACCCGACACTCAACTACCAATTCATAAATTCTTTGCCTGAGGCTCTTTTCAAACTTCCTGGCCTTCCTTGCCTCATTTGGGATCAAGAATGGAGCAAAACGTGATGACTCCACGAATTTAACCGCATACTTTGCAACTGTTAGGAAGCATACTTTGCAACTGTTATATTCCTAACAACACAATTATATAATTTAAATCCAATATATATCCAAGTTCCCCATATAAGGACTAGTCTCATAGCTCCGAAACGAAATTGTCTAGGGTTTACCGTGGCTTTTTTGAGGCCGTTGACTGCTTCAGAAAAATCATAGGAAATCATTGATGTATTTTCGCCTCTAAACTACAAAATAAAATCCTATACTTCTCAACACCCAACCTAACCTATCCATCTAGCATCCTAATCCTAACTGTTACCTATATTCTGGTATAAATCATCTCTAACATAATACTCTTACATTTCCATATCTAGGCGATGTGAAATTAATCACACTTCTGGCTAGAAACCGACTTTGATACCATCTGTAATGCCCCGACCCTCTAAGTGGGCCCGGAGTGCTACTAATCCATTCATTTACCTGCTAACCGACATTCTAATATTATGTATGTAGTGGAAAACATAAACATAATCTCCACACGGAAATCTATTTTACTCATGTCACACTATTTAGCAGTAAAAAAAAGTCAACCTACATTTAACATTTATATGCTGAAAATATACCTTTCCTTTTTACATAGTTATCATGAAAATATCATTCACTTACATCAGTTCATTTTCACATATACGTATCTAAATAAACAACCCTAGGCTCAGAAAACGTAATTTAAATGGTTGGCATTTTAAACTCATACCTAAACATATACACGTATATATAACACAATTCATTTTCCATTGAATTCATAAAAATTATGGTTTAATATATATTTTTTCCCTTACCTGGTTTCTTAAACTATGCCAATAGGGATCTCGAAAAGATACCTGCGACACTCACTCAAACCCTGAAATAAAAATTTTAGTTCCATTAAATCAACCCTAAATAAAATGCTATTTTAACATATTCTAAGCTTATAAATTCCAAATAAATAATTATACCCTCAAATATAACCAATTTACTTATTTTTCCAAATCCCACTCTTGCTTTGGGGTGGTACCTAGGAAACCCAAATTGAAAATTCACTCCATTCAAAATGACGATGATCACGACTAGGACCCCGTGGTGGTGCCCGATCATCGATTTAACAGTAGATTTAAGGAGAAATTGAAGAAATAGGGAAAATTTACCTTACCCCAAGAATGGTGCCTACACCGCTCCCACAACAAATTTGCTCCAGTAGAAATGTCGGTGACAAAGTTAGGAACCCAATGGTACCTTTCGTTTCCCGATCGGCCAAATATCCGTCGAGAAATGACGGGTGAGAGAGACGGAGACGAAGAGAGGCGACAAGGAGAAGTGAGAGACATTTTAGGGGGAGGGGGCTTCTTTTTTGTCTGTAGTTCCCTCAGGAAGCTTCAAGCTTTTTTTTTTTTTACTTTATTATATATTATAATAATATTATATTATATACTTATATATATATATATATATATATATATAACCTTCACATAACTTAATTTAATTAATTCAATTAAATAATAATTAGTTAATTAATTAATTAATAATTTTTTTGGATCACTACAGTATGCATCTCTCTCTCTCTCTCTCTTCGAGGATGGACCACAGGCAAGCAGTGCAGCAGCACACAGCTTGAACTAAACTTGGTTTAGTCTCCGTTGTTTGTTGAGAAACTAGATGAGAGCGAAGTCAGTTGGCGTAGATCTTTGGAGCCGTCGCCAACATTGCTGCATCATAGCCACTACAATCAACCTCTATGACCTCTTTGCATTTGATTTGAACGACATGACTCTATTTTTGAAGAACAGATCCTTAACTTTCGATTCTCCAAAACATCGTTGTTTGCTTCATCTATGTCACCTCAGGCGCCGTCGTATTTTCCAAAGAAGAAGGAAGCAGGGGGAATATTCTGGCGGGACTTTGAGTGGTGTGTAAGTAGGTGAGAAATTACTATTTCTAATTTCTCCAAATTAAGGATAACTTTGGTTTGAGAAACCAACAAACTAACACATTCTCACCAATTTTTTTGTTTTTTAAATTCACCTATAAAATGGAATATGGAGAAATAACTCCCCAAGGAATAATTGAGATATATTGTAAATTGCAAATTGGTTTTGAAATTCATGCATGCCTCATTGATTCTTGCTTTCAAAAGAAACAACAAAACGCAAAAGCCTGTTGATTATTGTATGAAATTTTGTGATATCAAATATGCTCAGTAGGTGTTCGCCTAAATGACAAAGAGAGAGTCTTCTTGTAGAAAAAAATGTTCTCAGTATTCGGCACCACTGCCCAGCACCTCCCTGTCACCGCCGCCCCCACCGCTGCTCACGACCATAAAAAGAAACTCACTCTCATCCCCCTTATCTTTCTCACTCTAATCCTCCTCACATGCAATAGAAATAGGGTTTATGGACGTCATCGTGAGAGTAGTGACATTCTCTCAGAAATTGAGATTAGAAAACAGTATTGAAGAACATATTACAATCTTTTTTGACTTCTTTATTGCATGTGCGGATATGGAATTTGGGGATTGCAATTAGGGACATGAGGATGAAGGAGCAGAGGGAGATGATGTCGAAGTAGACAAAGTCTTAGCCAACGATGGAGGGGTCGGTGTAGTTGAGGAAGGCAAAAAAGAGCTTGTTTCCGTAGAGAGAGAATTCTCTTCTCTTCCTTTTAATCATCATTGCACAAAAAGAGAGAGAGAGAGAGAGAGAGAGAGAGAGAGAGAGAGAGAGAGAGAGAGAGAGAGAGAGAGAGAGAGAGGAGAAGAGAGTTGCATGGGGACTGGAAGATGCCTAGTCCATTGTATTTCTATCAATCTCTTCTTCCATCGTGAAGTCCTATGTTGACTTTGGTGCAATCCCAAGAGGGGGGATGAATTGGAGATTTAAAAATTTCCTCCTATGTTAAACTAATCTAACAACAGTATAATGCAACCTAGGAGCAGTCCAAGTATATATGAAATTGTAGATACGATATAATAGACAATTTTCAGTACATGCACCAAAATTTTAGTATTTCTCAACTAGATACAATGTAGTGTCAATCAGTTATGCAGTATATTCAGCAGGGAAATTAAATCAAGTACAAAGCATAATATAATGCAGGACATGTAAAAGTGATACCAAATATAATATCGGGGTTTGGCCAATCCTGCCTACGTCCCCGCCTTGGCTCACCATCACAAGGATTACACTATGGGCTCACTTAACAGGTGGAGTGACACCTAATACAACCAGGTTAAATGGCACAGGGTTGACCTCAACCTTTACAAACAATCCTTCTGGGCTGGATTACCGCCCCCTCAGGCCACGCCTGGAATACAACAGATTTCACAATACAAGGTGCGTACAATTTTAAGCGCTTCTACACAAGTATATATGTACTACAATACAGTCCAGATAAATATGCACTCACAGATGATATGGATTTAATACTCAGGTGAGATCCAATATGTAAACTCTCTAAGATGTGTGAGTGTATGTATATGTGAGAGATCAACCTTTGATTCAAGATAAGATATTCAACACAAAAATAATCAAAGGAAGTTAAACACAATCCAAATCAAATATTTCAAAGATATTCTAAATGTAAGGCATAATAGATATTTTGGATTGAATCTTGCAAAAACAATATCAAAGATTATATGCAAGCTTTCAAGTCTTGCAATATGAGTGACAAGACTAGCAAGCAAAAATCAAGATCTTCCCAATTGAATATTTATGAAATAAAATACTATGGGAAAGATCAAATAAGCAATAACTCTCAAAATGGATTTTCAAAACCATATGTTTATAAGAGAGTATTTGCCAAGGAAATGATATGTAAGAGTGTATGCACTAACCACAATCACTTCTCTTCAATCTTGCAATTGATTTGCAAGAGATGGGAACAACTAACACTTACTCTTACTTTCAAAAAGATGTTTATAATAAAGTATGAATGAGAGATTTCAAAATATGAGCTTGGAATGAAAAGAATATAGTAAAAGAGTGAAAATTTTGAGAGAAAAAATCTTAATCACTTTTGCTAATCAGTTGCTAATTAAGTCAAATGAAGTGCTATATATAGGTGAGACTTAAAAAGTAACCGTTGGGATACAATGGGGAATATTATAAATGTTTAATTTAAATTTTAACCCTAATTATCCTTAATTACAGCAGTAAAAATAAAGCAACCCGTGAGATTAGGGCGCCTGACCCTTGGTTTGGTCGCCCGAACAGACACATGAAGAAAAGTGTTTTTTTAAACATTTGGGTACTTGAGAAAAGGGTCGGTTTGCCGAACCAAGGCGATTTTCATTCTGTTTGAGGTTCGATTACCTAGTCTCAAGTTTGGTTTACCGAACTCACATATTCAGTCACCAGAGGGTAAAATGAACTATAGGTTCGGGCAGCCAGGAATGATGGAAAAGTACATAGTACTGGTTCGGTTGACCGAGGATGCTATGGTCATTTTGAGTTCGGTCGCCCGAATCCAGGTCAACATTTTGATTAGTTAGCTGTTTGGTCGCCCAAGGCAATTTTAACTTTCTAGTTCGGTCACCCGAATTCCTTTACATTTTAACCTAAGAGCCTTTTCTTTGCTTTAAAATTTTCCCTGATAATATGAGAACTATATTGGGGTTTTGTACATTAAGTGTAGGAACTTAAGGTCTTTATAAAGTCATTTGAGTTAGTCCCAAAAACCCGGCGTCGGTTGACCCAAGCCCTAAGGTCATTCGGTTCCTATGGTCAATCTACGGTCATGAGCATTAAACTAATCATGCAAGTCATGCAATTATTACAGACCATATTATATTACAAACTCAAATGAATTGAATGCTATTACAACAATAAAAGAGTCTTCATTCCCTTTGCTTCTTCAAAAGCCATATAAAGCTTGAACTTTGTTGGCCTAAACAAGGCTTACGACTCTTGATTTTGATGATAATAAAGTAATGTTACTTAATTGCTTCAAAGTTGTGATGTTTCAGGAAAACTAGATTAAGGACCAACATACTTCATAAAGATCATAGGGAACACTTTGAAAGCTTATATCAACTCAAGTGATCAATATTGAAAGCTCAAAGAAACATGAAGATCAGGAACTCAAAGCAACAACTTCATGAATATTCTCAAAGAGTTCAAAGAAATGAAGAGAGTCAATTAGAACATGTATTGTAAGTACTTCAAGTATATTTCTAGTATGAAATCATTTTGAAGCTCATTAGGCAAAAGAGACTTAGAGACCCTATTTTTAATACTTGGAACATACTTTAAAAAAAAAAAACAAAAATAACATTGTTGGCCAAAATCATAGTATGATTCATACAAGCTTTAAATTAGAAAGTATTAAGATATATGAAACTTGGGAACTCATATGAAATCAAAGAAAATCTGAGTTATCGCTTGAGTTTTTTTAATTAAGAAAAGATGTTGAGAATGAGAACAAATTGAACAATATTGTAGTACAATGCACATGATAATGATATGCTGATATACTCAATGCTTATATGATATGCAATATGCTACATATCTTGAAATTGGTATCTTGAAAACTCTAAAGACAATGAAAATATTGATGATTTATGACTTACTATATTTTGAAAATCTGAGCATAGAGTTATTAAGCATGATTTAGAAGCATAAATTTTGATATGATATTGATATATGAATATGAAATTAATTCTTGACCATACATGCTAATGATGGATCACATGGATAAATTGAAAAATTTGCATCTAAATAATTTAGTATCCATGAGTAGTGCTTAATGTGACATTAGCATTGGTATCTATAAAGTATATTAGTATCCATGAACATATCAATTTATATTTGAGCATGACAAGTATAATTATATCCATGAATATGTTGTGACATTGATATGATATTGGTATTTGATATTAGTATCCATGAGCACATACATGATATGAATCAAATGTTTGAAACATGGATGATAAATTTAGAAAGTATAATTGGTATCAAAACTAAATGTATTAAATTCAAGGGGAGTATTATAACTCATTACTTGTATTATGATTTTCCCCTAATTTTTCATTTGATATCATGAATTAATGAAATTTTCAATTAGTATTAATCATTAATGTTTAATTAGTATCACAAATTCAAAAATTAATTGGTATCATGAATTAATGAAATTTTTTTAAAAAAAGGATAATGTTGTTAGTAAAGATGTTACAACACATATGAATTACAAATATACATAACTATTTGTCTATTGAAGCACATTACACATGCCATAATGAAAAATAATGAATTGAGGGTGTACATATGCTTGATATGCATGCTTGATATTCATATGCTCAAAATATGATTTTATATGAACTTAATTATCTTTGATATCTTACTCTTTTTTATTGATGTCAAAATGGGGAGAAGTTTTGAGCAAAAATTGAGCATGATATTGAAAAATTTGAACATGATATATGTATCAAAAGTAGGGAAAGTATTTAAACTTGAATAATGATGATGAACATGGTGTTTATGAAATAATGATTATGAATGAGCATGCATGATGAAATAATGAATTTATAAATATGCATGATAAGCATAATGACCTTTTGTGTCACCCCCTGAACCCGCGGATGGGTGTCAAGTGTGATTTTAGTAACCTAACCTGTCTCTGTATCATTTAAAACATACATGATACTATACTGAATGAAGGTCCGACCCCGTGGGGTACACGTAAACCCTATACACAATTACGTACATGCCCATAGACATCAAATACACAATGGAAATATTTTTTCTATACATATATCATACCATACCAGAGTCTATACATAACTGAAATATATGTTCCCAAAATACAGTACATACTTTGAGTGTCTACAAAACCCAACACTGACAACTAGGTTACAAAACTCGTACTTACACAGGTACTAAACGTAGCTACTGACACCCACGCTTCCGGACGCTAGGAACTAGTTTCGGCTACTCGAAGGATCTGAAAAACATTTGTATATTCAAGGTGAGACACCTCTTAGTAAGGAAGAAAGCAGGTTATATCAGTGTGTGACATACAAGTGTTATTTCAACATAAAACATAACACGACACAGTTCCAGTATTTTCACAATTTAGTTCCAGTACATACGATACCAAATATACGGTCAGTGTCATCACACTCAAGCACACGATACCTTACAATAACCGAAGCCTCAAAGTGATACTATTGCCAGTATGGTGTCCACTCACACCCATTAGTGACCATCCAGAACTACCTGGTGATATTTCACACCCTCGGATATAGAGTCGGACACTCTCGCCCATGGTAATTAGCTGAGACATGGCAGCAACATACGGTAATTAGCCGTCCCTAGCTGCTTTAAAAAATCTGGAACAATTTTGGAACACATGTTCCTATACTCATCAGCGTACGGTAATTAGCCGCCCCTAGCTGTTTTACAAAACCAAGAACATTTTACATACAACAGTTCATTCCACACTTATTTGAGCATACACAAATCATATTGTTTTCAGTTCGAGAAATACATACAAATATAGGTACGATCATCTAAATACTATAATTTTATACAACATATGATTTTCCAACAAAAATAGAGATGATACCGGAAACCTCCAATTTTTCCAAAAACTGTAACCTAAAAATCCCACATTTCCACTCGATAGATTTTCCCAAAAAAGTAGCCAAAACATACATATGATCGTAAACTACAGGTTTACCGATCTCGATTTATAAAATAACTGATATAAACAGAATCCCCTTACCTTTTCCCAAATACCAAAATACGAATTCTACGGCTCCAAAACTACGAACTGAGTCCCCAAAACCTAAACATCCAAGAACTATACTTCACTACAATTCCTACTACTACATATATACCGAAACGAAACTAAAATCAGACCCTTTTCTCGGTTTTGAGTCAAAACCCAAAAATTCTCGAAATGAATTTCTGATCCGCTATAAACGTAGAGATTCCCCTCTTGATCCACGTGGTAATGTTGGATCGTTAATTCTGGCAATTGACGACCTGAAATCCTAGAGAGAGAGAGTATCCGAGTTCTAGAGAGAGAGAGAGAGAGAGGTTTTTGGTTTCTTAACCATTAAGCAAATGAAAAATATATTTATAAACCTTTGACCTGCCCAGCCTCGTCGCGACGGTGTCCTTGTCGACGAGCCGCAGAAGAAAGTTTGCCGACATCAAGGTGGCCTCGTCGACGAACCTGAGATTTCAAGATTTTCCAAAATCTCTTGGTATCTCCTTATCGATGAGCTACTGAATCTCGTTGCCAAGCTAAGCAAGAGGCTTCATCGACAAGCAAAGAAGCCTTGTCGACGAGCCTTGCAGATTTTTGCTTTTTAAACTTTCCTTCTCTTTTCCTCATTTATTTAATACACTTATCTTGGGTCGGGTTCTTACATTTTGAGTTTATGAAATAAATGCTATAATAAAGTTATGAAGTATATGAAGTTATGCTATAATGTTAAACTTTGAAGTTTTATGCTTATTGTAAGGGGAAGCCTTTTTAAGGTTCACCTATTTTTGCTCCTTATTTGTCATCATCAAAAAGGGGGAGATTGTTGGCCTAAACAAGGCTTACGACTCTTGATTTTGATGATAACAAAGTAAGGTTACTTAATTGCTTCAAAGTTGTGATGTTTCAGGAAAACTAGATTAAGGACCTGCATACTTCATAAAGATCATAGGGAACACTTTAAAAGCTTATATCAATTGAAAGCTCAAAGAAACATGAAGCTCGGGAACTCAAAGCAACAACTTCATGAATATTCTCATAGAGTTCAAAGAAATGAAGAGAGTCAATTAGTGTCATGCCCTGAACCCGAAAATGGGACTCAGGGGTGAAAATGTAATCTAACCTATCCTTGTATCATACAAATCATCCACAGATACAGTACAAAGGATGAGAGTCCGACCCTGTGGGGTTCACAGGCACCCTATACACATCCAAACACAACCATATATGCGGCGGAAAAAGGTCATACTATATACATATATAGTACCATACCAGAGTCTATACAAGAGCAGAAATAGGTTCTATCATACAACGTACAACTGGGTGCCCAACACATCCCAGAATGGCAACCCACAAAGTACAAGTCCTAGCACTTACCCAAGTGCTACCTGCAGTACACCGGCCACTACGCTCCCTACACTAGGACGCTAGTTCCGGTTACTTGAAGGACTTGTAAAAATGTATATACAGTAGGGGTGAGACACCTCTCAGTAAGGAAGAACACATGTTATATCGGTGTGTGACATTTGAGTGTTATCATGATGCAACATACACGCAGTTAAATGCAGTCTAGTACTAATTTCACGACAATACATACACGCACACACACACATGATCAGCAATCTCGATGTCGTCACACCCATCGGCCTGAAGCTAGCCTGCGACATACAACGTTGGCCCGTAGCCAATCCGTGAACACGGCGCCACTGACACATGGCTAGTCCCCGACTCCCATGGCATCGTACCAGCGCTAACTGGTGGATCCACACCCTTCGGCCTGATATGCTGGAATAGGCTTATGCCCTCAGATATAGAGTCGGACCTTTGCCAATCTATGACCATCAATTTCATACGCCCTCGGATATAGAGCCGGACACTCTCAGTACCTGGAACAATTCAGAACCGCATTCCTACTAGCATTTAAACCAATCACACACACATGTATGCTCATATAACCAAAAAAACGACACCCATTTGGTAATCTAAAATCATGGTTTTCCAAACACATACAATTTAAACAATTCAAGGCACGACCATCCCTATAACACAGTATAAATCAACATATACGTTCGATTTTCAACAGAACCAGGGATGCAGCCTGTTGCCCCCTTTTACCCCTCTTTTATTTATTTAAACCCATATATATCACGGTTTGGGTTCTTACAATTAGGACATGTATTGTAAGTACTTCAAGTATATTTTGAGTATAAAATCATTTTGAAGCTTATTAGGCAAAAGAGACTTAGAGACCTTATTCTTAACACTTGGAACATATTTTTTTAAAAGAAAACAAATTGACATTCCAAGAAATGAGGAGCAAGGAGAGTTAGTACAAAAATATTTTAAAAACCAGAATTTTGTCTTGACAGGAGCCTGACTAAATCTGTCGATAGGCTGTCACTTTAAGGGTTTTTAAAAATACACAGACAGAAGGTCATCAGGCTACTATCTAAACCTTGACAGGTGCTTGACAATGCAAAATGAGAAGCCTGACCAGGTTTCATTAGGCTACTGTCACCCTTATGCCCATTTTTTTTTTTAAAATAAAGAACTTCAGTGATAGGCGCCTGACCACAAGGTGACAGGCGACTGCCACCCTACTACCTATGAAAATTAACTATGTAATTCACTGACAAGCGACTGACTAAAACCCCTCAGGCTATTGCCACGCGGCAAATTTTAAATTTCATAACAGATATGTTTTAAAAATTAGATTACTTGGGGCTCAAACTTGTTCAAAACTTGGACACTACTCCAAGCAAACTTAGGGATCAAGTTAAATGCTTTTCTAACTTTGTAAATACACCCAAGATCAATTAATTCACATACCAAGAATCAAATTCAGCATTTAAACTCTCTCAATTGCTCTTAATACTCAAAGGCCCTCTCACTCTCATCTTATGCACGAATCCTACTGAAGTACTGTTGTCTTTCATCCCTGAAATTGTGCATCAAGTTCTAAATATTTTATCCATTGAAAGAACCATTCGGTGATATACTCTTGGAGCTTCAATCTGAATTTCATATTTGATTTGCTTTGAAGTATATAGTTTGAATTTGTACTAATCAGCTCTTTTGAGAGCATCTCATGTACACCTTCTTTTGAATCTTGTCTTGTAAATTGATTGACAGTTCAGGTGCTTGAATCATTGGACTGAACGAGAGAATATCGTTAGGAGAGGCACACTCTAGCCTAATTGAAGGAGTGACCGAGTGAGGGGTATCACTTGGAGAGGCGGACTTTAGCCTACTAAAGGAGTGTGTAATGGTATTGTTCCTCCCGGAAGAGGAACTGATATAGTGGAATCCTTTGGTGGTTTACAAAGGCGAGGACGTAAGCTGGGGATAAGCCGAACCTCGTAAAAACTCGGTGTCTCTCTCTTTCCTTTACTCTCTTTACTTTCAGCATATATTAACTGCGTGGATGTTTTAAATTTCTTAATCATATACACTACATTGATTAGATATTAAATAAACTTAAGTTTAATTAGTTTTTGGGCTTGCAGAAACCGAAAGGGAGTACGTTGGTATATCCATACTTTGTAGAAACCATAAGGAAGTACGTTGATTGGTTAAACACCCAAAGACTCTTTAACTAAAAGTTTATTTAACATATAAGCTTTTGGAAAGAGTATTGGATTTTACATTACACTTCATATTGAGAAATCAAAATCATATATACAGGGCTGAAAACAAACAAAAGTTGAATTCTTGTAAAATGCTAAATCTTACATCTTGGTTTGGATATTGTGATTGATTGGATAATTGATTGGTTGATTGATTTTTATTTTATTGTGTGGTTTTGAATTGTATAAAGACATAAGTATTTATTGTGTATTGAATAAATCAACAAGAAGTCAAGAATTGATTAAAAGAAGCAAAAGAGGTTAAGGATTCTTAAAAGGAGTTAAAAGAAAATTTTTAAATCCAATTCACCGCCCTCTTGGAATTACACTTTTTTTTTTTTCAAATTTTATGGTTTGTATGGCTTCCTTGAGTTCCTACCAACAGTGCATGCTTAGAATGAACCTATTTAAGAGACTCAGTGCATAGGTGAGAAATATTGATTTTGTCATAATCAAAACGGGATCAGACTCATAGAGCCAACATCCCAAAAATTGTGAGAACTAAAAAGGTGGCTGCAATGTTCCAGTGAAGATGAGGAAAGGAGGGAGGGATTCTCTCTTCAACAACTCCAAGCAAAACTCGCTGCACGAAGCAACGATTTTCCAAAAAGTTATTAAGTCTCGTTGGACGAGTTTTTCCCCATTTTAATTTTATTATTTAATAAAATATTAAATAACACTTTCTTTAGGAAAATATTTCTCGCTTACGTAATCTCGCAAGTTGGTCCTATAAGATTTCGAAAATTTTTTCTAAAAAAAAAAAAATTTGCATGGATGCTTCTCGGTGACGTGTTTTCTGTCATGAGCCATTGCCGTTGTCGTGAGCCCTAGCCATCGGAAGTCCTCATCGAATCCCATTGCCACTGTAATAAATCCATCTCCGCCATGAGTCTTTGCCTCATCAAATCAAAAATCTCATCCGGAGCAGGGCAAATGAACGATTCCCTTGCACAAGCATAGTCGCATGTAGAGGACGAAGAGCAGATTCTAGAAGAAGAAGAAGAAGAAGAAGAAGTAGCAATAGCGGCAACACAAAATATGAGGACCCAAATCGCCCAATGATGTCCCGTGCTGGTTCCACTGGAACTTGATCAATTCGACTAAATTTTTTTGAAAAAAAATATAAGGTTGGTGGCGAGTCAAACAAACAGTTTTTTTTTTTTGTAGATTTATTTTATATGATATATATAAATTTATACTGTTTTCTCATTTTACCAAGCTAAACAAACAAGAAATTCTCTCTCTCTCTCTCTCTCTCTCTCTCTCTCTCTCTCTCTCTCTCTCTCGCATTTTCCAAGGTCCGAGGAATCCTTGTAAAAGGAAGAAAAGGCAGAAGTAAAAGAACAGAAAATGCAGGCAGGAAGCATAAGCTTGCAGTTGTTCCCAACCGAAAACCTTTCATAAGGTCCATTCAGAGATACAAGGGCATAACATCCTCAGTTCAGGTGTTACTGGAATAACCATGGACCAGTATGAATTATATGGCCAGTTGTAAAGCGGGAATACAAAATCACTTGAAAGAAAATAAATTCAAACCTTCACCGTGGAGCTAGACAGCATGGAGAGAATGCTAATACAGATAGAACCAACGGTCATGACCGGTGATCATGAATCATACAAAATATCTACATCAGTGAATAAAGAACATTATAAGTTGATCATTTGATCAAACTAGGGCGGCCACTCCCCATGATGAGCTTCCCTCCTGCTGGCGGTGGTGGGTACGACGGCGGTCGGCCACCCATGACGTGCCGAACTTGTTATGCTATTGCATCCAAGGCATTATTATACACAAATCCGTTGGAGTTCAGTTGTTCTAGAGTTATTAATATTGCTTATTAAAATTTTTAAATAATTTCATGACAAAGCATAAATATAATTATACACAAATCCGTTGGAGTTCGATTGAATTTTTCTTTATAAACACACACATACATGCAGAGAGGAGGGAGAAATTAATGGTGTGCAGGAAAAAAAAAAAAAGAAGGAAAGGAGGAGTCAATTACAAGAAGAGGAGGAGAGAGAAAGTGAGAGATGTGATGGTAGGAGATGTGAAAGTGAGAGGTTTGGTTTTTAAAGTTCATTGAATGCATATATGCAGAGAGAGATAGAGAGAGGGTGATACTTGTTAATAAAGAAAATTAAAGTGCGGCACAGCTAGAGATGGCAAACGAGTCGGCCACCCATAGCTAGAAACAGCTGCATGCATACATGAAATAATAGATAATTCTTACCTACTACCAAGCTTCATTTGTAAAAATCTCCCCAAGGAGAGATCTAAAGAACGCATAAGAAAAGCAGAGGGAGCTGCCTTGCGTTAAGCGTGTTGGGCTTTTGTGGAGCCTAGTTGTGTTTTAATTTGCATGCCGACCTGACCCCTATTTAATTAGAGATTTATATCCTAAGGCTTAGTCCATGGAGTGAAGGCCTTACAGTGCTCATGGACTAAGTGGTACAAGTTGTTCTCATGGGGGTCTGGGGGCAATGTCCCCGGGAAAATTTTGGAGCCCATTCGGAGGCGCAACATATAAAAAGGATTGCTTTCGGGTGATTAGGATTCGTGTGGTTGTACCTGCGAGAGAGCGAGAGGGAGAGCATTGTATCGCCGCACTCTCTGTGTTTTCTTCCTGATAATATTGAAATCCCTGCAACTCCGTGGGCGTGAGCAAAATTGCCGAACCAAGTAAATATTGTCTTGTGCGTGTGATTGATTTTTCTTTGGCGTTATTTTTCTCTATTTTTGTTTCTCACAGGTTTCGAAAATTTGTTCTTTATTCCCAACCAAGCGTTCACCTGCTCGTTTTTTGGTGTGGCGCGTGTTTAATTTATACATATGCAATTCAGGTCGGAGGGAGGAAGAAAGGATTGGAGATGGGATTGAAGAAAACATTCTACGGTTTCCCCCAATCTCCATGACGACAACTCCGGCAACCTCGTCGGTGTGGGAAAGATCGACTCCGGAAGTGCTCTGCAACTCTTCCTTAACCACATTCCCATCAGGACGTTGGAACTCAGAATTTGGTCTCACTGCCGCTGACTTCCTTTTCCTTGTGCAAGGGAATTGTTCATTTGCTTTGTTCCGGATGATATTTTTAATTTGACTTGGCGAAGACTCATGGCGGAGATGGATTGCTACAGTGATGATGGGATTTGACAAGGACTTACGGTGACTAGGGCTCACGGCAGCGGCGATGGCCCACGACAGAAAACACGTTGCTGGGGAAGTTTCCATGCAAATCTGTTTTTTTTAATATTTCCCAAATGTTGCAGGACCAATTGCGACATTTGTTTAAACCTAGCAGCCTTAAAATGGGAAATCTTTTCCCAAAGAAAATATAATTTAATATTTTATTCGTTGGACCAACTAGATTTGCTCGCCACGTGTCACCATTATTCTTTAAAATTCGCTGCGCCATCCAGCGAGATTTGAGAAAATTATAAGGCGAGCCGAGCCGACCCTCCACATAGATTTGAGCGTCTCCTGTAATAATTTTACACATGGCATGGGGCCCAGTTGAATCTCTCCCATTGGAATGATGTTAACGTTAGAGTGAAAAAGGAATGCTTTAGGAATACTATAGAAAAGGAAACCCAGCTGCTCGTCGCTGCTCTCTCCGATATCTCCTTCTTTCTTTGTTCTTCACTGGCGGCCAGTGAAACAGATGCGACGGTGATCTGTGTTTGACGGAAAACAGAAGACCTTGTGCTTTTGAATTTTTTTTTTGGTTATAAATTATGAGATTTGGGTTTGTTTTTCATTTTTAATTTGAAGATTAAATCTTATTTATTTAATCCATTTTGATTTTTTTTTTTTCTGTGAGTGATGGTGGAATTGCTCCACTTAAATTGTTGCAGGAAACATAAAAAATTTGGAGACTCTTTACACACAAAAATGAAATTTTACCGGTGATAAGGTCCTAGAAAGATCAAGGATATTCAAGCTATTAAATTATGAGAATTAGAGGGAATGTGACCCATAAGACCAGTTCTAGACAAGCTAAGGTATTTTGTTACTGTTGAGATCCAAAAACCGAATCTTGCCGAGCTTGCCCATGGTGGTCTCAAGAACCAATCCGATGTGACCAAAATTAGGAAACACCAACCCAATAACTTGTTCCTGTTTGGCATCACAGAACACTCATTGCCTGTTGCAAAAGGGAGAAGAAAAGCTGTAAACTTGAGAAAAGGTTAAACCCATCTTCTGCAAGAAATTTGTGACATGGAACCCAGCAAAGAACCCTATGTACTCAGACCCTAGTTCCAGCAACTCCAGCACCGCCTTTCTGCAAGGGGTCACCGCCTGGAACGCCATAGTCGGAATCACGATGGCTCGGACCGTACTTGCTACTAACTAGACCCGCATGAACTGTTGAGGGATACATCAACTGGGTGAAAGTTAGAATTATTATGAAGGACTCCACCACCTTGAGCCTCCACCCCTTGTCATGTCTTATGTCTATCTCCTTTATTATAAATTTGTACAATTGAAACACGAATCCAACTTCAGATCTTAAAACCTCAAAGAGATTAAGATGGAGCAGGTGAAGTATATATAGGATGCAACTGTGACATAGAGGTTAAACCCATCTTTTGCAGGAATTCCCGCAGGTGAAGGACAGAGAAAGAGGGAGATATCGGAGAGAGCAGCGATGAAGCAGCTGGGTATCCTTTTCTATAGCATTCCTAAAGCATTCATTTTTCACACAAATGTTAACGACGTTCCAGTGGGAGAGATTCAACTCCCCCCATATGCCACCCTATGCCACGTGTCAAATTATTACAGGAGAGGCGCAGATCCACATGGAGGGCCAGACTCCCCTTATAATTTTCCCGTGATTTGGGATGCATCAAAATAAAAAAAAAAAAAAGTTCTCATCAAACTATTATTTAATATTTTATTAAATAAAAAATAAAAAATGACAAAAACTCTGGTGCAGCCCGATTAAGCATCAAAATGAAAAATATTTTTTCAATCAAACTATTATTTAATATTTTATTAAAAAATAAAAATAAAATTGGAAAAACTCCGGCTAATCCTCCAGTAGACTATTATAAAATTTTTTCTCTCATTATTTTTAAATTTCCCTTTATTTTATAATTTTTAAATTAAAAATTTTTCTAATTCTAGCTTTGTAGAATTGTACTGGCTGCAAACGGTATAAAATAAAAAAGAAAAATTATACCCCTGATCTTATAGTTAGATTCAATAACACTTTTGACAGTGTTTAATATCATTTTATTTTAAAAAAAATTAAATTACGACAATGCATTTGTTTGTTTACTTTACTAGTTTTTCTATTTTTATTATCAATTTTTAATTGTTTTAAAAAAATTAAAGAGAAGATTTTATGTTTTAATTGTTTGGGCAACCTAGTGAAAATAACATAATATCCATAAATTTTTTTTGGTGAATTAGACGACTTATTTCATACAAAAAATTTCTAAAATTTTGAAAAAATAAATTTATGTAAAAATTATTTTTATTGATTTTCAATTTTCATTACAGTAAGATTTTTTTGTGGTGCTAAAAAGGGAGCTTTGAAATATAGTATTAAGTAAAATAATTAAAATAAAATTTTAATAATTTTTTTAAATTTATTTTTTAATTCTTTAAATTCAATATTTTGTCTAGATAAATATTTTAAAGGGTTCTATCAAAATCGAAGTTGAAATTTACAAAATTAAATATTATAGTTAAAAAAATAAAATATAAGTGCAATTTAATATATATCAATCAACTACATAATATAAATTAGAATTTGAGGTAGTGGGCCACAAAATTGGAAATTTTTTTGTGGTCTTACCCCTACAATGTTAGTAATATGAATTGTAATTTTGAACAATTTTTTTTCTAATGCTTATATTTCATGCCATTCTTTTATAGCAACAACTTATTTGGATCACTTTAGTATTGTAATACAAAATTATGAAAATGAAAAATCGAGAAAAATAAAAATTAAAAAAAAAATCATTTAGTTAATATTAGTAAAATTAAACTAAATTAAAATTTTGATTGAACAAATATTCATTTTTTTCTTGAATTAAATAGCAATTAAAAAAAATTGAAATCAAAATCAAAATTATTGTAATTTTTATTTAATTAAGGTATTTTTATTTAGAAATAAATTTAATTATTTAACACATAAGAATAATCATAAATATCAAAATATGCTGACAAAATAAATAAGATTATAAAATCTAATTTTTAATTTTACCAAAGATAATTTAAAAATAGAACGAAAAATTAACAATGTAATCACAAGAGAATAGGCGGGAATTTTAAGCTAGAAGTAAAAGTCGTAAAAGAAAAATGGGGCCCACATTAGATGTCAAGATCACATCATTCTAAGCAACTACTATCTAGTTAGACTAGTTTGCAGTATAAAAAATATTTTCATAAAAAAATATTTTAATACATTTTATTTTTCTTATTTTACGAAAATATTTTTATCTAATTCTTTTTTGTCTAGATAAACTTTAAAATGTTCAAAAATATCGCAAACCAAACTCTCTTATAGATATTGAGATGAGAGAAAAAAAATTTGAAAATTTTTTTTTTCATATAAGATTTGAGATTTATCAACTACAAGATGTTACATTAATATTTAATTTATATAAGTGAGAAATTTAATTTATTGCATGACCTTATGATATGATTTGATAATACTTTAATATGTTTAAATACTAATATAAATTTTTTTTTATTTATAATTGATAGACTTATGAGCATTATTTTAAAACATAAAAAGACATTGTCTTCTCATGAGATTAGAGCTGAAAATGAGTCGAGTTGCTCGTGAGCTATTTGGATCGATTCAATAATGGTTCGCTTGAATTCATCTATTAAGTTAAACGAGTCAAATTCGTGTTTAAACTTCAAGCAACAATCTGAGTTTGAGTTGGTTCTTATTCAACTTAGTAGGATTGCAAGCTAATTTGTTTAACAACTCAGTGAGCTAATTCGTTTATTAGCTCGTGAACCGACTTATTTATCATCTCGTCTACATTTGTTAGCAACTCGTGAACTAACACGATATTGTGTTTGTGAATAAACTCAATATTAATCACATTAAATATTTAATTTTAAATTTTTTTGTTACTTTAAAATATTTTTTTCTCAAATTATATTCATTAACTATCAATTAATTTAATTATTTTAATGGTTTGATTCGTTATTAGTTTGAAACAAATTTCTATCGAATCGAGTTTGACTTGTTGATATGTGAATTGAGCTTTAGTTGGGTCGATCTTGAGTCGAGTTCGAGTTATATAAATACTAATTGAATCAAGTATGAATAGAAAACTCTAATTAAGTTCGAATCGAACTCAAACTTGCTTATAAACAAAATAAGTCGAGTTTGAAATCGTAACAGCAGGACTCAACTTGTTTTGCAATCTTACTTGAGGTTTTGTATAAAAACATAATCCTTCCTTGATATTTCATAAGTCTAACAAATTTTTTTTAAGTTTTCAACAAATTTGTAAATCTGCATTGAGATTTTAAAAATTCCATTCTCCACCATTCTCCACTTTTGATATTTAATTTTTAAGAATATTTATATTTCTCAATAAAAATTTTTTTTTACTAATTATAAAGAGTGATTTATGTTCTTTTAATAAATCTCATAGAATTTTTGTAAAATTTTTAAATTTAAAAATAAGGTCATAAAATTTTTAAAATCTTAGAAAAAAAATTTAAAGCCTGTTTATTAAATTTAAAGTAAAATTTTATTTTTCTTGATGTGGTCTAAAGAAATATTTTGTATAAAAAATATATATACTAAAATCAAATAATTTTATTATATACATGAATTTTAATTAAATTAGACAATTATAGTGTGTAGACAATTGTAATGGCTCCTCGTGGCTCACTTCATAATTGAGAAAGGGGGAGAAAATTCGCGTAATCCTCGGAAGGACGATTATCGCGATATCTACCGTCCGATCAAACTCCGAAAAGTCGTGAACCACCGGTCAAACAGTTTGACGGAGCACTCGCACCCCAAACGACGTCGGACGTTATATCCCCACACACACACGCAACGAATGTCTGCTCGACCCCTTCCTTGATAATATCATAATACTGTGTTTGCGTCACCATCATCTCTGTCCTTTTCGCCATTAGTGGAATCCCCATTGCTCTTTCTCACTCTGAGCCTCTGAGGAGAGAGAAGAGAGAGAGCGAGAGAGATGGAAGGACAGAGAAAGGTGGGGGTGGCGGTCGACTTCTCGGAGTGCAGCCGGAAAGCGCTGACATGGGCGGTGGACAACGTTGTCCGCGACGGGGATCACCTTATTCTCGTCACCATTCGCCCCGAGGGCAACTACGAGGAGGGCGAGATGCAGCTATGGGGAACCACCGGCTCACGTATGTATTTGTTTCTGTTTGTTTGTTTCCACGGAAAATATTTCTGAGAAAAATAGTTTGATGATAAAATTTAAATTCGTCGAAATAAACGATTAAGCAGAGCCCCACGGGAGGCGGCTAAGCTGAAAATTTATTGGAGATATTTATTATCTGATAATCTGATGAAGCTAAAAGAACAACAGAAAAGTCTGATTTCTTTTCGTTTTATTTTATTTGAAGAAAAACCTAGGGCCTACGTCTATTTTGGTTGGTTTCTAGATCTAGGGCCTTCTGCGAGTCCTTCAAATCATATATTCCAAAATCACAGGTTTTCATTCAATGAGATTTTCCTTTTTGTTTAAACAGAAAAATCTCTTGATGTAGTTGTCTTTAATGCGCTCAATTTAAAGAGTGTTTAATTTTCAGTCAAATCAGATTTATTTCCTTCTTTGGGTTTAAACAGGCAATCTTCTGATGGGTATTTATGTTTGTTGTTTTTAATGAATGTTCAAAATTGTGCAATTTAATGTGCTGTTGTTTATACGGCCATCAGTGATTCAAAAGGTCATGCTGTCTTTAATAATGAAGGTTTGTGATCTGTTGAGCTTTTGTTTTGTTTGCTTGGGCAGCTTTAATTCCTTTAAGCGAGTTCTCTGATCCTATCATCATGAAGAAATATGGAGTTAAGCCTGACCCTGAAACCTTGGATATCGTCAACTGTGTTGCTAAGCAGAAAGAGGTTAATTGTGGTTTTCTTCTTTCAGATTCATGAACTAATTACTTCTTTAACTTTCCTAAAAAAATTTGAGAATTGTAGCGGGAAGTGAAATGAATTCTCTTAATATGTGCAGATTGTGGTGCTCCTGAAGATATACTGGGGCGATCCCCGGGAGAAGATATGCGAAGCCATTGATGATATTCCGCTGAGTTGCCTAGTTGTTGGAAACAGGGGACTTGGCAAGATCAAGAGGTAATTGAGCTTCCATTAAACACCTGCCTTCAACTTTTTAAGGTTCATTTTTTTGGGGTTTGATTGCATGAAACTTGCATTTAAGTGAATATCCGTGAAGAGATTTGTTGCGCTAATCATCCCGGGTTTAATTTATATGATGAGACCCTAGGGCTCATTGTGTATGCCTTCCAATTTTAAGCTTCAGCCCATTCATTTTCCACCGAAGCCATTTCCTTGGATAAATTGGCTCCTGTGTTGAACAAGTTAATGTTGACATCTTGGGCCTATGTGGTTGTCAACTAAAACTTTTCATCTTAGGTTCCTGAGTATTGTTTTCTTGAAAAAAAAAAATAGATATTTTATATTTTGGTTGTGTAGTTGAATATTGGGCTGCAGCTGTTTCTCCCCCATTTTTCTTGTCCTTGTGCATCATGAAGAGATCATGAAGAGAATTTGCATCACCATACAGCTGTTTTGTTTTGTCCAAAAGTTGATGTTTAGTTTTGTTGTATAGCAGCATACTCTCTTCACCTTATGCTTGGAAGCATGGATTTTGGCTTGGATTTGTATTTACGTGAATTTGAAATTTAAGCAAAGTGCAATACAAATTTGTATTGAGTTTTATTTAAATCCACACAAATTCAAATGGAAGCATGCTTTCAAACACTATTTGAGAAGAACTTGTATTAGCTCTATATCTGGCTCACGAAGAGAATTTCATATTTTTTGTTCCCAAATGGAATATACAATCTCTAGATTATTGACTGCAGCAGTCCCCCCTTCCCATCACCACACTTTTCCAAACTTCAATTTG
Organism: Malania oleifera; assembly: GCF_029873635.1. Classification (NCBI taxonomy): domain Eukaryota; kingdom Viridiplantae; phylum Streptophyta; class Magnoliopsida; order Santalales; family Ximeniaceae; genus Malania; species Malania oleifera. The sequence continues at coordinate 29,104,788 of NC_080419.1, read as the reverse complement.
AAACATGAAGAGAATAACTTGAATCACTGTGTATTTGTTGTTTCTGTTGCCAAATTTCTTGTGGAAAATGGTTTGTAATGGTTAAGAGAGGCAGAGTACTTGGAAATCCTACAAAGACCATCACTTAAAACATTACCTTTCAAGATTGATAAATGGATTTTTGGTTTTGATTGACCTATTTCTGCAGGGCAATCTTGGGCAGTGTCAGCAACTATGTGGTGAACAACGGTTCTTGTCCTGTCACTGTGGTGAAGTGTACGAGTCCTCAAAACTAGTTCCCCCCTCAAGCTCAGCTGTTTCCTCTTCTGGGATGTATTGAAAATGCAGTTTCTTCTGCCGCTAAGACTCCTAAATCTCTGATCGGGAATATATGTTGTACCAAATAATCCTTCATTTGTAACTTGATCCAACATTGAGTGAACAAGTTGCACATGTTCGCTGCTGTTGTCCTTGTTGTGTTTTAGTTGTGTTCGCTGCTGTTATGTTGTTGTATGTTATGTGAGCTAAACTTGCCATGGGATAATTTTGTGCATGAACCCTTTCAAGTTAATGGAATTCTCCTTGCTCCTCTTGTTGCAAGCACATCTAATTGGCGTTGAGAACTTGAATTACCTCTTGCTAATGGAATTTTTATGAAGCAACCGTCCACTCTACCATTTTAGGCAAAAACATTCACCTATTCTAAGATTTGATAAAAAGACAAGTCTCTTTTGAGGTTTTAAAAATATAACAGATATTTCTTGAGGTTTGAAAAAATATCACAAGTGTGAAAATTGGAGAAAAATGATTTTCACTATGATTATTTTAATACAAGAATTACAAGGGTATATATACATAATAGAATTGGAAAAAATGGAAAGTAAATATTGTGCTAAAATGAAAAGTGTATATATCTCTAATACTCCTCCTTAAGTTGGAGCATGGAGATCTGTAATGCCCAACTTGCGTGATAAAGTTTGGAAATGTTCACGACCCAAAGCTTTGGTGAAGATATCAGCAAGCTGACTGTGGGTAGGAATATGCTTAGTGAAGAAGAGGCCAGCTCGTAACTTTTCACGAATAATATGACAATCGATTTTTATATGTTTGGTACGTTCGTGGAAAACAGGATTCTGGGCAATGTGAAGAGTTGCTTGGTTGTCAGAATATAAGAGCATAGGCTGAGAATGTGGTACGCCAAGATCATGTAAAAGAGTTTTGAGCCATGTAAGTTCACAGGTAGTAGAAGCAAGTGCTTGGTACTCAGCTTCGGCAGAGGAGCGAGAGATGGTAGTTTGTTTCTTAGTGCGCTAGGAAATTGAACTAGTACCCAACTGAATGAAAAAACCAGTGGTGGAGCGGTGAGTGAGGGGACAACTAGCCAAATCCAAATAAGAATAAGCTGAGACTTGAAGAGTGTTGGCAGTAGGAAAAAATAAGCCTTGACCTGGAGATGCCTTAATGTATTGAAGAACACGTACAACAGCATCATAATGCGGTTGTCTGGGTTGGTGCATAAATTGACTAAGAATGTTGACTGGAAATACAAGGTCGGGACGAGTGATGGTGGGATAGATCAAACGTCCAACGAGTCGCCAAAACGAGTTTGGATCGGAGAGCAGAGCACCATCAGTATTGTTGAGCTTCAGATTTTGTTCCATGGGAAAGTGGGCAGGACGAGCACCTAGATGACCGCTATCAGTGAGGATGTCAAGAACATATTTGCATTGGTTGAGAAAAATGCCAGTGGGAGAGCGAGCAACTTCGAGGCCAAGGAAATATTTCAATTTGCCAAGATCCTTGAGTTTGAATTTCTGAGCGAGCATGACTTTGAAAGTGCTAATAGCGGAGAGATCATTGCCTGCAATGAAAATGTTATCAACATAAACAAATATAAGAGTAAAAGACTGACCCCGAGAGCGGGTGAAAAGAGAGTGATTGGCCTGAGATTGGGTGAAGCCTGCAGCAATTAAAACAAAAGATAATTTAGAGAACCAATTGTGAGAAACTTGCTTGAGGCCATAAAGGGATTTCTGAAGACGACAAACATGAGTCTCCCCCTGTTTGCAATAACCTTGGGGAGGGATCATATAAACCTCCTCATCGAGGTCACCATGAAGAAAAGCGTTGTTGATGTCCAATTGAAGGAGATGCCAATTCCGAGCGGCCGCCGCTGCAAGAACACACCTGACATCAACGAGTTTAGCAACAGGAGCAAAAGTATCATGATAATCCAAACCTTCTACCTGAGTGTAGCCCTTGGCCACCAAGCGAGCTTTGTGTCGCTCTATGGATCCATCGGCCCTAAGTGTTGTTTTGAACACCCATTTATAGCCAATTGGTTTTTTTCCAGGTGGAAGATGTTGAAGAACCCATGTATTATTGGTTTCTAAGACTTGAATTTCAGAAGTCATGGCATCACGCCAATGGGAGTGTGGCACAACCTGAGAATATGAGGTGGGTTTGGGATGTTGGGACATAATAGAAAGAAAAGCCAAATGTTGAGTAGAGAAACGATGATAAGATAAAAAAGAGGAGAGATAATGAACCGTACCTGAGGGACATCTTGAAACGTGTGAAGCTGTGGAGGACTTTGGTAAAGTAGGGCAGATATAATCAGCTAAGTGAGAGGGATGTGTGACAGCTCGTTTGGGACGGGAGGAGGTGGGTGTAGGGGGTGGTGGTGGGGGTGGAGGGGAAGGGGGTGTCGGGGAGGGGACCAAGGGAGCAGGAGAGAGAGATAAGGGGCTAGGGTTAGGTGTGGTTGGTGGAGGAAGTAAAGTGTAGGAAGGATGTATATTAGGAATAGGAAAAGGAATGATTGGAGAAGATGTAGGAGTTGGAGAGATGAGACGATAGGGAAAAACATTTTCTTCAAAAGCGATATCACGGGAGATGAAATTTTTTTTGTTTTCAAGATCGTAGACATGATAAGCCTTATGATGAGTAGGATAATCTAATAAAACACATCGCAGAGCACGAGGAGAGAATTTATTGCGATGTTGGCGAGTGGTTTGGGCATAACACAGGCACCCAAACACTCGCAAGTGTGTATACAATGGTGGTTTCTGAAAAAGAAGTTCAAAAGGGGACTTATGATTGAGACTGGGGGAAGGGGTGCGATTAATTAAATAGGTGGCTGTTAGAATGCATTCGCCCCAAAAAGAAATGGGAAGATTGACTTGAAAACGTAAACATCGAGCCACATTAAGAAGATGACGATGTTTACGCTCGGCAACACCATTTTGCTGAGGTGTATCCACACATGTGCGCTTGTGAAAAATATTTTGATCATGGAAAAAGGTTTGAAGCGGGGTGGATAGAAATTCTCGACCATTATCAGTGCGTACATGCTTAATAGTGCAAGTGAAATGATTTTTGACCATGGCGCAAAAATTTTAAAGCAAGTGAAAGTATCAGATTTCATACGCATAAGATAGACCTATGTAGCACGTGAGTAGTCATCCACAATTGTTAAAAAATAATGTGCACCAGAGAGTGAAGCTGTGGGATAACCACCCCATATATCACAATAAATCTGATTAAAACAAAATGTGCTCTTATGTGTATTCAAGGAAAAAGGTAAATGAGTGTGCTTTGCTCTGACATAAACATCACAAGGCAAATGAGGAGATGAAATATTTAAGGTTTTCGGAATACATGAAATGGAAGGGTGACCGAGACGTTGATGCCAAAGAGTAGTGTCAGAAACACATTGAGAGTGGAAAATAGAGGCGGAGGGGGGTTTATAGTGGTAAAACCCATCCCGTACTTCACACGTTTCAATCAGCCTCCTCGTTGATAGGTCCTGAAAGACACAAAAAGTGGGAAAAAATATAGTAACACAATTGAGATCAGTGGTAAGTTTGCTGATGGATAATAAGTTAAATTTAAATGAAGGCACATAAAGAACATTAGAAAGAGAAAAATGAGGAGAAAATCACATAGTGCCCATGTGAGTTACAGGAACAATGTCACCATTTGGAAGCTTAATGGGGCATGACTGTTTGAGAAGCTGAATATTATCAAGAGAAGAAAAATTGGAAGTCATGTGATCGGAGGCACCTGAATCAACAATCCATTCAGTGTTAGAAAGAGAAGCAGAATGACAAGAGGCGAGGTTACCAGCAAAATTGGCAGAGTTGGTGTTCAAGGGTGATAAAGGAGCCAAGATTCGATGACATTGTTCGCTTGTGAGACTAGAGATAGCAATCTCAGAAGAGGTTGAAGAACCGATGATAGTATGTGTAGCCATTGAGGGATCAGATGTTTCCATAACGTCAAATAGTTCAGAGAAATAAAATTGCCGAATCGGGTTGAAGCCGAGCTTTGCGGTGACCAAAAAGGAACCTTCGATTTAATAATTGTGCCGTAAGAATTGGAACTGAGAGATCTCCTAAGCACACGCCTGAGAAATACAATGATCGCTGGTGACGAGGACTTGGAGATATGGCCGGACAAGACTGCTGCTCGCCCTTTTCTGAGAAACTGTCGGAGGACGGAGACACGAACCGAGAACGTTGGAGAAGACAGCCGGAGTAGCGGGTTGCAGAGGGAACTAAGAACAACCGAAAAACTGAGAGATAATGACCAGTGTACACCTGAGCTGCTGGAAATCACCGGAGCTCCACTGGAAGGCAGCCAGAGATAACGGAGAGTGACGGTGGATGCCGCAGATGCAACAATGTCTGGCCGAGGGTGACAGGCTTAGGCAGATGCACCGGCTGAAATGGAGCAGAGAGCGAGGGTTATAACACGGAGATGTAGCAGGGGGTTGTAGGCTGTGATGGTTTGTGGAGGAACTCTCGGCTGGTGACTGCTACTGGTGGAGAAGAAAAGCTTGAAAGGGTACCGTGGGGCTGATGTGGCAATAAGGAAAGGGTAGAGAGAGCTGTGGCCAGCCGAGAGAGAGCTTGGGATGACTTTGAGCGTCGAATAGGAACTAGTCGGAGATAATGAACAGGGCTGAGAACGGTGAAACGACGCCGGAGATTGATGAACAGAGGCGAGCCGCAATCGTGTTCAGACGAGCCGAGCGGAAGTGGAATACAAGCCGAACAGAAACTAGAGCAGAGCGTACGCCAGAGTTACAACAGAGAGAGATTGCCCAAAGGAGGCGACGAAGATGATGGGAGAGTGTCAAGAGATGCAGTAGAGAGACAGCGGAAAGAGATAATGCCGAGACGACGCTGGAACGTGAGAGTGCCGAGACAGGGTGAGACAAGAGAGTAGCTAGAGTTGCAGCAGAGGGATTCCGGAGAGAGGCAGTCGAGAGATGGTGTGAGCACTAGAAGGGATGCCGGAGAAACCGATTGGGACTGAGACAATGTCGGCGAAAACGAGAGACAGTAGGACGAATTGAGGGAGTGCTGAATGTCGGAGCAGAGTGCCGAGAGTTGCAGTAGAGAAACGCTGGAGAAGAAGAGACGAACGAGTACAAGTTGTCGGAGAAGGAGAAACTACTTGCACGAAACGGATAGCAGAACGATGGAGAACCTGTAGCCGAGCGAAGGAGAACCAGATGGCTGGGACTGCAAGACGACCAAAAAAACAGAGAGAGAAGAGAGCGATGCCGGAACGGAGAAGAGAAACCGGACGGGTGTGCGGCGGCAAGAAAGGAAGGAGAAAAGAAAAATAGGTTAAGATGTATGCTCTGATACCATGTTAAGATTGGAGAAAAATGATTTTCACTATTATTATTTTAATACAAAGATTATAAGGGTATATATACATAATATAATTAGAAAAATAGAAAGTAAATATTATGCTAAAATGCAAAGTGTATATATCTCTAAGAACAAGTCTTTTCTAATATTTGTTAAAAAGATATATACTTTCATTTAGAAAATTTATCTTTTTACAAAATATATTTGTAGGTTTGTATATTTTTAATAAATTTAACGGGAGCTTATTAAAAGTTTTGAAACTTTAAGAGCAGTCCCTAGATTTTTTGAATCCGTAAGAATGATTTTTTACCAAAGAGTCAAATTTTTTCAGAACATTTGTCTTTAGCTACTTCTTCTTTTGTGTATGGAGGCTGGAGAGAAATTTTTGTACAAAATCCTCAGCATTTTCCTTTATATTTTCTTAAGCCGCTTGTGTAATGGCATCATCCAACATTCCAACTGTTTTGGCATACAACAGATCAAATTAAATGAGCTCATTGGCATTCTTAATTACTAGTAACCGAAAACAGGCGATGCGTATTTATGATATTTTAATTTAATTATTATAAAATTAATGTTTTAGTTTTACTTTTTACGATTTAGCTAAAATTTGTTTCCATGCGTCTGATGTTAAGTCCCCGTAAATTTCAAGAACACAATTAAAACCACACAATTGATGAGGGGGAAAAACCACAACAGCAAGATTGCGGACAAAACTCTAAAAATGGGATATTCTTTCGGAGTTCGCGGTGGATTAATACCTTATTTATAAAGAGAAAAAACGAACTTAAAGATCTGTCGATGAATAAGGGATCCTATTCTCCATTGAGTCCAAGTGTGTGGAAAGATTTGAGAGTTGAAATGGAAAAGAAATGTAGACCATGAACAAACAAACAGCTGCTACAATCACTCTGCATCAATGGATCAACCTGTTTTCATGGTGGCTAACCATTTATGTCCTACTTTCTCTCCCCTTTAAACCCTCTCCATTTCTCCTCTCATTAGTTTTTCCCTTCTCTGGTTCACTCTGCGTGCAGCAAACAAACAACAACAATGGATTCCGCTAATAACCATCTACTAATCACCATCTCCTTCTTCTCCATCTTCCTCATTCTGGCGCAAGCCATATGTCTTCCCCGAGGCACCTCGCAGCTCATCCACTTTGCTTCCGAATTCTCACATCTCCCTCCAGCCTCACAGCCCTCCCCCGCATCAGCCCCTTCCCCCGCCTCCAATTCCCCATTGCAGCCGCCGTCCTCTAGCCCGGCATCCTCTCCGGTCTCCACACCGTCCAACAGCCCAGCACCCTCTTCGGACTTCACACAATCCAACAGCCCGGCACCCTCTCCGGTCTTGAACTCGCCGTCGCCGTCGCCAGGCACGACTTCTCCGTCCGCAAATTTCCAGCCTCTTCACGCACAAGCAGCGAACCCTGCCATCAAGAAAATTTGTGATTCAACAGACTACCCAGAAATCTGTTCCTCCACCATTGCCCCGTTCCTTACGGGCAAAACCGATGCGCTTTCCGTGCTCGAGACGGCGATCAGGGCCGTCATCACCAACGCGAGACTAGCGCTCGCTGCCTCCAAGAGCTTCCCCGCCATCAGCGACTCCCCAGGCCTGGAGACCTGCAATGATAGCTACAATGATGCTCTGGACAACCTCTTGGATTCCATGGATTCACTCGCAACCAAGGACATCGGCACAGTCAACAGCATGCTCAGTGCAGTAATAACGGACATCGAGGCCTGCATTGATGCTTTCTCAGGATCAAATTCTCCGTTCGGCATCTTTGATGAAAAGGTCAAGAAGATGACTAGCAACTGCCTCGCCATTGCTTCCTTGGTCAAGTGATCATCTCTTCTTCAATTTCCTCCATTAATTGTTTATTATTATTACCATTATTATATTTATTTCTAGTTTGGAAGAGGGTTGGGAGGGAAGGAGTTTGGTTCATTCCTCACTCACCATATCCATCTTTGATGTCCTTGTATTGTTTCTTGGGTTGTTCACTCTGCGCGACAAGAACCTGACTAGGGTACTATGAATAATTGATGTGAATTTTACAATCAATTTTATCAGATTTGGTATCTGGAGGGATTTATATGATCCATGTGAATGATTGTAAAAGAGATTTGTATTTATGATTCTTTGATTAGAGAAGAACATATCAGCTGAATCTTTTCTTGTACACAAGCAAAATACTTCCAAGTTAATTGAAATTGTAGACGCCCAATTTTCTTTGGAATTTTCTCAGTTTAAATTTTGAATTTATTTATCAATATAATAAAATGATGAAAATATAGGGGAAAAAAGAACCAAAAAAAAAAATTGAATAGATTGAAAATGATAAAAAAAAAAAAAAAAAAAAACAGAAAAGGAGAAATGAAACAAAAATTCAGTGGGTCAGCATTTTCATCTTTAGACCTGAAAGGATAAATGAAAATGATAATTAGATATGTAGGAAATTGTACAATTAACGTGTAAGTGAAATCAAAGTTTGATACAGACGTAAATTGATCAATTCAGCTTGAATTTGATTGATCAATTAAATGTTAATTGATCAAATCGAAGTTATTTGTGTTGTTCCCTTAGGTCCATAAATAGTGAGCTTTAGAGGGATGAATGAGAGGAAAGAAAAAAAGAAAGAATTTTTTTTTTTTTGGCAAAGTGGGGAAAATTAGAGAAAGATTTGGATACCAAGAGTGTAAGAAAAATTAAGACATTGCAAGCTTGAGAGTATTTGAGAAGAAGTGATGATTGAAGGACGGGAGAAGAAAGATTGAAAGCTTTAAGTGGAGAGGTTGGAAAAAAAGGGCTTGGCTGTAAAGAATTAGAAAAGTTCATGCAACGAGAAGGAACAATTTTGCAGAAAAGAATTAAAGAACAAAGGTTGGTTCTTTAAATTTTGTTTAATTCTATTTTAATTTTTGGTATGGTTAAAATTGCAGAATTTTAAAATTCAAAGGTTTCATAATTTAAGTTTAGGTATGAGCAGAATCTTAAAACAAAATTCAACTTGATCTGATAAACCTAAAATTTTCTACAAAATTCACAAAAAAGATTCAGATAATTGACTTGGATTCAAGAGCTTGGACCCAGATCCAAATACTTGTACCCAAATTTGGATCTGGCTAGACCTAAAAACTCGAATACCTATATCCAGTAATCCGGATCCGAATACCCCAGATCCAACTCGGCAACTTAAGTCAACTTGATCAGGTCCAAGTTCGAAGACCCAGGACTTAGGTCAACCTTAACTTGGATACGTTGACCTGTCAAACCAAGTTCAATTCAGACGACCCAATTTGGCCAAGCTCAATTAGCCTAGCTTAAGGTCCAAATTTTATGGCCAAAACCAAAACCCAATTGACCCAATTTAGCCCAGCCCAATTTAACCTTGTTTAACCAAAACTGTGTAACCCAATGACATTAAACCCAATTCAGCACAAGTTAACCTAATGAGACCTAATTGGCCTAGCCTAATTGGGCTATTAAGTTATCCAAAATTCCAAATCTACACCCAGCCACATCTTAACCATAGATAATTAACCTTAGCCGTATTTAATTCACAAGAAACTAAGAGAAAACATGCAAGAAACTAGAGAAAAAAAAGAGAATAAATAAAATATATGAAATTAGAGAAAGCTCACCTTTGGCTTGACTGATCTAAGTTCGGATCTGAAGGAAGGGAGTTAAAGACTCTCTGCTCATGGTCCTTAGTCTTTTGAAACCTGCAAAAGTGAGAAACATAGAGCGAGGAGAGAGAAAGAGAAAGAAATCGAAAAGAAGAAAGTACAGAGATTGAAGAGAGAGATCTATGAGAGGAGAGTGAAAGAGGAAGATAAAAAGAGAGGGTGAAAGTCAAGGTGTAGTCCCAAGAGGGGAGGTGAATTGGGTTATTAAAATTTTCTTTTAATTCTTTTTAAAAATTCTCAACCTCTTGTTAATTTAGCAAATGCACACAAAAAGCATAGTTGTTTAATAAATCCACAAACCGACACTTAATCTTAACACAGGTAAACAATACACAAACAATCCACTCAAACACAATATACTCAATCAAGATTGAAATGTAGCACTTTTCAGCTTTAGCAAGAACTCAATGTAGAATTTGTAGCCCTATGTATATGAATGAAATTCACTCTCTCTCAACCAAGATTTTCGCAAATGATTAAGTTGGTGTGTTCCTAAGAGGGGAGGGGGGGGGGGGGTTGAATTGGATATTTAAAAACTTTTACCTAGGTTCAACTAATCCAATATCAGTGTTACACAACCTAAGGTCTGTCTATGTAATCCCAAATGCGCAGATAAGTATAATATGTGGAAATTTAAATTATACGCAGCATTCACCAACTATTGAAGAATAACATACACGTACAGTAAATAAATTGTGAAAAAATTAAATGGACACACGATATGTTATCGGAGTTCGGCCAATACTATCTACATCCCTGCCTCAGCTCGTAAGCCTGAAGATTACCACTATTGCTCACTTAACAGGTGGAGCAGTATCGTTTACAACCAGGTCAAATTACCAGGGCTGACCTCAACCTTAACAAACTCTCCTTGCGGGGCAGAGAAGGCCCTAACAACTGATCCTTACGGGCTAGATCATACCCCCTCAGGCCATGCCTGGAATACAACAGATAATTGAAATTTGTGTACAAAAAAATTTGCTTCTAATACAAGCAGATATGTACCAATATGCACGATGTAATCAATACACTCACAAATGATAGGATGTGAAGCTTAAGTGAGATTTTGTTAACCAATGTGTTAACTCTCTGTATTATGTATGTCAATGTGTGTATTTGAGAGTGAGACATTTGATTTCAAGATAATGTATTTGCAATATGAATATTCAAAGCATCTCTAGAACCCTAAGCAAACATCCCAAAAATATTTTTCAAATATCAAGTACAATGGATATTAGGGTTTAAGCTTGCTAAAGATGATTTTATCAAAACACAAAGCAGGCTTATGAAACTGGCAATAAGGATGCAAGTTCTTAAGCCAATGAAGATTTTTTCCCAATCCAATATTTATAAGTGAAATATTATGAGAAAATCTTTAAGCTACTCTCCAAAAATCAATACACAATCAAATACAAGTGAGGGAGAGTTTAAGCTTATAAGATGAATATGAAAAAAACTAATCTCACTCAAAATAAATGGCTAGATGAGTATGTGAAGAAGATTTTGGCAATATATTTGAGAAGATATGGGAGTATGAATGATTTTGCCTTATAAAATTTTTAGAGAAATTTGGCTAATCTAAAACCCTAATCCTCTTTTAATTATGACAAATGGGGAGGTATATATAGAGTTGGGAAAAAATATAACCATTGGGGACACGCTGGGTATTTATTAAAATATTTAAATGAGTTTAATGAAAATTAACTCTAATTTATTGTGGTAAAAATTTGCCAACCTGAGAGGTTTGGTCGACTATATCACTAAATTCGGTCAATCGTGGCATTTTTTTTGGTTGACTAGATTAAGGCGATTTTGAACCCCTTGAGATTCAGTTGACCAGAGCATGTTCGGTTGACCAAATTCAGTGGTTCGATCAACTAGGTCAAATTTGAACTAAGATTTTGGTCAACTAGGGCATTGGAAATCAGCCATGTGCCAATTCGGTCGACCGTGCGGTGTAAGTTCATTTTAAAAGTGGTCGACCAAATGGTCAATAGTTGACCCTAGGAGGTTTGGTCGACCGAAAGTTTGTGTAGATTCAGGTTCGGTTGACCAAGCATATTAAATCAAAATATTTCCTTCATACTAAAATTGTAACATATCCCTAATTTTGATTCATCTTCTCCATGGAAAATCTCTACAAACCATGATCACATTCGGTAAAGTTTTTCCATCCGTTGGTTTGAATCCTTGGTCAAAATTGTGGTCATAATCAAAGACTTCAACCGTGGTTGATCAGAAATCAGCAATGAGCTATGCTTAAGAAAGAATTCATATTTCTAAATGCTATTTGTCTAAATAGTTTGGACACATTCACTTGCACAAACATATCTTGAATATGGTCAATTCATAATTCTCCCAAATACTCTTTTGAACTCAATCATAAATTATTTTCTTAGAGTATTTGTGTGCAACCGTTTCACAAGCTCTCAAACTCTAAATCAGATCATTTAGAGCTTTATATCCTTAAAGTGAAGTTAAATAGCTAAGATGATGGCATTAGATTCCAATTAAAAGAAAGTTCAAATGCCTAAGAAACTTATGCATGAGCATTCAAAATTAAAAGTTATTCGAGCTTGTGCCTCTCACACATTAAGATTCAAAAGAAAAGAGGCAAAATAGGCTTAGTGATCTTAAATGAATATTCATTGTGACTTTTAGGTCCATTAAGCCTAAGAATTCAAAGTCAAGGTTAAATCTTTGAAAATCTTAAAGCTATTGGCTAAGAAATTAAAGAATGAAGAGAAAATAAAAGGCATAATATAATAAGGAGTGATAATGCATAACTCAGGGGGAGCATATATCTCTCATGGCTATATAAATTTAAATGCTCTCATATCTTTTATGCCTATATGCCTATATAAGTACAACACTGCAGCACACTATCTATAATTCAATAAAAGGTTAAATTTCATTAATGGATAGTTTATATCTTTTCCTAGCATGAACTATCATTAAGATATACTGAATATCTTAAGTTGATTGTCGTCTGAAATGCATGTTTATATTGAACGTCACCTGCATGGCTGATGCAGTGATGTGTATTGCATGCTGGTAGATACTCTAGGTTGTTGCATGTCTAATATGAATTATTTGCTAAAAACAACAAAGATCTAGGTATATGATTTTATGGGAAAATGTTCTATTTAAAATGATTGCTTATACTGCTTGAAACTATTAGTGAAATTAATCTTAATTAGTACAAACAGTGCATTGCATCTAAGCTAGGATTCAAATTGAAAGGGGGAGTATCTAAAAATAAATTTCTATTTGTTTATGCTCACCAAAACTTTTGGTTTAGATCTATTTTCAACTTTCTGTGGCATGTACTTCAGCGTAATGATCTTATTGAAAATCATAAATTGAAACATGTTTAGCCACAATAATTTGTTTTGCCATATGATTTTTACTTTAAACTTTCTGATATCTTTTGGATCCATATGGTTGTTCTTTTTGGGTACATTATTTTTGGAATGCTCATAAATGTTTAATTAGAAAAAATGTTGCTTGCTTGATATTCTTTGTTAAAGTTTTTTTTTAGCGAGCATTGTCCCCAGTATCCTTTGATGACATCAAACAGGGGAAATATTTTCTACTTGTTTAATGGCAAGAAATACTTTCAAAACTAAAATTTATCTTATCTTTTGTCCATGTGCTTAACAAGAATTCATAACATATGCTATCTTTGTTTTAAATCTTTGTATCATGAAGCTTATATATTTCATTGCATGTCTAGTTCGTTGATCTCATATGAAAATGCATGCGAAATAGTTAGACTAATTCTACGCTCAAACTTACTTTAAGCTATCATATTCCGCATGTTTCCGCATGTTCTGAACTCCATTCTTTTTGCCGGTCTTATGTATTGTTTTAAGTACAATGGCTTAAGGATTATTTCTGGTCTAACCTTATTTAACATGTCATTTTTATATTTTAATTGGCCAGTTATACTATTTTATGAGCTTAAATGTCAAAAGGGGGGAGAGTTTTTCAAAAAGGGGGAGAGATTTTCTGAGATAAATTCAAATTGTTTCAAAAAGGGGTGTTATTTTTAAATTTACGAATTTTTTTTCATAAATTGTTTTACACTTAGCTTAACCCTTTTGTTGATGCTAAAAGGGGGAGAGGATTGTTGAGTAAAATGATAAATTTTATTATACTCTTTGCATTTTAAATGAGCTTTATTGCTAAATCTAGATGCATATTGAGCTCTAGATATGATTGAATTGCAATGTCTATTTTGAATTCATGCATTTTATTGCTAAATCTAGATGCATATTGAGTTCTGGATATGATTGAATTACAATGTCTATTTTGAATTCATGCATTTTGTTCTTGTGTCTGTCATTATCAAAAAGGGGGAAATTGTTGACTTTTTGAGTCTAATCCTGTTTTGATAATGACAAAACACAAATATCTCATCTGTGCATTTAGTACTTGAACAGGTTTATACTTCAAGCATGCACACATGACAAAGGAAAAATGGAAGCCATGAGGAATTTGAAGCTCATACGACTTGACTTAATCCATGGAAGTAAAAGAGTAAAAGGATAAAGACAATCCAAATTTTCAATCGTATTTCGCAAATTAGGTTCGATTGTATTTGCATAACTCATAAGATATGATGCGAAACTCAAAATGACATATAGACTGACCCTAGGATGCATGTTTTTCATGAAATATTCATATACATTTGTCATAGGGTAGATCTACATTTTAGAAGGATCATAGGGCTGAAAAACAAGGCACTCGTCGACTAGCCACATGGAGTCATCGACGAGTGAGTGTAGTACACTCGTCAACTAGTGAGTCATCTCTTCGATGAGAAAATACCAAGATCCTAGTTTTCTCAGACAGCCCACTCGTCGCCGAATCCCCTATTCTCATCGACGAGTGTCTGAAGGACATTTGTCGATTGGTATGGACATTCGTTGACGAGTTCGTGGCGCAGAACGGCGCTTCAGCACAGAAACGGATGAAATTTTTTTAATTAAATGACTCAACGGTTGAAAATTGATCAAAGGCCGAGAATACTTATATATACCAATTCTAAACCCTAGGCTAACACTTTTGCAGAACCTTTGCAGACCTTTTGCTGAGCTTTGCATACTTTCAACGTATTCACATCAAGTTTGGGTATTTGTCAATATCATCTTTAAGATCCAAGTGTTACACTCAAATCATCTTACAAAAAATTGGTTTGGTCTTGAGATTTGATTAAGTTTATTATTGAGCATTCAATTTTATTTTTATAAGTTCATCTACTCCATTATTCTTTTACTTAAAATATTTATTGGGGGCAAGAACTCGAAGTTCACACACACACATATATATATATATATATATTTGTTTGAAAAATCTTTTGTAATATTGAAAGGTATATTTTTATTCAAAAGATTTCATATTATTTATACAAAAGGTATTTGAAAGCAAGAGCTTAAATCATGTGATATTTAAAGCTATATTTTGATTCAAAGATTTTATATTTTATTATTCTGGAAAAAGTTATTTTAAAGCAAACCCTAGGATTTCCAAAGCATATTTTTAAAAAATCATTTTTGGGAGATAATGAATAAAGTGTAGATCTTTGAAGCATCTCATACACATATATTTTTTATATAAAGATCATACTTTTACTGTAGCGACCCTCTATGAAATATAACATAATAATAATAGTGGTCAACCCGAACCCATGGGTAACGGGGACACCTGTCAATCACAGCGGAAGCCTAAGCAGTAGTAAAATAAAATCTCAATCATTCAACCATGAAACATAATACCAGAGTTATTTACATTTCCAAAATACTGTATTTACGTACAATCTTTCAAAAAGTCAAAATTGACACTAGGACCTTACAATAAAAATCTCCTAGTCCTAGTTCAACGCTTACACTTCTAGTAGGGAAGCTCCACTCACTCAACGGTGGCCTTGACCCGCTGGTTTCTCTAGGTTTCCTGAAAAATGTGTTAATGTTGTTGGTGAGACACTTCTCAGTAAGGGAAAATAAACTAAATATAGCTGTGTGACAACTTGAACATTTAAAGTGCTTTTATATATATATATATATATATGTATATATATATATATATATATATATATATATATATATATATATACAGTACATTTCATAACTCTGGAAATAATAATAATATCATACTAGATAGTCATGTACTTTCATATTTTCTAATAAATCATAACATATATAAGCATCTGTTATAACTGTAATACTGAAAATCTACCCAGGATGAATAGCTAGCAATGTCATGTATTACCCCCCATGACAGGTTGTGCAGCCCAAAGGCAGGACTCGACAATGGCTGGTTGACCATTGCCGAATCAATTATGTCTGTAAGTACGATGGGCCCGTCACACCCTGGTCCAGATTGCCAGGTGGATGTCCATACTCTACTAAAAGTCACGTCGACTATTTATCTCCCATCCCCTCATGGAATGGTTAGCACTAATTTGACATAGATATCTGATCTATAATATAGTTATGGTACCGAGCCTTGAACTTAACTAAACTAACATCCTGATTGTAATAACATATAATACATGAACATACATAACATCATCACGGCCTCATGCCGAAAACATAAATACATGGCCTCGCGCCAAAATCGTAAATATGGCCTTATGCCGATAATATAAATACATGGTCTCGTGCCAAAATCGTAAATACGGCCTCGTGCCAATAATATAAATACATGGCCTCGCGCCAATAACATAAATACGTTTCAGGTATTTACATTTTGATAATAACTCATTTTTCATATATTCGTCAAACTCAGTACAACTTAACTCGTCTTTTCAAAATACTTGGAAATATGCTTGCTCGTAAAATCATTCATATCTTGATTCACTTCACATAAAAATAATGTTCATGCCACGCATATGCCGTTTAATGTCATGCTTCATATTCTAAAAATCATCATTTCTGGCATCTCGTACATACATATATATTTTAATCATAATAGTAGTATTTTTCAAACATACATTTCATCTATAATATACAAGTATAACATTTGCTTTTCTGGAAACAAATTTACTCATAATCAACAATAAATTGCGTGGAAAATAACTACTTTAGTTTATTCCCTTACCTGGCTACCGAGATAGCCCCCAAAATATACTAGGCTAACCTCTGTATGACTTCCTGATCAATACCCCGAAGCTCAAAACTCTCAGTATTAAACATCGATATTTTCATGCGTACGTCAATTTCTATAACTATCACAAAGTCTAATTTGGCTTAAAAAGCCTTACCTCAATTCTGGGATGATTTCCAACTTCATTTCCCCAACGATCTGCTCTGGCAAACTTGTAGGGAACTTCGCCAGGAAGTGTCGTGGTAGCCTCAGATCTTCGATTCAGCATAAAACTAGCCCAAAATCGAAGAAAGAGAGTGAGAGGGCCGAAGAGGAGAGAGAGAGAGAGAGTGAATAGGAAGCTTGCAAATGAATAAAAATCGAATTTTTCATATATATATATATATACAGCAGAATTCGTCGACGAGTTCGATCTTCGTCGACGAGTCCTTTATAAATTTCGTCGATGAGGCCCTGTATTCGTCGACAAAATTCAGGTTGCCTCAGAACCCCCTCGGTATTTTCTCGTCGACGAGGCCCTGTGTTCGTCGACGAAGTCCACGACCTCCTTCTGTTTCTGTTTCTATTTCTCTCCCTCTTAATTATTCAAATTCTATTTTATTCGGGTTGTCACATTTACATTTATCATTGAGAAAAATACATATTCTCTCTTGAGCTTCATATTATTTCTTATGAGAGTGCTTAGGGCTGATTGTACTCATTAGCTTATTGAGAAGTGTCTAAGTGTTCTGAAATTTATTATTCATTATTTGTATTAACGGTTCAGTTTGTGAATCGTGAGTAGGAAGTTACACCTCTTGTAAGCAGCAGATTAAGAGGTAGCTACACCTCTTGTAAGCAGCGAATTGTAACGAGAAGCTCCGTCCCAAGTTAAGGAGTACTATAGTGGAATCCTTGGGTAGTTTACCCAAGGCGTCATACTTTAAAATTTCTAGGTTGTGTAAGACTAAACTGCTTGTTAACTAGCTTGTGCATGTGTGGTTGTAAGTTTTCAAAATTAGTACTTAAAGACCAAGAATTTTAAATATCCAATTCACCCCCTCTTGGGATTACACCTAAATTCACACTTCTGTTATCCAATTCTCCTACGCAGTCAGCATCTACGTACCCTACCATAGATAGATCACTCTGTCGTCCACTGAACATGATGTCATATCCAATTGTTCCCCTCAAGTACCTGAGAATCCACTTGATATCGGCCTAGTACTGTCGGCCTAGATTTCAGAAGAACTTGCTCACCACACTGAAAACATGTGTTAGGTCTGGCCTTGTGCACACCATGACATACATTAGACATCCCACTGAACTACATCCACCCATGGGCATTGGGCGGTAGACAACTTGAAATAACTCGCTAAAGGTATGCTTACCGGCTTGGCATTAGCTATGCTAAACTTCTCCAACACCTTCTCCAATATAGCCTCCCTAAGATAACCATAGTCTCCTTGCAGCTCAATCCTAGAGAATCTCCGTGCCAAGTATCCTCTTGGCTGCACCCAAGTCTTTCATGTCGAACTCTTTTCCTAACAAAGTCTTCAACCGATTCACCTCAATCATGTATTTAGCAGCAATTAGCATATCGTCAACATACAACAATAGAAATATAAGAGACTCATCCACAAGACTCCTTATACGGACGTAGCAATCGTACTCACACCTCTTGTAGCCAATACATGTCACATAGGCATCAAATCTCTTGTACCATTGTCTCGTAGACTACTTTAGCCCATACAGTGACTTCTTTAGTTTGCAGACTAAGTGCTCCTATCTAGGTTGGCTAAATCCTTCTGGCCATGTCCTGTAAATAAGCTAATATAGATCGCCATGGAGGAATGCTGTATTTACGTCCATATGCTCGAGATGCATATCATGTTGCGTCACCAGTACCAACACTACCTTGATGAAAGTGTGCCCGACCACAGGGGAGAAGATTTCATCATAATCTACTCTCTTCCTCTGTAAGTATTCCTTTGCTACTAAGCAAGCCTTGTACTTCTCTCTTTTCCCTTCTAAGATTGCTTCCTTCTTCCTGTATACCCACTTTCATCCAATCGCCTACTTCCCAGCTAGAAACTTGACCAAGGACCATGTTGGTTTTTATGCAACGACTCCATCTCCTTCACCATAGCGCCTATCCAACTACCCTTCTCCTGGCTGTGCACGACCTCTTAAAAGGTAGTAGGATCCTCACTGCTGGTGATAAGTGCATGAGACTCCAGATCATCAAAATCATACCTAGGGGGTGGCCTGACGATGCGTTTGGGTCTATCTACAACTATGCTACAATGCGACTGCTGGTCATTTGAGCTATAAGTCCTTATGTTCTAAAGATCGTCATCTCCACCTTGAGTTTCTGACTCCACTTGCACTGCCAGTTGAATTCTTAGGCTAGGACTCCCTGTATGTCTGCCTTGAGTCTCTAACTCCACCTAAATCGCATGCTCGTTGCTGCTATGATTTTTTTGGAACCTATTTCACTATTTATTCCTAAGTACGGGCAACATGGCTTTCTCATCGAAAACCACGTCCCTACTGATCACCACCTTATTTGCCACTAATCCCACAACTTGAACCCTTTCACGTCTTTCTGATTTCCCAGTAATTGGGAAGCACAAGGCTCAATTAGATGATTTCCCACTAATCCCAAAGCCTTAATTTATAAAAAAATAAGACCTTGTTCGACTATGTGGTGCGAGTAGCTAACACAGGGGCAACTAGGTCACAGAAGGAAGACTCCAAGGTTCAGACTAAAAGTGAGTTGCTGCAAGGTTCGACCATTGATGCGACCAAGAGAACCTATAGGCTCGACCAGGTCGAGAAAGCCTGAATATTGAACCCCAAAATTCTCAAGAGCCTCAACCAGGGTGCAACCATGGGAAGAAAGGGGTGTGACTTGACTAACAGACACAAGCCTAGCGATCTTCCTTTTGAGATTTTATGCAAAAATTTCTTCATTTGAATTTGAATGCTTGTAAACCCTTTTGGGTATAAAATATAGCTTCGAATATGTGCTAAGGGTTCCCCTTTGGCCCCTATTTGGTTAGTGACAAACCTAGAGAGTCTTTGGGTGCTGCTTAGAGTGGATTTACTGCTTTCCTTTTAATTTCTTGTACTAATTCGTGCTTTGATTTTTTGAATACCTGTGACAAACTTTGA
Source organism: Malania oleifera (assembly GCF_029873635.1). Taxonomy (NCBI): domain Eukaryota; kingdom Viridiplantae; phylum Streptophyta; class Magnoliopsida; order Santalales; family Ximeniaceae; genus Malania; species Malania oleifera. The sequence continues at coordinate 29,085,179 of NC_080419.1, read as the reverse complement.
TCTATGGGTGCTGTCGCGTAGATTAGCCGGTTCTTGATTGTATTCCCGATCGCTAGTGACAAGTCTTTGAGCTGTAATTGAAGCCATTTTTCAATACATGTTCTTTTACTCTGCTTTGATTTAAATACCTGCACTTTAAATACCTTGTCTTTAATTTCCATACACTTTTACTTCTTTGAATGTGATAAAACCGTAGGGGATAGGATAGCATAGCTAGGGATTCAGTCACTTATACGTAATAGGCTATGGTTCATGTAAGGGTGTTCTCGTGATCACTGGAGAGGGTATACCTTGGTTCTCGATTGTGCTTTGGATGATTGGTGCACCTTCGCTACCCTATGCCACTTTAATGGTTTGCTTAACCATTTAGCCTAGTACGAATAGCTAACCGAATATAGCTATTGCAAACGATAGCCTAATTTGGATTCATGATTTGAGAATTGCTTTGTGGGAGTAGTGTTTGTATAATTTACTTGCTTTCATAGTTGATAGAAAAACCAACAATCTCATCCTTTTTCGTTTTACATAAAGTACGGTAAATTAGGCTAGAAGTGGTAAACAACTGCACTGGAGTCCATGAGGATCAACACCCAACTTACTCATTGTTCTACTGAACTTGAGGTTAGTAAGGTTATAAATTTTATTTTTAGTAGTTAAGGACCCAAGCCTTGGCGAGCCTACCAAACTTTGGTGCCGTTGTCAGGGACTCAGTTACGGTAGTAAGCCAATTTCTAGTTTTGAGTACTACGTGCTTTTTTTTTCGTTGTTTTTATTTTATTTTTATTTTTTTGATACTATGAAGTCTTGATTGTGTGCTGCATGTGTATATGCTAGGTTTGCACTCTTTGGATCCCGAGTTAGTGCCTATAGACCCTGAGATTGAGAGATCTCGTAGGTCAATTAGGAAGTCTACCTTTAGTCCCAAGTTAGCCGAGTCTTTTGAACCCAAAGTCATGGGTGAATGTCAACTGGTTCCCGCCTTTCATAACCTGGAACCTCAAGCTCCCTATCAACCTGTGGCGGAGGAGCAACCTCTTCGGCCTCTTAAAGACTACTTAACACTGAATGCATACACCTTGCCGTCTTGCATATAGTTTCTGGAGGTCGAGCAAAACAATTTGAAATTAAGACTTCTATCATCTCGATGCTTCCCCATTTCTTTGGAAATTTGACTGAAAATCCATACAAGCATGTAGATGAGTTTCTTGAAATCTATTCCACCATCTGTATACCTTACTTTGTTAATGATGCCTTCCGATTGAGGCTATTCCCGTTCTCTTTGAAAGATAAAGCCAAATATTGACTGAACTCCTTGGAACCGAACTCGGTGACCAACTGGGCCACCATGCAACATGAATTCCTAAAAAAGTACTTCCCTATTAGGAAGGCTAAGTAGTTGAGGAAGGCAATCACTAGTTTCTCACGATTAGATGAGGAACAATTTTTCAAGACATGAGAGCGCTTTAGGGACCTTCTGCGCAAATGCCCACATCACCAAGTCCTTAGGTTGAAATTGGTTCATACCTTTTATGAAGGATTAACTGAACATGATAGAGCCATGGTAGATGCATCTTGTGGAGGTACTTTCCTCACGAAGCATAAGAATGAGGCATGGGTTCTCTTTAAGAACCTCACCTAGAATTCTTAGCAGCATGCTGTTGCTTATCGTAGACCATCCCAACCTTCCTTTTCCCATACTAAGGGAGTTTATGAGTTAGCCATGGGCCATGACCTTGTGCCCACACTACACACCATCGTGAAGAAATTAGACCAGTTACTATCACTAGGACAACAACCTCAGCCTGTAGCGTGTGCAGAGGTGTGTGCCATCTACTCTGATCCCTTACACACTTGTTATAATTGCCCCCATGGGCCTCCCCCACCTAATTTTTTGCAGGAGGAAGTTAAGGCCACCCATAATTGGTATGACATGTTGACCAATGATCCCTATTCTAACAAGTACAATCCTGGGTGGAGTAAGCATCCTAACTTCTCTTGGAGGCCACAAGCTCTCGGTTTTCAAGCTTAAAGACCTCAGCAATGACCCACTGCTCCACCTTCTCACCCATTCCAAAACTCTCAAAATCCTCCTATGTTTGCCCCTAGACAATTAGTGTTTCAATTACCATCTCCTCCTCAGCCCCAATATGATAGATCTTTTTTGGAGACAATGTTGAAAGCCCTCGAGGGCATTGAGGCTGATCGCCAAGTGGACCGGAAATTACTCTACTCATACTCCTAGTCTATTGCCAAGCTAGAAGCCACCGTGGGTCAACTAGCTACATCTTTGAGTAGGAGAGATAAGGGTAAGTTGTCAGGTCAGCCTTTAGTGAACCCCAAGGGTCAGTACGGGGTAAAATGTGAGTCAACTGTTAGTCCTTTGTCGTATCATGAGTAAGCCCAAGTTGTAACCATTCTTCAGAGTGGTAAGGAGGTAAACAATAGGGTTGGGGAGAAGTTAGACCAAGAAAAGGGTAGGGAGAAGATGAGGGATGAGCCCGATGATGTACCATGTAATCCTCCTTCCTTTAATTCGGTGACTGATATTGAGATATCTAACCCCTCCAATGATGGAGCACTTCCCCATTATGTCCCTATAGTGCCATTCCTTGCAACCCTTTATGCACCCTCAAAGTATAAAAAGGAAACCACTGAGTCAATCATGGACACATTCAAGCAAGTCAAGGTCATTATTCCTCTCTTAGATGCTATCAAGCAAGTGCCTGTGTATGCCAAGTTTCTCAAGGACTAGTGCACACAAAAGTGCAAGTCGAGGGTGCATATGAACAAACAAGTAAGGCTGACCGAGCATGTGAGCTTAATTATTTTAGTTCACATTCCTCCAAAACTTAAAAACCCCTGGCGCTGCCACCATCTCATGTGTAATCAGTGATTACACCATCAATAGGGCTCTTTTAGATTTAGGAGCGATTGTGAACCTACTTCCTTACTCGGTCTACCAACAATTCAATTTAAGAGAGCTGAAGCCGACCTTGGTCACATTGAGCTTTGCTTACCAATTAGTGAAAAAGCCCGAGGGTGTGATAGAGGACATCTTGGTCAAAGTTGAAGAGTTATATTACCCAGTTGACTTTGTTGTCTTGGATATGGAACGTGCTGATCCAACCAAGGATCCAATCCCTATTTTATTAGGATGACCATTCTTAGTTACGACTAATGCTTGCATTCAGAGTAGGATTGGGATCATGGATATGTCCTTTGGCAACATGTAGCTAGGGGCTGAATGTATTTCATGATTCCCAACATCCACTCGATGATGTCCAAGTTGTGGAAGTTGACATGATTGATGAATATGTTGAAGAAGTGGCTCCCTTGATTTTTGAGGGACCCCCTTGAGGATATACTTCAGCCCGATAGCACCTCCATATCTAGCCCGGAGGACCCATATAAGCAGATCTTTGCCATTTATGATTTGGTCTCTAGATTAGAGGGATGAATTTGGGTAAGTGAAAATGGTTTAGTGGGGGCATGGTGGAAGAAAGTCCCATTTTCAAGCCTAGGTGAGTTCGAAATGCACATTCATTGCATCTGGCTGAAGACGGTAAACTTAGCGCTTCTAGGAGGTGACCCAATTGTATTACTTCTTTATATTTCTTCTTTGAGTCCATAGGTTGTACATTGTAAAGTAGATAAGGTTTAGGGTCTTAAGTAGGTCATAGGTTAGTTGGGGGTGCGACTAGGGCGCAACCAGCACGCACAGGTGTGACTTGGTTGAAGCTGTGAAAGTATTCTTAACTTCCAAAGTCTCGAGAAGCTCGACCAGAGGTGTGACCTAGCCAAGCAACTAAATCTTTTGAATTTCCAAATTACCAAGGATTTTGACCTAGGCACGACCAACACTCCACTTTAGTGCGACTTGGTCGAGAGCCTGTCTTCTTGATTCGGTTGGGGGTGCGACCAGGGCGTGACCAGTACAAGGCTGGTGCATTCAAGTCGAGACTGTAACAAATCATTTTAAACCTCTCTTCCTGCGAAGCCCTAACCACTTGTTTCTTCATCTCTCCTCATTGCACCTAAGCTCGATCTAGTCGCCCAAGCCTCCTCCACCTTCCTAGAATTCCTTACGTCTATGTATCTTCATCTTCTCCACCTCCCATCTTCATTACCGGCTTTATAGTTCACAACCTTCATTGAGTTTTCCCAGCTTCTTCAACAATTCTGCGCTGTTTAGAGTCTTAGGCTGTTTTCAAGTAACCCCAGTCCTCTTGATTTGAGGCCAAACGAAAGAGGGTCTAGGATCCGCCGAGGGACGAGTCTTTGTTTAGGTCCGACCATAATCCACCTACATGGATGACGACGAGGAGTTGAGCGACCCAGAGAGGGCAGACTTTGCCTTCCAGCGGGTCGAGGGCATCGAGGATGACCCTCAAGGATTACGATTTCTGACCTATGTACAAATTCCAGTTGGATGAGACTCGTGCCCACTCTTGTAGGAGATGTTGCGTAGAGGTTCTCGAGCATTGGAAGATGGATCATTACATGACCCCGCCCACCACCACATATCATCTAGCCTTGGTGCAGGAGTTTTACTAGAACATGCAGCATGATCCACAGACGGGCATCTAGTCCACTACAGTTTAAGGCATAGGGTTCGAGCTCACTCCAGGCTTGATCGATAGGGTATAGTCCCACGAGAAGGCCGATGATACATTGTAGGAGGCCATATTTTCTTCAAATCTCCACCATATCATCAACTGGATGTTTCACGTCCTCTACTACGATGGTGAAAATATGCAGTGAGGCACGTGCATGGCACGGAGTAGAGTACTCGATTACCTGCTCCTTTTGGACCTCATCCTTTAGTGCAATATCTAAATGTCTGGAAATCACTCAGATAGATGCGACATTCATCTGTAGTTCATATATGTCTTGCATCAAAATATGAAGATCGACATTCCTCGACTCATTATGGATGAGATGATCATGTTCTACGAGCGGAACATGAGGCACCCGAGGCTGAGGAGGCTGATGCGCAGTTAGGACACTAGGAAGTCAACGAGGCCCCTCATTGCATACACCTAGATCATCATATTGATCTTGACGTGCAAGAAGATCAACCTGGGCGATCTAGACGCACACATCCCCATAAGAGAGGTCACCATCGAACAGACATGGAGTTAAAGCCTGAATTTATTGGCTACGACATGGATGAAGGTTCACCGCTGGGCACCCTTTGAGGCTGAACCAAGGTCAAAGTTTTGTATATCGTTATTCTACCATTACCCCAAGGAGCCAGCACACCCGCCGATGCCACCACTTCGCAGAGCATCGAAGAAGAAGTTGGGGGAGAACTACTATTGAGCCCTCCACCTCTGCTGCGACACCTTCAGAGGCAGCACCTCCAGCTTCGGCACCTTATCCATAAGCATGCTCCACTGTGCCTCAGGCAGGGGATGGCTTGAGCTACATGTGCTTGGAGTTTTACTATTTTAGAGCTGAGGTACAACACGAGTTGGCGGAGATCAAGGAGACACTTTCTCAGGGATTCAAGGCACTTTTCGAGGTACTTCGAGTCTGCTTCTCAAGTGCATTAGAGAATTTTGGATTTCCGAGATTCATAGCTTAAACCTCGACTCGTGGACCTTTAGTTCCTCATGCTCCTCCATCCCCCATAGCTACACAAGAGGCTTCTTTTTCATCCGCTCCTCCATCGCCTACTTTGCCTCCCTCACTAGTTGTGCGCTCTCCTACTCCTCCGTCCCCTCCACCACAGCCCGACCATCAGTCCTTTGCATCGCATGTTATTCCGTCGGCTAGCCTAGTGGTGATGATCGAGATTAAGATAGGCAACATAGATGAGTTGGCGCTTCATTCTGAGGAGACACCAATATCCGCTACTGCCGTAAGTGAGGCTAAGTCCCTCATACGATCTATAGAGCAGGACGTTGAGCCATTCGATACTTCAGCATTTGCCAGCCAGATCACTCTATGACGACAACACTCATTTTGCCAGTGGATGTCCTGTGGTCTCTAGTGCCTCTTTAGATGTTTACACTACCCGCCTCGGTTCTTCCTATCCTACACCACATAGTAGTGGACTTGACTAGTTCTGCCCTAACATCTGGCGCGCCACCTTGAGCACATGCTCCACCATTTGTTCCGCCGCGTGTACCCACTCCTTCTGCTTCATCTGCGGTGCTTGCTTCACGTACTCCACCACCTGCACCCAAACTGCCATCACCGGCTCCAACTACTTATGTGCCATCCCTCGCTCCAGCTTGTGTGCCACCCCCCGCTCTAGCTTCACCTGAGTTACCCGTGGTGTCTGGTAGTTTTTCTGATAAGGAGGAGTCTGCTACGGGCCCGCGATCTAATGCGGTTCATCGGTCTGATGAGGGCACTCCATCTAATGCTTTTGGTGATTTGGGGGGTAGTGATTCTAATTATGACATTGGCGGTTCTACTAAGGAGGATTAGGGCTGGCTATTAGGGATTCTTTGCTATGCACTCTCTTGCATATGTATTATGCTCGTGCACACATTTTTTTTTTCTTTTTTCTTATTTTATTTGTATGTTCATTTTCTTTTGTATCACCATGCTTGTGAGTGGCAGTACTTGTGCTTGTCATGTATCTATTTTTAGTTGTACTACCTCCATGCTTAATGAATACATGGTGCTTTATTTCTACCTGTATTTTGTGCTCAGTGTACCATTGTTCTTTTCTTTACATTTCTGGATTTTATGTGGATGCTTCCTGAAGCAGGTATATTTTTTAGATTTTCAGGCACCATGTAGTGCTTCCTTCCCTTGCTTTCCGGGTTCTTTCTTTCCATACTTCAATAGGGACATTGAAGTTTTAAGTTGGGGGTAAGGGGTTAGGCAAGCACTACATGACATATTTCGGGCTCAAAAATGACATAATTTTTAAAATTTTTAGTGAACATTGCTTGTTGCATGCCATGTTAACACATTTGATACCCTTTACATAATGCTATATAGTTTGTATGTTACATGCTTAGGTTGTGTCCTTTAGATGACTTTATTATGCTCACTAACAATGTAGTGAGTTGCTTGTGCGCAGTTTCACGCAGTATAGTCAATTTACTTGTTTTGCAACTCAATGAGGATTGACTAGGAGTTCATCCATTTTAATACTGTTGTATAAGTTCTTGTATTTACATGGTATTTTACAAGGTTAGGATGCACTTTCACATGATTTGTATCACTTAGGGTTCCTTGAGAGCACTGAGAGAACAACTGTGGTGACTATGATACCTTGTGAGGTTTTGTTGAGCCTTTCGTTTCTTTTAAAGTCATTTACATGAACTCTGAGTTCATGGAACTCAACTTTCCTTCTCTGTATATTCTTTGCATGCTAGTCTCTGTATTTGCATTTGCTAGCCTAGAGGTGTTGTCTAGTGGGGAGATATAAACCTAGGTCTTGTAGCCTACTTAAGACATGAGAATTAAGCCACCCCTGGAGATAAACATAATTTATGAACCCTCTCTTTGAGCTTAGTTTCCTATCGGTAGCATAAAGATGACAAAATTTGTGAAGATTGTCCTAGTTTGTAACACCCCGAACTCGCCAAGTAGGGCTCGGAGTGTTATGAGACCATCCATGCATCTCTGATACTATTCACACAACAAAACTAACTAAACAACCTCAAATAAATACCATAGTAGTATATATATATATATATATATATATTTATATATATATATATATACACACATACGCAAACCCATAAATAGGTACAACCATATTCTCCATATTACATAACCAAGACAAAATATTAAACACAGTCTATACACATATCTGTTCATTTATCTACTCACAAAACTACCCCGCCATGGAGCTTTTTAAGCTCGATCACCTGGAGGGCCTGAAAATATTAAATCTTCGCCGCGTGTGAGACATCTCTCAGTAAGGAAGAAATAAGTTACAACAGTGTGTGGTTGAAGTATTTAATATATCATTACAAAGTATACATACATATATAATTATTTTTACTGATAATTCTAGAAAATAGGGAAATCTACCCGCCCATACAAATAGCTTCCCTTTGCTCTAACAAAAATATCAGGGCACTCACCTTACTCACAAGCCCTCGGGTTATGTATCCAGGTAAACGTTCTGAGAATAGGGAAGCATACCCACCCATACAAGTAATTTTCCTCTGCTCTGGTACCCACTAGATAATTACTAGAGCACTCGCCTTCCTCAGCAAGCCCTCGGGTGGAGAGTTTTACTTTACCATAAATACTTAAGCAATTAAAATTACACATAACCAATGCTAATCATTTCACAAAGATCCACATGTATACGCATATCACAATCAATCCACACAAGATATACACATTCTTCATTCACACCCACATAAGGTCCATATCCACACAGAATACAACGTTCACACAAGATTGGTCCATGCAGGACTAACATCACATAGATTACACGGTCCACACAGGACTAACATCACACAGATTACACGGTCCACACAAGACCATCAACCTCACAGGTTACTATATAATCTTCTTAACCACACAGGTTACAACACATACTTCTCAATCACACAGGTTACACACATACTACCCTATTCATGGTAAATAGGTAAAACAAACTCCTCATACCACTTGCCAATGTTTTACCCCCTAATATAAATGCTCATATAACAACCTCCTCATACCACTGCCAACGTTATATGATGGTTATATCAGGTATGATATAACGACCTCTTCATACCACTACCAACGCTATATTTCAATTTACATGAACCATAAAACAATACACATCTAGTACAGGTACACACATCAATGCATTCCCATTCACAGTATTTAATTATCCAAATAGCATCACAACCAAACATAATTTGCAACCCAATAGTAACCACAAGTGAACAACAGAAGAAATCAAGCAGTACCTATAACCATTTAGTTATCAAAGTTGTTTTCATGCCACACGATTTTTTCCAATATAATATATAATCAAAAACAGTATTTTCAATGCCTGCACTATTCAAAATTTTTTTTTACCTAAATATGTAGAATTTTATACCCAAAATTAACTGATTTAAAATTAATAAAAATTGTTATAACATATTTCCCCTTACTCGCTCCTCAAGTTCCTGCCTAAACCAAACGAAAACAAGACCCTGTATTCCAAAAATCCCAACGTACTCAAATCTTAGAAAAAACACTCATTTAATACTTTCTAGGTTCCATATATTTCAAAATAATAATAAAACCCTAAAATATCTCACTTACCCTAATTTTGGGATGGTGCCCCAAAATCCAAAATCAACGATCTGCTCTGGTAGCTTTACAAAGAATGATCCCATGAACCTCGTGGTGGTTCCGGATCATCAAATATGGTTGAATGTAGGCCAGATTCGAAGAGAGAAGGTAGAGAGGCCATTTATTTAGAGAGAGAGAGAGAGAGAGAGAGAGAGAGAGAGAGAGAGAGAGAGAGAGAGAGAGAGAGAGAGAGTAAAAGTAAGAGATTTCTTCGTTGAAAAATGAAAGGAAACGCTATATATAGGAAGGGACTCGTCGACGAGACACGTGGATTCGTTGACGATTCCAAAAAGAACATTTGTCGATGAAGCCATGAGTTCATTGACGAATTTTTGAAATGTCTAAAACCCCTTTCGGTAAATCTTCATCGATGAGACATATGTCTTCGTTGACGGGCCAAGGAAGAATGTTCGTTGACAAAACCGATTGGTTCATCGACGAATCCTCGCTGACACTTCTTAAAAAATTCTCCTTTTTCCATTTCTTTTCTTTTATTACTTAAATTTTTCAGGTCGTTGCATTCTCCCCTCCCTTAGAAAATTTCGTCCTCGAAATTTGTTAATCACTTATTTTTCACAACTAAAAAGCTAACTAACCACATTCATACATTTCAATAAATTCTAACATATGCAACATAAGATCATACAAAGTCATTAATACTCATGCTAACGTAGACATATTACCGGACCCTTTAGCATTGTCCCCCTTAGGTGTACCCAACATATAAACACGTGCCGGGGCATAGCCGCCGTGAGGCACTGGGTTGTTCCTTTGATTTTGATGTGGAGCAAGTGCATTATTTGGTGGTTTTTGGCACTCTCGAGCTATATAGCCATATTTTCCACATCTGTAGCACACGACACCTCTACCTCGACATTCTCTCCAATGCCTTTGATTGCGTCTAGGATAGTGGGGGCGTGATGAATTGCCCTGACATCCTCGATCATTCCTTTTTGACCTCTGACCTGCAATATCTTTGTCTCCCCTCCATGACCCCTGTCTGACATTTGCATGAGGACTGGGAGACATAGGCTTTTTTCTTCGTTCTGACGCTCTACACCTCTATGCAGACTCGACTCTGCAATAGTGGCTTTTTCCACCAATTTCGTGAAATCTTGAATCTGCAAACATGCCATGTGCTCGTGAATGATCTGATTTAAGCCCCTTTCAAACCATCTCACCTTTTGGTATTCATCTGGAACCATAAAAGGTGCAAAGCGAGAAAGTTCCAAGAACTTAGCAGCAAACTGCTAAACAGTGAAGCGTCCTTGAGTCAAGTTGAAAAATTCCTCTACCTTTATATTCATGGTGGTAACAGGGAAGTATCGGTCATAGAAGTCCTGCTTGAAATGACCCCAAGTCATTGCTATAGGTATTGCTCACCGTTCTTCCAACAACTTCATCACATGCCACCACCATTCAGCTTCGCTGGCCAGCTTAAAGGTGGTGAAAAGAACCTTTTGCTCCTCAGTGCAATTCAACACTGCCACTATCTTCTCCATCTTTTGCATCCAAGTCTTAGCCTTGATTGGATCAATACCACCCTCAAAAGTAGAGGGTTTCAAGTGGGTAAATTGATCAATCATGCAACCCTGGTTCACAGGTGGGTAGCTTGATCCCCCGATATCTTGTCTCATTTCTTCTTTGCCCTGACGAGCTATACCTTGCAATAGTTGGGAGGTCTCAATCTCATCATCACTAGAAGCTCCCAACTCATTTCCTCCTTTATCATCCACGCCTTTGCCTCTCGGATCCATTCTGAATATATATATATATAAAACAAAGGCAAGTTTAAAATTTTTACATCTTAATATAACTGACATAATCATAAAACAAGAAACCAATTTAATATCAAATCGTTAATTAAACATCTGACATTCAATTATCCGTAATCATCTTAACCTCCAAATTCAAATTCCAAGTTTCAGTCTCTCTGCTTGGAAACATCAATGTCGATGGATTTACCATGGTTTTCTGAAACCGTCAACTGATTCAGAAAATCACAAAAGTCTGTCAAGGGATTTCTGCCTAATCTACCCAGTCCTACCCTTATTAAACTCAAACCTATACTCTGATATTAATCCTCCTAAAGTATGTGGAATCTATAACCTAAGTCTCTGAGCATTTGCATAACTAGGCAGTGTGAATCTTATCACACTTCCGGGTGACTATGGCTCTGATACCAACTGTAATGCCCCGAACTCGCCAAGTGGGGCCCAGAGTGTTATGAGACCTTCCACGCATCTCTGATACTATTCACACAGTAGAACTAAACAACCTTAAATAAATACCAGAGTATATATATATAAACATACGCAAACCCATAAATAGGTACAACCATATTCTCCATATTACATAACCAAGAAAAAATATTAAACACAGTTTATACATATATCCGTTCTTTTATCTACTCACACAACTACCCTACCCTAGAGTTTTTTAAACTCTATCACCAAGAGGACCTGAAAAGATTAAATCTTCGCCAGGGTGAGACACCTCTCAGTAAGGAAGAAATAAGTTACAACAGTGTGTGACTGAAGTGTTTATTATATAATTACAAAGTATACATACATACATAATTATTTTTACTAATAATTCTCGAAAAAAGGGAAATCTACCCGTCCATACAAGTAGCTTTTCTATGCTCTAGCGATAATACTAGGGCACTCACCTTACTCAGCAAGCCCTCGAGTTATGTATCAAGGTAAAGGCTTCGAGAATAGGGAAGCATACACACCCATACAAGTAGCTTCCCTCTACTCTAGTACCCACAAATAACTACCAGGGCACTCGCCTTCCTCAATAAGCCCTCAGGTGGAGAGTTTTACTTTACCATAAATACGTATGCAATTAAAGTTACACGTAACCAATGCTAATCATTTCACAAAGATCCACATGTATACACATATCACAATCAATCCACACAAGATATACACATTCTTCATTCACACCCACATAGGGTCCATATCCACACAGAATACAACATCCACACATGACTGGTCCACACAGGACTAACATCACATAGATTACATGGTCCACACAAGACTATCAACTTCACAGGTTACTACATAATCTTCTCAACCACACAGGTTACAACACATACTTCTCAATCACATAGGTTACAACACATACTTCGCAATCACACAGGTTACACACATACCACCCTGTTCATGGTAAATAGGTAAAACAAACTCCTCATACCACTTCCAATGTTTTATCCCCTAATATAAACGCTCATATAACGACCTCCTCATACCACTGCTAATGTTATATGACGGTTATATCAAGTACGATATAACAACCTCCTCATATTACTGCCAACACTATATCGCAATTTACATAAACCATAAAACAATACACATCCAGTACAGGTAAACACATCAATGCATTCCCATTCATAGTATTTAATTATCCAAATAGCATCACAACTAAACAAAATTTGCAACCCAACAGTAACCACAAGCGAACAAAAGACAAAATCAAGTAGTACCCGTAACCATTTAGTTATCAAAGTTGTTTTCATGTCAAACGATTTTTCCCAATATAATATATAATCAAAAACAGTATTTTCAATGCATGCACTATTCAAAAAAAATTTACCTAAATATATAGAATTTTATACCCAAAATTTAACCAATTTAAAATTAATAAAAATTGTTATAACATATTTCCCCTTACTTGTTCGTCAAGTTCCTGCCTAAATTGAACGGAAACAAGATCCTATATTCCAAAAATCCCAACTAACTCAAATCTCAGAAAAAAAAAAAAAACTCATTTAATACTTCCTAGGTTCCATATGTTTCAAAATAATAATAAAACTCTAAAATATCTCACTTACCCTGATTTTTGCGATGGTGCCCCAAAATCCCAAATCAATAATATGTTCTGGTAGCTTTGTAGAGAACGATCCCACGAACCTCGTGGTGGTTGCGGATCATCAAACCGAGTTGAATCCAAGTCAGATTCGAAGAGAGAAGGTAGAGAGACCATTTTTTTATAGAGAGAGAGAGAGAGAGAGAGAGAGAGAGAGAGAGAGAGAGAGAGTAAAAGTAAGAGATTTCTTTGCTGAAAAATGAAAGGAAATGCTATATATAGGTAGGGACTCGTCGACGAGACACGTGGATTCGTCAATGATTCCAAGAAGAACATTCATCGACGAAGCCATGAGTTTGTTGACGAATTTCAGAAATGTCTAAAACCCCTTTCGATGAATCTTCATTGATGATATATGTGTCTTCGTCGACGGGCCAAGGAAGAATGTTCGTCGACAAAACAGGTTGGTTCATCGACGAATCCTCGCTGGAATTTCTTAAAAATTTCTTTTTCTTCCCTTCTCCCTTTTCCATTTCTTTTCTTTTATTACTTTTACTACTTAAATTTTACGGGTCGTTACATGGTTGACCATAGAAGAAAAATGCATAAAGAAAAGAATGAGCAGAAAAAAAAAAGAAATGAAAAATACATAAAAAACCTGCTCTAAATACAAAATGGTCAAACTAGGGACCCAACACACCATATCCCTAGATGTATGAAGCTTCTTCGATTGCTTCGGTGCATATGATGTATTCATGCCTGATTTATGAATTATCAATCTAGGGCGATCTTGGTTGGATGTGGCTATTAGGTGAGAAGGCATTAAGGTGAAAGACCCAACACCTCGTTATTAGGCTAGATCTTATTCTCGTGAGACTAGTTCACTCCACTTTCATCGTTAGTTCTTCAAAATATGTTAAATGTTTGATCATGATATTTTTCCTCACATACGAGAGTGAACCCATCTTCTTGAGTGTTTTGAGAGTATACTGGCGAGGTTGAGTCAAGGCGACTGTTCTGTAGGCGTCCGAGGGAGACCCAAGTGCGATGAATTATTCACTTTACACATGCCTTATGAATATGCCTGTTGATACTCAGATTTATATGATAATATTAACTCTGAATTGTAATTGCTGGTTGATTCTCTATGAGTTATAATTTTCTTGATGGCTATACACTGTTGAGACTTGTATAAGTGACTTGCTTCAGAGTTTTTTGTATAATAGAGTTATGTATGGAGGAGCCTACTTGTAATTAGGTTATATTCCTGTATGTGAAATGACATGATTGTGTTTCTTGTTGATCTTATGCAATGTCCACCGAGATTGGTGTTTGTGGGTATCGCCCTAGAAACCCTCACAAGACTATAACTCGTCCACTATGGTCACCTAGGGGTTTAAAGCCTTGTTGCATATGGTAAATATAATTGTGTTTCCCATGAAAGGGGAGGTAGATAGGATTTTGGTTATCTTTTATAGTTTTCTTAGTTTTGCTTTGCTCGAGGACTAGCAAAGTGTAAGTTGGAGGTTGTGATGTGTCCTTAAAATGCACTATTTTAGGCTCTTATTTACTTATGTTTTGTCCTCATTTATCATGTATTTTCCCATTCTTATCATAGTTCGGAGTTATGCATGGTTTGTTCATATTTTAGGAGAATAGTGTTAAAACCAAGGAATTAAGCAATATAAGAAGCCAAGGGATTAATTGGGAAGCATAAGACTCAATCAGATGCTCAACCAAGCTCCCAAAGCCTTAATTCATCAAAGCATACAAGACCTTGTTCGATTATGTGGTGCGACCATCTAACATAGGGGGTGACTAGGTCATGGAAGGAAGACTCCAAGGTTCAGACTAAAAGTGAGTTACTGCAAGGTTCGACCATCAGCGTGACTAGGAGAACCTATAGGCAGGACCAGGTCAAGAAAGCTTGAAGACTGAACCCTAGAATTCCCGAGAGCCTTGATTAGGGCGTGACCATAAGGAGATAGTGGTGTGACCTGGTCGATTGACGCGAACCCAGCAATCTTCCTCACGAGATTTTTCGCAAAAATTTCCTGATTTGAATTTGAATGCCTGTAAACCTTTTTGGGTATAAAACCTAGCTTCGAATATGTGCTTAGGGTCCCCTTTTGCCCCTTCTTTGGTTAGTGACAGACCTTGGGAGTCTTTGGGTGCCACTTAGAGTAGATTTACTACTTTCCTTTCAATTTCCTATACTGGTTCATGCTTGGATTCTTTGAAGGCCTGTGACAACCTTCAAGTTTTTGGTGCTGCCGTGTACATTAGCTGGTTCTTGATTGTATTCACAATCGCTAGTGATAGGCCTTTGAGCTGAAATTGAAGCCATTTTTAAACACATGTTCTTTTACTCTGATTTGATTTAAATACTTGCTCTTTAAATACCTTGTCTGATTATGATGAAACCCTAAGGGATATGAAATTGGAATAGCTTTCCCAAAAGGGGGGTGAATTGGGATTTAAAAATTTTATTTCCTTTTTTTTAATACTTATGTGTTATAACAATAGTCAACGCTCAAACACAATCACAAATATGATTCAGAGTAATCACAATAAAAAAAAAATAATCAACCACTTAATTCTTGTAATAATAGCCCTGTATCAATATGTAAAACTTGCTGAATGTGTATAAGCCCTGTGTCAATATTCACAAACACACTTCTTCCCAATGTTTAGCTTTTAAATAAACTTTTAGTTTAATAAGTTAAGGATGATCAACCAACGTAGTCCCTTTTGGTTTCCATAATCAATGCTGATCAAACCAAAACAAATTACCTTCCGATCTATTTAACAACCAAACACTTAGAATTCAGAGTTTTATAAAGCATCATGTAATTTCTAATCTTTGCTAAAAAGTAAAGAGTAGGGAAGACAGAGAAGAACACAAGATTTTACGAGGTTCGACTTCAACACAGCCTACGTTCTTGCCCATGGCAAAACCACCAAAGGATTCACTATCATCGTTCCTTTACCACGCAGAACAATACCGATTATAACACTCTTTGGTTAAGGCTAGAGCCCGCCTTCTCCAAATAATATTCCCTTGTTTGGTCCAACGATTCAATACTCTAACTGTCTATCAATCTGCTACAAAGATTTGAAATAAGACGTACAAGAATTTGCTCCTCAAAGAGCTGATTAGTACCGATCAAAAACTATGTACTTCAATAAAATTCACAATATAAAATTCAGATTGAAGCTCTAGAGATTTATCACCATAGGAATCTTTCAATAGATGAAAGAATTAACAATTGCAGCACAATATCAGTGAGAAAACCAACAAGACTTTAGAGAACTTCGTGGATGTTGTGAGCAACAAAGAACTTTCAGAATTTTAGAATGCTTGAGAGAGAGTTTGATTGCTAAATTGATTTCTTGGTGTTCAAATCAATGTAACTTGAGGGTATTTATAGATGTAGAAAGGTTTCTAAATTGTTCCCCAAGTTTATTTGGAGTAAGGTCCAAGTTTTATATTAATTTGGGCCTCAAGTAATTGAAATTTCAAAAATATATCCGTTGAGTATTTTAAAATCTGCCACGAGCCAGATGACTGTGTGCTCTTTGGAAGTCGTCTGTCCGTGCATTTCAAGTATATATTTCTCAAATAGTAAGGTGGCAGTCGTCTGTCACTGAATAGCCAAGTTTTTAACAACATACAGAAGAGTGGCAGTTGGCTGGAAAAACTTACGCAGTCGTCTCATTTGTCACTGATAGTTGTCTGTAAAGTAGTTGTTTCTCATTTTAAGACATTTTTGATTTCTCTCTCCTTTGTTTAATTTTACTTAGAATCTCAATTTGGTTTTCCTTGAAAAATAAGTTTCAAGTCTTAAAACTAAGGTCTCGTAGTCTCTTTGCCTAATGAGTTTCAAAATGAATATTCATACTTAAATCAACTTGAAGTACTTACAAAGCTTGTTCTAAAAACAATTTTGACACTTCTTTGCTTTGAGTTCTTTTTGTCGCTTATCTTGGATCTTTCAGACTTCTCTGAGCTTTCATTATCAATCACTTGTATTTATGTAAGACTTTCCTTGTTCCTTGATCCTTGTGAGCTTTTAAGATATGACATTTGATATTTGAGCTTTCAGAATTTTCTTTTTTATTACTGAAATCATTTTTGCTTGAAATAGTATCACTTGGAAACACATTAGATAACCTTACTTTGTTATCATCAAAATCAAGAGTTGTAAGCCTAGCTAGGCCAACATGATAGGATAACATAGCTAGGGATTCAGTTACTTATACGTAATAGGCTATGGTTCATGTATGGGTATTCTTGTGATCGTTGGATAGGGTATACCTTGGTTCCCGATCACGCTTCGGACTATTGGTGCACCTTTGCTACCCTATGCCACTTGAATGGTTCACTTAATTGTTTAGCCTAGTATGGATAGCTGACCGAACGTAGCTGTCACAAACGATAGCCTAAGCTGGATTCCTGATTTGAGAATTGCTTTGTAGGAATAGTGTTAAAATAATTTACTTGCTTTCGTAGTTGATAGATGTTGACTTTTTGGTCAGATCCCTATTTTGATTATGACAAACCACAATATCTCATCTGTGTGCTTTGAGTATTTGAACAGGCTTATGTTTTAGTTAGCACAGATGATGATGCAATGTGGAAGCCATAAGAGCACCTAAACAGGCATACCCTGACGTATTCCATGGAGTTGCAGAGGAGCAGTGCATGAAGATCGATTTGTGTTTCAAGTTGTATTATTTTTTTTTATTTTTATCATTTGGTTTTGTATTAATTAATTATTGGTCTGTAATAATCTGCATATCATGCATGGTAGGGACTATAAGCTTAAGACGATAGATTGACCTTAGGGATCACCCTTCGGTCGACCGACGCCGAATTTTTTGGACAAATTAAAAAACTTAAAGACCTTAGACTGACCATAGGCCCCATTATATTACATGAAAAAGCCCCCATATATCTTAGAAGTGATAATAATGTGAATAGGGGTGACTTCAAATGAAATTAGGACTTGAATCCACAAAGTTAACGTGTTCGGTCGACCGAACCCTAACATATAGAACAACTTTGGTTGACCGAAACTCCCCAGGTCAACAGTTGACCATTTGGTTGACCAAACAAAAACATACTAAGACCTTTGGTCAACCAAACCTCCCTAGGGTCAAAGAATTGACTATTTGCTCGACCAAGCTTAAAATGAACATTAACACTCTGGTTGACTGAATTGGCACGTGGGGAAATCCCAACATCCTGGTCGACCGAACTTGTAGTTAAAAAATGGCTTGGTCGATCGAACGTTCAAATTTGGTCAAATGAACTTAGCCCGGTCGACCAAACTTCAGAGGTTCAAAAATTGCTTCAAGTCTGGTCGACCATCTCCTCAGTTAAAAAATACCCTAGTTGACCGAATTGGGTAACCCGATCGACCGAACTTTAAAAATGGTTGAACGAACCTCTCGATTTGCTAAATTTTTATCGAGATTAAATTGGATTATTTTTAATTAAACTCAATTAATCTTTTTCCAAAATACCCAGCGTGTCCCCAACGGCTATAATTTTTCCCATCTCTATATATAGGTCCTTATTTGCAAAAATTAAGATAAGATTAGGGATTTAATTAGCAAATATTTTCTCTGAATTTTTGAGAACCCTTTTTCATACTTCAAGCCAAAATACTCCTCCTTTGATCATTCTTTGCAAAATCCATTTAAGTGAGAGTATTTTAAATCATCCTACATTGCTTTCCAAAGCTATAACTCTCATTTTGTTTGATTACTTGTTGATATTTGCTTGAGAGTTGTTAGCCAAAGTTCCCCCCCCCCCCCCGCTTTAATTAATAAACTCATTGAGTGGGGAAAACTTTTAGCTAGTCAGTCTTTGCACTATTATTGCAAGACTCATTAAGCTTGTCTTGTATTGTGTTCTTGCGAAAACTATTTTGACAAGCTTATATTACAAATATCTCTTGCGCTAGATTTTTTGAGAAAATCATTATTGAGATATTTTAGCTGCACTATTTGGATATCTTTGAAACCCTACGTAAGATTGAGATATATTAATTTATTGTTTCAAAGATTGTTTGAGAATACACTTTTGTGCATGATTGACTATTGAAATTAGATTGAGTGTAATTACACTTCATTAGCACGGAGCTTATAGTTCTTATCATATTGATGTGCGTTGATTATTACATGCGCGTATCGGTACATAATCTACTTATGATAGAAGCAATTTGAATTGTACACGAATTTGTATTTTATTGTTGTATTCCAGGCATGGCCTGAGGGGGTTTGATCTAGCCCGTAAGGATCAGGTTGGGATCAACCCTAGGAATTTGACCTAGGGCCATTTCCACCTCACAAGGAGAGTTATTAAATGTTGAGGTCTGCCCTGAGAATTTGACCTGGTTGTAATCGGTGTCGCTCCACCCATTAAGTGAGTAATAGTGATAATCATCGGGCTTATGAGCTGAGGTGGGAATGTAGGAACAGTTGGCTGAACCCCAATAACATATCATGTGTGCACTTTATATTTCGCAATTTAATTACTACACAAGTATGTTATTTTTCAATAAGTCGGTGAATGCTGCGCATGTAACGACCTGCCTATTTTACCATAATAATTTTTTTAACATTTAATATAATAATCCTGATATCCTGTTCAGCTAATAAAACATGATCAACCTGGACCCATGGGTACCAGGGATATACTTGAAAACAACTTTGAAACCTAAGCAGTGGAAAACATAAATTACATACATATCTTCCAATAGTTACAATACTATAGTACTACTAATCTATTAAATATATATGCATCCCAAAAGACCAAAAAAATAAAACTAAGATCATAATCCAAAAAGCATCTGACCCTAGCTCAGTAACTCACCCTCCCACCGGGGTAGTATAAACTGCCTTTATTGACGCGGAGCTTAGTCCGCCTGTCTAACTAGATTCCCTGAAATATTTTGTAAGCTGGGGTGAGACACCTCTCAATAAGGGAAATAAACTAACACCAGTGTGTGGCAACATGAGTATTTTCATGTTATACATAATATCAGTACATAAAACATATCTGGTAAAAACTATTGATATTGTATTTGAATAAAACATGATACCTCATAACATAATATAACGTACTAAATTACTGTACATGAAAATCATCTTATATAACTGTACAATACATGGATAATACTCAGAATGGATAGTTAGCTAATATCATGTATTACCTCCACATGAATGGGTTGTGCGGACTGAAGGAGAAACCTAGCAATGGCTGACTGACCACGCTAAGTTAAACATGAGTCTGTAAGTACGATGGGCTTGCTCCACCTGGTTCGGATTGCTAGAGGAGTGCCTGCTCTACCATGAAATCACATCGACTACCATCTTCCATACTCTACATAAGATGTGTGGTAGCACTATCATGAACTTGTACTTGAACTTGAACTTGAACTTGTAGCTATGGTACCGTGCTCGTGAAATCTAAACTAAACCATCTGGGTTCTAATAACATATAGTACATTTATACACTTGTACATAACTATTTCATAATCATAATAAGGTCTAACATGTTAATATTTCATAAAATCTTGCATATCATACATAATAACGGCATCTGAGCCAACATGAAACACGACATTTGCGCTAGCATATCATAACATGAAAATCACGGTATCTGTGCTGATGTATCATGACATATTGAACATGAAATTTTTGTACTAATTTACATAATATCTGTAAAAAGTAGTTTCTGTATTGTTTAATAATTTTCCTGAAAATTGAGAAAAAACATGTTTATTCTAGGGAAATCATAATATTCTGATATAACATAATTTCATTAAAATTACACTCATGCCACACAAATATTAATAATGTATCAAACATAAAACATGATCTGAAATCATATTTTCTGTTAATTAATATTAAATCCATTTTCTTGTTCAACTGCAGTATTCCCAAACACTGTACTAATACATACATAATTTTTGAAATTAAATTCTGTAATATGGTAAATAAATTCATGAAAAATATTGACTTAATTTATGCCCTTACCTGACTTATGGAAAAGCCCACAAATTATTTCAAAATTACACCAATGGTGTTCCTAGCTCAACACCCTAGAATGTACATTCCCCCCAACAAAAATTCATGATAAACTCATCTAATACCTTTCCTTAGCCCAAAAATATCAAATACCCTAATAAATATTAAAATAACTAACTTACCCAAATTTTGGGATGGTGCCCAAGTTGACCTAACCAACAAATCACTTCAGCAGATTTGTAGAGAATCTTCCTAGGAGTAATGTGGCGGCTTCGGATTGTTGAATCGGCAAAGGATGGAGTCAGAATTGAAGAGATAAGGAGAGAGAGAGTCATAGGAGAAAGGGCGAGAGAGAGAGAGAGAGAGAGAGAGAGAGAGAGAGAGAGAGAGAGAGAGAGAGAGAGAGAGAGAGAGTTTCTGAAAATTTCTCGCAGGAAAAGTGAAGTCTTGGCCTTTCATTGAATTGCTGTCCCACGTAGACTCGTCGACGAGCCACAACTCCTCATCAACAAGTCAATGAAGGAAGCTTGTTGACGAACATCTTCTCCTCATCAACGAGTTTCAGAGTTTGAAATAGTCCTCTCGATAACTTCTCGTCAACAAGACGCATGTCCCTGTTGACGAGCCCAAGAATCCTGCTTGTCGACGAGCACTTCTTCACTCGTCAACGAGACCCTGCTAAAATCCCTTTTTCTCTCCTTCTTTTATCATTTAATTATTATAATTCTTTGGGTATCTGCATTTTCCCCTCCTTATAAAAATTTTGTTCTCGAAATTTGCTATCTGTATTGACACCATTCTTTAAAGAAAATGAGTTACTTATTTTATTACTTACACTCACTTGTGGCGGAGGAATACCGTGGTTACATTTAGGGTCCTCAGTGATTAAAAATACATAAACTAAATTCTCCCAAAACCAAAATACTACCTATTCTATAACCTACAATACTACGCATACATATATCATCTTGATTTTATAATCTTAAACCATACTACATTTACTTTACTCATATACCTAGTGCTTATCTCCACTGAATAAGTGCATGTATTTATGTCGTATCTGCTTCTCGAGCTCAAATGATGCTTCCACTACCACATGTTTTCTCCACAAGACTTTTACTAGAGGAATCTTCTTATTGCGTAATTCATGTTCTTTTCCGTCCAAAACCTGCACTGGTATCTCCTCACAAGCCAATGAATCTCTGAGCTCTAACTCTGCATAGCTGACCATGTGGGAGGGATCTAAGACGCATTTTCTCAGCATGGAAACATGAAATACGTCATGTATTCTGAACAAAGATGGTGGTAAAGCTAGCCGATAGGCAATTGACCCCAGTCTTTCAAGTATCTCAAAAGAGCCAATGAACTTAGGGCTCAACTTACCCTTCCTCCCAAACCTCATAACTCCCTTCAATGACACTATCTTCAGAAACACGTGATCTCACATATCAAACGAGTATCAACGTAACTCTTTTGTCGGCTTTAAGCTGCATTGATCCTGTCTCTAATGAGTCGAACTTTATCGCATGCCTATTGCACTAGCTTTGTCCCCACCGCTCACCTCTCACCTATCTTATCCTAGTATAGAGGAGAACAATACCTCCTACCATAAAGCTCCTTATAAGGTGTCATGTCAATGTTGACCTGATAGCTGTTATTGTATGCAAATTCTACCAACGACATATACTGGGTCTAACTACCCCCAAATACTAGCATGCACACCCATAACATATCTTTTAATATCTGAATCACCCTCTCAGTGGCCATCCGTCTGAGGATGAAACGCCGTGCTGAAAGATAACGGAGACCTCAGAGCCTCCTGAAAGCTCCTCCAAAACCGTGATGTGAAACGTGGGTATCGGTTTGATACTATAGACACTGGCACAACATGTGATCGTACTATCTCCTGAATATATAATTTCGTCAGTCTATCCATGGAGTAGTTGACTTTAATAGGAATGAAGTGAGCGGTCTTTGCCAATCTATCAACAACCACCCAAATATCATTTTGACTATGTGGTGCCGACGGTAAACCCGTCACGAAGTCCATAGATACATAATCCCATTTGCACTCTAAAATGTAAAGTGGCTGCAACTGGGCCATCGGCCTCTAGTGCTCAGCCTTTACCTGCTGTCATGTCAGACGCTGCTGCACAAATTTGGCAATTTCCCTTTTCATGTTGCTCCACCAGTAAGACTCTCGTAGATCTCTATACATTTTAGTATTACTTGGATGAACCGTGTATAAGGACTTGTGAGCCTCCTCTAAGATCTTCCTTCTGATGTCCATATTTGTAGCACGCACAACTAGAATGGAACCTCAAGGCCCCATCATCAAAAATACTAAACTCCTCTCCCTGTCCGTCATACACCTTAGCTATCAGCTCTACTAATTTTGCGTCATCTCTCTGAGGAGTTTTAATCCTTTCTTATAAAGTAGGCTGCACCACTAGGTTGGCAATAAATGGCTGAGAACCACTATTTACCAACTCTATAATGAGTCTCTCCAGATTCATCTAGATTGGATGTTGAACCTCCACAGCTGCCAGTGCTGGTCCCACTGATTTCCTACTCAGAGCATCAACTACCACGTTTGCTTTCCCTGGGTGCTAACTGATAATGTAGTCATAATCTTTAATAAGTTCCAACCACCTACTCTGTCTCATGTTCAACTCCTTTTGAGTGAAAAAGTACTTCAAACTTTTGTGATTGGAGAATACCTCGCATCTCTCACCATACAAGTAATGCCTCCAAATCTTTAACACATGTACCACCGCAGCCAATTCCAGATCATGGGTAGGGTAGTTTTTTTCATAATCTTTCAAATGTTGGGAGGCATAAGTTACAACCCTACCATGCTGCATCAATACACAGCCGAGCCCTTTCAAAAACGCTTCACTGTAAATTACACAGCCATCACTCTCTAATGGAATCGTCAATACTGGTGTAGTGACGAGCCGCTGCTTTAATTCCTCGAAGCTCTGATCGCATTCATCATCCCATAAAAATCTGGCATTCTTCCTGGTCAGTCGCGTCAAAGACCCTGATAATCTTGAGAATCCCTCTACAAACCACTAGTAATATCCTGCCATTCCTAAGAAACTCCTGATCTCCTGAACATTACTTAGCCTTTCTCAATTTACCACTACCTCAATCTTACTGGGATCCACTGAAATACCATCCCCGGAAATAACATGCCCATAGGAACGAAACTTTCTTTAGCCCAAATTCACATTTATTAAACTTAGCATACAACTTCTTTTCCCTAAGCATCTGAAGTACCAGCCGTAAATGCGTCTCATGCTCCTTAAAACTCCTTGAGTAAACCAGTATGTCATTAATGAATACTACAACGAACTGATCTAAATATTGGTGGAAAACTCTATTCATCAAGTCCATGAACATAACAGGAGCATTCATCAAACCAAATGACATAACTAGAAATTCATAATTCTTATACCTAGTCGTGAAAGTTGTCTTCGAGACGTCTTCTGCTTTAACTTTCACCTAGTGGTAGCCTGATTTGAGGTCAATCTTGGAATAGACCCGTGTACCCTAAAGCTAAATAAATCGTCTATACGGGGTAGAGGATACTTGTTCTTGATTGTCACCTTATTAATTTCTTTGTAATCTATACACATTCTCATGGATCTGTCTTTATTTTTTACAAATAATACTGGAGCTTTCCACGGTGATACACTAGGCCGAATAAAACCCTTATCTAGTAAGTCTTGCATCTGATTCTTTAGCTCTCCAAACTCTACTGGAGGCATTCTGTAAGATGCTTTAGAAATCGATGTCGTCCCCGAAAGTAGATCAATAAAGAAATCTACCTCGTGATCAAGAGGTAAACTAGGTAGCTAATCTGGGAAGACATCTGAAAACTCCTTCACCACTGGCATATTAGCAAGCTTTAATTCCTTTTCTGATATTTCCTTCACAAAGGCCATAAACTCCTAACATCCCTTCAAGAGCAGTCTTCTCGCATGTATGGCTGACACTAACTGAGGTGGGAAACACACCTGCGATCCTACAAATTTAAATTCTTGCTTGTTTGGTGGTCTAAATATCACCTCTTTCATATGATAGTCATTATTAGCATAATTAGCCGCCAACCAGTCCATACCCAGTATTATATCAAATCCATACATATCTAGCACAATAAAATCAGTCGATAACACCCTCTCCTAAATTTCTACTAGATAACCCCTAAGCACTCTACGACACTTCATCCTTGATCCTGACGGTGTAACTACTGACAATTCTACATCTAATAACTGGGTCTCATTTCCAGACAATTTAATATAGGCTATAGACACAAAGGAATGAGTAGCACCTAAATCAAATAAAACAACAACTTGATATGGTAAAACAATAAAGGTACATGTCACTACATCTGTGGCAGCCTCAGCGTCTTTTGGCGTCAGAGTATAAACCCTCATTGGGGCTACATTCCTCTGTAGGCCTCCACGGGGCGCTTGGTAACCTCCCCTGTAAGGTCTGGGAGCAGGAGCGGTACCAGCTAGTGTAGGAAAATCTCGTATTAAATGTCTTGATCAACTGCATCGAAAACAAATGCCCCTCCCCACTCGACACTCTCCCTAGTGTCTCTTCCCACATGTTTGACAAACAGGGTAGATCTATACTACCTGGACCTCATGACCCACAACTTCCTGCCTCTATCCCCTGCCATAGTTTCATCTTCTCCATTGACCCTGCCTAGATCCCTGTTGGAAGCCTGAAGGTGTGGATCTCTTCTTCTGTCCCTGCTCCTTTGCATCCATCTGCTCACTAGCCTCAACCACAGCTGCTCTGTCTACCAATTCATCAAAATCTTGCACTTTCAAAACTGCTACCTGCTTAAGGATTTCTCGCCTCAGACCTCTCTTAAACTGCCTTGCTTTATTTACTTCATCAGGAACAATATACGAAGTGGAGTGAGACAACTCTATGAACCTCACTACGTACTGTTGGACTGACTGTTGTCCCTGCTTCAAATTCAGGAACTCCTCCACTTTGGCCTTTCTGATAGTGGCGGGAAAATATCTGTCAAAGAATATTTATTTGAATTGGTCCCATGTCATCTCTATAGGCACTGACCTCTGCTGCTCTAGGTGTTTCATTGTTGTCCACCATCTCTCGACCTCTCTTGTCAGTTTATATGTGGCAAATAGAACCCTCTGCTCCTCTATACACTATAACACTGCCAACACCTTTTCAATCTCCTACATCCATTTCTCAGCGACTGCAGGATTAGTTCCTCCTAAGAAAGTCAGAGGATTCATCTTTGTAAACTTCTCAATTGTACAACCGTGGGCTACAGAACGACCTCCCTACTCCCTGGAGCTTCTGGAAATTTCAGCCATGACTTGCTGAGCCACGCTGCATAATACTGCGTTTGAGTTGCCACCAGCTACACCTGAGGGTCCAACACCCTCACTACCACTTGCATGTGCGCTACCACCTCTAGGGTCCATCCGGTAAAACAATAAACTTAACTTTAGGACCCTATAACCATAACATATCCAACATATTTCATCTAACTAGTATATCATATCCTGAATTAATTTATCCTCCATGATCTTAATTCAAGGTTCAATCCTGTAACCTAGACACCCAACCCGACAATAGTTTGCTATGACTTTCCTAAAATCATCACCCCAGTAAAGACACATAAACCATCACGAAAGTCCTGTATCTAGACTACAAAACAAAACCTCAAATTCCTTTGTCCTATACTCTGGTATTGTTTCCGCTGCATTCTAAAGTCTACAGAACTTAACAACCTAGGCTCAAATATCAAACTGTAACGACCTGCCTATTTTACCATAATAATTTTTTTAATGTTTAATATAATAATCCTGATATCCTGTTCAACTGATAAAACATGGTTAACTTGGACCCATGGGTACCAGGAATATAACTGAAAACAACTTTGAAACCTAAGCAGCGAAAAACATAAATTACATACATATCTTCCAACAGTTATAATACCAGAGTGCTACTAATCTGTTAAATATATATACATCTCAAAATACAGAAAAGACAAAACTAGGATCATAATCCAAAAACCATCTAACCCTAGCTCAGTAACTCACCCTCCCACCAAGATAGTATAAACTGCCTATACTGACGTGGAGCTCGGTTTGCCTATCTAACTGGATTCCCTGAAATGTTTTTTAAGCTGGGGCGAGACATCTCTCAGTAAGTGAAATAAACTAACACCAGTGTGTGGCAACATGAGTATTTTCATGTTATACATAATATCAGTACATAAAACATATCTGGTAAAAACTGTTGATATCGCATCTGAATAAAATATGATACCTCATAACATGATATAACGTACTAAATTACTGTACATGAAAATCATCTTATATAATTGTATAATACATGAATAATACCTAGGATGGATAGCTAGATGATGTCATGTATTACCCCCCACATGACTAGGTTGTGCGATCCGAAGACGGGACCTAGTAATGGCTGGCTGACTACGCTAAGTCAAATATGAGTCTGTAAGTACGATGGGCCTGCTCCACCTGGTCCGGACTGCCAGAGGAGCGCCTGCTCTACCATGAAACCACATCGACTTCCATCTCCCGAACTCTACATAAGATGTGTGGTAGAACTATCATGAACTTGTACTTTAACTTGAACTTGTAGCTATGGTACCGTGCTCGTGAAATCTAAACTAAACCATCCGGGTTCTAATAACATATAGTACGTTCATATACTTGTACATAATTGTTTCATAATCATAATAAGGTCTGATATGTTAATATTTCATGAAATCTTGCATATCATACATAATAACGACATCTGAGCCAACATGAAACACGACATTTGCGCTAGCATATCATAACATGAAAATCACGGCATCTGCGTCGACGTATCATAACATACTGAACATGAAATTCTTGTACTGATTTACATAATATCTGTAAAACATGGCTTCTGTACCGTTTAATAATTTTCCTAAAAATTGAGAAAAACAAGCTTTTTCTGGGGAAATCATAATATTTTGATATAACATAATTTCATGAAAATTATACTCATGCTGCACAAATATGAATAATGTTTCAAGCATAAAACCTGATTTGAAATCATGTTTCTTGTTAATTAACATTAAATCCATTTTCCTGTTCAACTACAGTATGCCTAAACACTGTACTAATACATACATAATTTTTGAAATTAAATGCTGTAATATGGTAAATAATTTCATAAAAAATACTGACTTAGTTTATTCCTTTACCTGACTTATGGAAAAGCCCAAAAATTATTCCAAAATTACACCCGTGGTGTTCCTAACTCAACACCCTGGAATGTACATTTCCCCAAAAAAAACTTCATTATAAACTCATCTAATACCTTTCTTTAGCCCAAAAATATCAAATACCCTAATAAATATTAAAATAACCAACTAACCCAAATATTGGGATGGTGCCCAAGTTGACCTAACCGACAAATCACTCCAGTAGATTTGTAGAGAATCTTCCTAGGAGTAACGTGGTGGCTTCGGATCGTTGAACCGACGAAGGATGGAGACGAAAATGAAGAGAGAATGAGAGAGAGAGAGAGAGAGAGAGAGAGAGAGAGAGAGAGAGAGAGAGAGAGAGAGAGAGTTTTAAAAATTTATCCCAGGAAAAGTGAAGTCTTGGCCTTTTATAGAATTGCTGTCCCACGTGGACTCGTTAATGAGCCACAACTCCTCGTTGACGAGTCAATGAAGGAAGCTCGTCGACGAACATCTTCTCCTCGTCGACGAGTTTCAGAGTTCAGAAACCGTCCTCTTGGTAACTTCTCGTCGACGAGACGACTCGTCAACGAGCACTTCTTCACTCATCGACGAGACCCTACTGAAATCCCTTAAGAAAATCCATTTTTCTCTCCTTCTTTTATTATTTAATTGTTATAATTATCCGAGACTCTACAACGCATGATTTAAATTTCCGCATATTATTTTTATTTATGCACTTGGTATTGCATAGACAGACCCTAAGTTGTGAAATATTGATTTTTATATAAATTGACCTATAAAAGTTTAAATTTCCAATTCACCCCCACTCTTGGGAATACACCAATTCCAACAATAGAAAAACCCACAATCTCATCCTTTTTCCTTTTACACAAAGCGTGGTAAATTAGACTAGAAGTGGTAAACAACTGCACTGAAGTCCTTGAGGATCGACACATGAATTACTCATTGTTCTAATGAACTTGGGGTTAGTTAGCTATACATTTTATCTTTGGTAGTTAAGGACCCAAGCCTTGGTGAGCCTACCAATGCTCAATCCACCTAGGAAGTTAATAGAAACCTCATCCTGAAAGATAGAAGAAAATAAATATAAAAGAGAGAAATAAAGGAAAAAAGAAAAAGGAAGAAATTCAGCTGGAAAGACCAAAACCGTAGACGATTTTTTGGAGGAGAGAAAAACCATCGCCGGTTTTGGGTCAACTGGGCGAGTCAACCACAAAATCGACGACAGTTTTGTGGGAAAAGGGGAAATCGGCGCCGGTTTTCTCTTGGGCCTGCTCACTTATATATATATATATAGAAGTGAGCTCATTTTTTTAGGAATTTCAAAATCCCTCTTTTTCAGCTCTGCTAGGGTTTCGGTTTTATTTCACTAGAAGGCTCTTACGGGCTTTCTTTTACTCCCGGATCACTCTCTCTCCTTCTGGCTCACTAGATCTCGTAGTTTCACCAGTTTGAAAAAGCTAGGTTTTTTTGGTTTTTTTGTTCATTTCGGTTTCGTTTTCAGAAGTAGGTAAGGGGATTAAGTTAAGTCAGCTTTTTAATGAAATTGAACTGCTTGAGGTTTCAAAAACCAACCATTCAAAAGACTTATTTTTCAAACCTAGGATATACGATATGCTATTTCAAGTAAAACTGAAAGGTAGGAAGCTTGGTTTTGTTTTCTAAACCAAATATACTATATTTTCCTGGTTGCCTACGGGCTATGTTTTAAAATACTGAAAATTGTGTGATTGGTGAATGTTATGTATATACTATTTTATAACCCAAATTATGAATGTTTGTGAAATACTAGAATTGTTTGTGAAAACGTAGGGAGTATTATATGATGGCTGCGAGGGTTGAGTTTTATATGTATGACAACGGCAAGGGTTGAGCTTTATATGATGGCCGCAAGGGACGAGTTTTATACTATGACAAGTTTTATATGAAATGAGTTGAAATATGGTTTTATATTACTTAAAGTTCATGATATGCTTTAGGAACCTCGAGAACCATTATGTTATGAGTATGGTATTGTTGCTAGAGATTATGTATGTGGCCATGTGCACCCACACTGTACTGCGACAGTGGTGTGGGTGGTTTTAGTCAATTAGCCTTATTAGAGGGTGTACCTTCCCTGGAAGCCCAAACTTTCAGAACGTGGTAGGGCAATTAGAACCACGCAAGCAAGTTGTGGATGCCTGCATAGGACGTAGATGTATGTTTGACTTTGTCTAGGTTGATCACCCCAAGCTTAGTCCAGCCTTCGGGTTGCACAACCTGCCATGAGGGTTAAGCATGTCGCTAGTCCCAGGGATGGTCTTTTATGCATATCTGTAGATTTATGTAGATGATGTCATGATATCGCTGAACTATTTATATCGGGAAAAATGAAACTAGTATTTTTACTATGAAAAGTATGTACGATGTAACATGGTTATTTTCGGTTAACTGAAGATTGGATGTTTTCTGTAAGCACTAAATGCATGCTACCCACACACTATATTAACTTGATCCTCTTTACTGAGAAGTGTTTCACCCCAATATACAAATCATCTTTTCAGGAAATAACAGGTATCGTGCTTAGTGAGACAAGGAGGTGAAAGTTAAAATAGTAGTTTTTGTGAAGTGATGTATGAAGTCAGGTGTATGTAAATTATGTTGTAAGTCTTTGGTCTTGTATAATGGTCGTATGGACCGAACTAGTTGTCCTTTTTGGATCGGATTGTAATATGTATGTTTGAAACCTTTATGTATGAAAGGAACTTAGAACTTTTGTAATGTATGTTTGGAGAATGTTTCATTACTTTCGTTGCATTTATTATGATAAATATGGTATTAGGTACATAGACGTCACTCAAGTAGCACCTTAGGCCCACGTGGCAGGTCAGGGTGTTATAAAGTTGCTCCTCGCATGATCCTAATTCCCCTTTGCCACGAGCCATTTAGCATGTGAACCCTCATTGTTGGCCTTCTTCCTTTGGCAGAACCCCAACAATGCACTCGTGATGTCCTCTAACTCTAGGGTGTCTTTTTCCTAAGTTAGCTCCATAACTAGATTTTCGTATGTAAGAAACGTCGATAGGAAATTCAGCAGCATCAATGCTTTATCCTCTTCCTTGAACTTCACATCAACTCGCTTCGGACTAATGATCTGATTGAAAGTGTTGATGTGTTGAGTTAGGTACGAACCCTCTGCCATCTTAAGCCAATAAAGCTTTTTCTTAAGATACAACTTGTCAATAAGCGACTTGGAGATGTACTGACTTTCAAGTTTTAGCCAAACTGCAGTCGGTGATTCCTTATCCATAATGTGATACATCATGCCATCGACCAGACAATGACGGGTAGTGGACACAACCTTTGATTCTAGCTCATTCCAACTTGCGTTGTTCATATCATTCAACTTCTTTTGTATAGAGCCTTCACGATCCCTTGCTGCACTAGCAAGCATTTCATCCTCCTCTGCCAAAGTCTGAAATTTTTGGTTCCATCGAACTTGTTAACATTGATCTTTATCGAAGAGACCCCAGCTATTGTGAACCAATAGCTATGATACCACTTGTTATTCGCGGATGTGCAGCGGAAGTGCCTTTCACACACTCATGAATACAACAAAAAACCAATTCAATCACTTAATGATGAACAATACTAAAGAAGCAAACACTCGGTAATGATAAGAATGAAAGCAACAATCAAAAGACACAAGATTTATGTCGTTCTACAATTTTCTTATGTCCATGGGAGCAGCAACTATGATTCTCACTATGAGCAATGTCAAGCTTGCAATAGGGTTACAAAACATTAATTATATATGAACCCTATGCATACAGGAATCTTAGATCCTATCTAAACCATCCTTGTAGTGATCCCCAAAGGAAAAACCTCTTATTTACCTAATCTACTAGCCAATCTACTAGCCTCCCGATTTGAATTACGTGATGTGTGCCAATTAAAACCGTCGATGGTTAGAAACCGAGAGTAGTACTCTACATTCTTCATGAAATTGTCGACAGTTATAGGCCAAACCGTCAACGATTATCCCTCTTCCTGCAACTTTCTCTCTTACTCTTGCTACTTGCTTCATGTAGCTTTCCCAGTGCATGCATTCCACTCATAATATGAGCCACATCCTCAACACAGGTAAACAGATAGGTTTGAGCATTTCATTTGTATCCCTAATAAGATTGTTTGTCTGATTGCATATTTATTCATTTAACCTCAAAATGATTTAAATAGTAAAAGTGTAGTCCTTAAGAGGGTACCATTGTCAGGAAAATCCATTAAACCATTGGTTAATCAACATTCTTGAGATAAACAGGTTAAGTTGAATAACTTGGTCACAAGTAGCCTAAGATAGATGACATTCCAAGTTGTGGGAAGGCAAAATCCAAAGGCGCTCACATTGGACAATGCAAGTGGTATTTTCTACTCACGATCATAGTTTCTTGAAGATTGTTAATAGGGGCATCATTGGCAAAACATAAACTTTCTTCTCCACAGATTGAAATTTGAAAAATGGTTATCCCATTTGAGACATGACAAAGATTGGTTTTAGAATCTTATTTTTTGATTGGATAGGCATTTGTTCGTGAGCATACATGAAGAGGAAATTTGTGCATCTTTATGCTATATGCATGTCATCAATAGTGATAGGAAAGAATTCACATGCATTGTAAAATCATTGCATAAGTAGAATTAGGATGTGTTTTCACTTCATGCATCATAGTGTTCATATCATACAAATTTCTTTCATATATTTTGT
Source organism: Malania oleifera (assembly GCF_029873635.1). Taxonomy (NCBI): domain Eukaryota; kingdom Viridiplantae; phylum Streptophyta; class Magnoliopsida; order Santalales; family Ximeniaceae; genus Malania; species Malania oleifera. Next base: position 29,052,063 of record NC_080419.1, on the reverse strand, counting down.
GAACAATTTTCATTTCACTTCTCACATTTTTATTCACTATCGTTCGTAAATTGGAATGATTTGCGTTCTTCTTAGGGTATGAGGGTATTTGTTCCAAAATTTGAGCAGTTCCTTTCAAGTTGTTTTGTTTACTTTGGATATTTGTGGCATTCAAATCTGAATAATCACGTTATTTTGGCTATCTCGGAGACAGTGGCATTAGTTCCCAAATCTGAGTAGTTGCTTCCAAGTTATTTTGGCTATCTCGAAGGCATGTGACATTAGTTCCCAAATCCGAGTAGTCGCTTCTAAGTTGTTTTGGCTATCTCAGAGGCATGTGGCAATAGTTCCCAAATCCAAGCAGTCACTTCCAAGTTGTTTTGGCTATCTCGAAGGCATGTGACATTAGTTCCCAAATCTGAGTAGTCACTTCCAAGTTGTTTCGACTATCTCAAAGACATATGACATTATTTTCCAAATCTGAGTAGTCACTTCCAAGTTGTTTTGGATATCTTAAAGGCATGTGACAGTACTTCCCAAATCTGAGTACTCGCTTTAAAGTTATTTTGCCCATCTTAGAGGCACATGGCATTAGTTCCCAAATTCGAGTAGTCGCTTCCAAATTATTTTGACTATCTTAAAGACATGTGGCAGTAGTTCCTTGATCTAAGTAGTCATTTCCAAGTTGTTTTGGTTGTCTCAGAGGCATGTGACATTAGTTCCCTAATATGAGCATTCGTTTTCAAGTTGTGATGATTTATCTACCTTAGTGGCACGTGGCATAGTTCCCAAATCCACGGTAGTGGTCTCTTCATAAATTAGGAAAATTTACATTTTCTTTGTAAATCCATGCATTTTCTTTTGTCAGGGCTTTGCTGTATAATGCCAGTCCAAAATTTGTCTCTCCTATCTTTATAGATTTGCTACTATTAGAGGCCAAGAGACATGTCTTCTTGTCATCCTAAATAACAAATCTATAAAGAGGGACAACTATAGACATCTCATTTTCTCTGGGGGCTTATATAGCATAGTTTGTTTGTTTTAGGTTTAATTTCAGTGCCCATTTGAGTCTTTTCTTAGTTTAATTTTTGAAATTATATATAAATACAATAAAATGATGCAAATATAGGGGAAAAGCCAAAAAAAAAATTGAATATATTGAAAATGAAAAAAAGAAAAAGAAAAATGAAACAAAAATTCAGTGGGCCATCTTCATCTTTAAACATGCAAGCACAAAAGAAACTGACAATTAGACATATAGGAAATTATACAATTATCATGTGAGTCAAATCAGAGTTTAATGCAGACGTAAATTGATCAATTCAACTTAAATTTGATTGATCAATTAAATGCTGATTGATCAAATCAAAGTTATTTGTGTTGTTCCCTCAGGCCTATAAATAGTGAGCTTTAGAGAGATGGATGGGGGGGGGGGGGGGAGAAAAAGATAAGCGAATTTTGTTAGGCAACTTGGGGAAAATTAATAGATTGCAAGCTTGAGAGTATTTGAGAAGAATGTGATGATTGAAGGGTTGGGGAAGAATAGAAGTGATTAGGCGCTTAAATTGCGTAATTAGGTATTTTAATTCATGCATTACGAATTATATTTTTGATTAAATGCCTAATTACTCTCAATATTTTAATATTGTGTTATATTTATAATATTTGAATTTTATTGAGTAATTTATGAATTTTTGGTAATTCTTTTATTGCAGGACACTTATTGGAAGCTAAAAACTGATGGTACTTTGTAATCTATGTGTAACTCTCTTATCCAACCTCTGATTTAAATGATTCAAGATGCTGTAAAAAGATAAGAAAATGATCTACAATTTTCATGTTTTTCATTTTAAAAGACACTGGCTGCATCAAGGTCGAAATAGGACGTGAAGTTACCATACGCTATTTTATGGACTATTTCAGCATTATTTCTTAATTTGGGCGTAACTTTCTCGTCCGAGTTCCGATCGAGACGATTTAAAATTTTGGAAAATATGAGAAAGAGCTCTACAACTTTTGTGTTTTGATCTTTAAAAGATACAAATTTCAGTATGGTCAAAATTGGCTTTGTGCGCTGAGAAACAAAAGGAAAGAAAAGAAGCAAGAAAAGAAAATAAAAACTAAAAATAAAGTGGGCCGGGTCTTGCTGTGACCTAGCCATGCAAGTGGGCGTGAAGAGGCGCTGGGGGCATGAAGAGGTTTGGTAGGGTATTAGTTTGTAGGTTTTTCTTTGTGGGGTTGAAAAGTCAACATAGTAAGGGGATATATGTATATAATATTGGTTGGTAGGTTTAGCTAGTTTTTTCTTTAGGTTTTCTTTTACTTTTCTTTTGGGGGGTAGCAGCTTTAGCCGCAGTAGGAGGCTCTTCACGGCTTGTCTCCACTTCTCTCTCTCTCTCTCTCTCTCTCTCTTCTCTTTCTTTAAGTTAGTTCAAAAGTTCTAATTTTTTTTAATATCATTAATTCCAAATTATTAGACTTTATTATTTGAGTTTATTTTTTTCTTTCTTTCTTGCATTTAAATAGTTGGTTGATCGTTGTTAATCTTTAGTTGAATTTTAATTAAAATTCTAAACTTTAAAATATTGTTGGGTTATTATTAGAGTAAATTTTGGTTGGGTTAATTTTCATTATTAAGTTTGGTTTATCTTTGTTAAAAATTTCATTTAGAATTTAAATATTTTGTTGAGTTTTTTTTCTTTCTCATTTTTATCTTGAGTTTGGTTTAGTTGAGATCCTAGTTATTATTGTGGTTTAATTTATTATTTAAGTTGTTGAAAAGTAAAGTTTGTTTTCAATGAAATCATTGTCAGATTAGATTATTATTATTATTTTTTGTTTAGTTAAGTCTAGTTTCTAAGTAGGCATTTAATTGAATTTTTATTTTTATGGTTGAATGCTTAGATTAATTAACAAAGTTTTTATCTTTAGGCTTTTGTCCGAAATTTTTAATGTAGGATCTATTTCCTGTTTGAATGGTTTAACTATGATTGTTTTTCTGTATTTAGTTGAGTAATATAGTTTATGTTTTGCTTCGTTTTAATTTAGTCACAAAATTTCAAACATCTCAAGACTGAACTATGTTCAATAATTTTTTTTCTTTTCTTAATTTCTTTTGGAATTACACGAGTTTGGAATTAAAATGCATTTCCTAAGGAGACGATCTGACCCTTGGACTAATTATTATACGACTAAAGTAGTATACTTAGGATAACTTTTGAACTGCTCATTTTTTAGAGTGAGTCAAGAAGATTGAAAGGTTCAATTGCAAAGGCTAGAAAAGGGCTTGACAGTAAAGAATTAGAGGAGTTTGTGCAAGGAGAAGGAGCAATATTGCAAATAGGAATTCAAGAACAGTGGTTTGTTCTTTAAATTTTGTTTAATTTTGTTTCAATTTTTGGTATGATTAGAATTGCAGGATTTTGAAGTTTAAAGATTTCGTAATTTAAGTTTAGGTATGAGCATAATCTTTAAACAAAATTCAACTTAATCAGAACAACCTAAGATTTTCCCAAAAATTCACCAAACAGATTCACATAATTGACTTGGATCCAAGAGCTTGGACCCAAATTCGAGAGCATGTACCCAAATTTGGATTTGGCCAGACCTGAAAACCTGAATACCTATATCCAATAATCCAGATCCGAATACCTCGATATCCGATCTAGAGACTCAAGTCAACTTGACTCGGGTTCAAGCCCGAAGACCCAGGATCTAAATCAACCTTGACTTGCATCCGTTGACCTATCATCCCAAGTTCAGTCTAGACGACCCAATTTCCAAGCCCAATCAGCCCATATTAAGGTCCAATTTTTATGCGCAAAACCAAAAGTAAATTAACCCAATTACCCTAGCCTAATTTAACCTTGTTTAACCAAAACTACATAGCCCAATGACACTAAACCCAATTCAGCATAACTTAACCTAATGACACCTGACCGGCTTGGCCCAGTTGGGTTATTAACTTAACTTAAATTCCAAATCTAAACCCAACCATAACTTAACCTTAGTTAATTAACTTGGCCCTATTTGGTTCACAAGAAACTAAAAGAAAATAGGAAAGAAAATAAAGGAAAAAAAAGAATAAATAAAAAATTTGAAATCAGAGAAAGCTCACCTTTGGCTTGATTGATCTAAGTTTGGATCTAAAGGCAGGGAACTCTAGGCTCTCTACTCATGGTCTTTAGTCTCTGGAAACCAAAGAAAGTGAGAAATAGAGTGAGGGGAGATAAAAATAAAGAAATCGAAAAGAGAGATTGGAGAGTTAGATCTGTGAGAGGAGAGTGAAACATGAAGATAGAAAGAGAGGAATTCTGAGAGAGAGAGAGAGAGAGAGAGAGAGAGAGAGAGAGAGAGAGAGAGAGAGAGAGAAGAGAAGAGAACAAGAGAGTGAAGAGAGCAGAGAGATTGAAGAGAGAGATCTATAAGAGGGGAGTGAAATAGGAACATTAAAAGAGAGGAATTCAAAGAGAAGAAACAGAGAGAGATGAGAGAGAGAGAGAGAGAGAGAAGAGAATAAGATAGTGAGAAGAGGGAGAAAGGGATGACAAAGAAGAAAAGGAAAGAAATTAAGAGAAAAAAAGGTTTAATATTAAAATTTTAAAAAATATATATAAAATAATAATAATTAGTAAGACACGTGTCATCGTATGGACAGTGGCACGTGGCATGCCTAGGACCGCACATTGGGGGAGCGACGTGGCGTGATCCTGACCGTCCAATGTGTATTTTCTCTAGATAACTGGATCGTTGCCACGTTAGCGATCCATGTCAAACCTCTAAGACCCGTTGAATTTCGCTATGTGGTGGGGGTGATGTCATGCTAACGTCACTTCTATTGCAATAATTTTTTAAAACAAATAATAATAATAATAATAATAATAATAATAATAATAATAAATGTGCCATGTGTCGCCACCACTAGCTAACATGTGGCGACCTTCTTCCTCGACCGAGCCAACCTGATTTGACCCACTCCACCTAAGTTGACTCGTTGACCTAGTTTAGACTGGTTAAACCAGTTTGACCAATCCTGAAACACTGTTCGATTCATTTCTTTAATTTATTTGATTTTTAAATTGATTTTTAACTTTTGAAAATTGGGAAAATAGTAGGAAATTAGGAAAAATATTTTAAAAAATAAGTAAAAATTATTTGAGTGCTTATATATATATATATATATATATATATATAAAGGAAATATAAAGACAACAAAAATAAATAAAATGGAGAAAAAGTCTTTGAAAATCCCAAAGAATTGAAAAAAAATGTTGGAAAATTTTCAGCAATTTCTGAAAAAAAAAATCTTGAAAATATAGGAATATTTTAAAGACTCATTTAAATCAAATTTGATGAATATATATATATATATATATATATATATATATTCTATTTTTATGTGTGTGCATCTTAATGATTAAACAAAAGGTAAAAAAGTGTTTCAGACCTCACCTATATTAGTTTTGACTTTTGAAGGTGACTTATTTAATAAGATCCCCTTATTTGGAGGTCTTATTAGACAATCATAAATCACACCTTACTTTATATTTATTTTTAAGATTTATATATATATATATATATATATATATATATTTTAAGGTGTTAACTAAAGATCATTAGTTTAGTTTAAGAATAATTCATGGTTAATTATGTACTGTTCGTAGAATGGATATGTAGGAGATGTTAGTGCCTCCCATCACATAACTGAATTCTCGATCCTATTTCTCGTATATATAGACCGAGACTACTTGTTTGTTGGCCTAAGATTAGTGTAGAGACCAATCAACGAGTAGTAATTAAGTAAATTAATTGCACTTAAAAAAATAATAGGTTAGTGATAACTCCATCGAACCTTCAGTCTTATCAACTCTTTTCTGGACTTTTTTTTCGGGATGTTGCAATTAAAAATTAATGGATACATTAAAAAATTTCATAAAAAATCTATCATTTTTTTAGTTATGAATTTAAGGAAAAAAAGAAAAAAAAAAGAAATAAAAAAAAGGACTGTTCGGTTTCATTCGTTTTGGCAGCGCAGCCAATATCAATTGTCCTCTTGCTATTTTCAACATGCAGATCGGCCACTTTTTTAGATCAGCAGCATATTCAGTCATCATTCTTTCAAATGTCCCCATTGCAATCTTAGACCATAAGGTCTTCAACAGGATTCTTAACTAGGGACACATTCCCAACGGCCTAAATTGTCAGAGAGTCTGACTAAATTGTTCAGACACCATTTTTCCATGCTTTTTGTTTTTTTTTGTTTTTTGATTACACACTCTATATCCATGTGTCCGTTTTACGATTCATATGATTAATCCCGCGCTCTTTGAAATTAACCTAATAATTTTAAAGGAGAGTAAATTTAGGAGTTCAGAACAAAAACGAAGCGGGAAGGTTTGAATACCTAAACCAGACCCTGGGGTCTCCATTTTTCCCTGCTTTGGTCCTCAGTTAACCTGAATTTGATCCCTGTGGAAAAACAGAGACGGGAATTCCAAGTTACCTTTTCATTCCATGTCTGCTCGACTGTGTCAGAGTATTTTTTCATTTTCCGAACTGAAAAGTCATGAGCTCCTTTGTCTGTCTTCGTCACCGGTTCAAAATTTGTGCTATCAAACACATCATAATACAGAAAGTGGAAGAGAATGAATAAGATTTTCCAAATTCACCAAACTAGCAATTGTTTAACCTTATTATCTGCCTAAAAGAAATTCTTCACATGATCGCCCTAACCAACCCTTGACTCAATGGTAAGGATGTTACATGGAAACCGGGATCAAACAGTTTTTTGAAGTATGCAGGCTTCCAAGACTGCATACTTCATGCCCTTACGAGCCCCGGCCGATGGAAGCCTTGTCCTCTAGATGTTACATTTGTTTTCCCTAATCTATATGATACACTGGTTAGGCCGTTAGCTGCCCATTACCTGTAGCCCCAAAGTTCGATAAGCTCATTGCATCTTCATTTGAACTTAGAACTGCATTCCCTGAAGATCATCTTGCTTGCATAATACTCACAGACAGCTGGTTTATGGAAGCCGCGGGTCTGGCGAATGATGAGAACCCATTAGAGATTTCGTACTCGTAGCTCCCAAACTCCATACCCTTGATGTTTATGAAAGGAGGTTCGGAGGGAAGAGGAAGATCTCCGGTCTTAGCGGTCAGCAGTTCAACTATCTTCTTCATCGGTGGTCGAAGGTTAGGAGATGCTTGGGTGCAGAGTAGTCCAACCTGAAACACCTTCAGTACATGTTCTTCCGAACACTGCCCTTGAAGATCGCGATCCAGCATTTCGATCAGATTATTTGAATTGAACAGCTCCCATATCTGTTAGAGAGGAACAATTATACTCTTCAGGCCATGACATTTGAGGGTTCTGCCCATTATGTACAAATTGAGACTTGCCTAGCTAGCAGGATTGACCAAAAGGCAAATGAAAACTAGTTAAAACCTGTGACACAAGGGAATGGCCTTCAGCTGATGACGATACAGAATTAGTATTCTTTCGACCGGAGAGAACTTCAGCAACTAGTACTCCATAGCTGTAGACGTCGGCCTTCTCCGTTAACTGCCCGTGAATGACATATTCTGGAGCCATGTAACCTCTGGATATGAAGAACCATAGACATAAGAATGATGTAAGTTCAATTTTTGAGACTTCCATGTATTAATTAGCCATGTTAAGTATTGGTAAGTCCTTACATAGTTCCAGCTATGCCAGTGCTGAGATGACTCTGGCCCTCTGCAAAATATCTTGCCAGCCCAAAATCTGCAATTTTAGGCTTCAATCTTTCATCCAGAAGAACATTGCTAGCTTTAATGTCTCTGTGAATAATTCGGACATCGGAACCTTCATGGAGGTAAGCTAAACCTTCTGCCGTGCCAACGAGGATATCAAATCTCTTCTCCCAATCTAAACAATTCTTCTTGTTTATATCTGATGAGAACACCAGATTAAGAAAAAGAACAGAAACCATCATTGTAGCATTTTATGGAAACTACATTAAGACTTGAATAAAATTGAAAATGAAAAATAAAAAAACCATTACTAGCTTCAAGTTTAGTACATACCAAATAGAAAGTTGTCAAGGCTGGTGTTGCGGAGGTATTCATAGACCAAGAGGCTTTCGGGGCCTTCGACGCTGCAACCGAGAAGTCGAACAAGATTTTTGTGTTGAACCTGGCTAATTAGATTAACTTCATTGAAAAACTGATCCACCCATTGTGCAGTATTGAAGAACAGACGCTTTACTGCAATTTCCCTCCCATCATGTAGGATTCCCTAGAAACAAACACTCAGATTTAACATAAATCTCAAAATGTTAAAAATTTGCAGAAGCAGCGCAGCTATCTCGCGTGTTACCTTGAAAACAGAGCCAAAGCCACCTTGGCCTAGTTTGTTCTCCAGACTAAAATCATTTGTTGCTTTCTTCAGATCATTGTACTTGAAACTGAGACTGGATTCTGCGATCATTCTGAAAATTTCCGAAGATCCATCCATGTCTGCAAGTAAAAGATTAATTACCGAATGGAAATAATCAAATCTAAGCTTTGAATTGCAATAGGCAGAGGGATTTTGAATGTAAGAAATTACATGTGAATTCATCATCCATTGAATATCTCCTTTTCACCCAGAGGAAAACTGCTGCAACTATGACCATCGCTGCGGCAAAGCTTGTTCCAAGCGCAATCGCCAAGTGAGCTGCTTAAAAACCCCATTAACACGTTTAACCTCAAATCCAAAACCCTTCCCAAGTTGCATACCCCGATGCATAATCTAGGTTTCCATAAAATTGTAAAACAGACATATCTGCAAATTTTGTCAATCTTCCCCCAATATGAGTTTGTGTGTGTATATCGGAAGGAGAGAGAGAGAGAGAGAGAGAGAGAGAGAGAGAGAGAGAGAGAGAGAGAGAGAGAAGGGATTTGAAATTTAAGCAACAGAACCCATAAAAAGGATTTAGATTTCAAACAGCATAACCCAAGATCAATCAATTACCTGAAGAAGAACCACCGCTCGAAGACACTGTTTTTGCAAAAAATGGATCCAGAGAGTACCGAAGGAAGCATCCAACATTCAAAGCTTTTCCATCAGAACCAGGGAGACAACCGACGATACTCTGCCTCGCGCTTTCCAAACACTCCGTACACCCACTCCTATTCAGAGATCTCCAACACTGCGCAACCCCATAAACAGTTATCCCCGAGTTGGGAATTGTAACATTCCCCTGTTTGTAGAAATCCCTGTCTCTATAAGCCCCAATTGTCAAATTCTGAACAAACCCGCTTGCAATTTCCTTGAAATTAACCACCTGCGTCACATTTTTGGAGATCTCACAATAGGCAGAGCTCGGACCGTCCACTGCCTCCTGAGAAAAATTATAATTTCCATATCGCAAGAAGCAACCGTTTAGGTATACACGAGCAGAGGTTGCGGGTAAACAGAGAGGAAGCTTTACTCTGCTTTCAGCGTAACAGAGCCTGCAGTCAATATTCGAGAGGTAATTCAGGCACTGGCCGAGCCCGTACGCGCGTTCCGAAGCGTTGTCGCCGGACGACGAGATCCCAAAACCACTGTCGGCGACTTTTTGGGATATGGTCTCCATCGAATCAACAAAATTGACATCGAATGTCTCTGGATCGGCGGCCTGAGGGCCGCCGCACATGCGGCTGACCATGGTGGTAGAAATTTCATTCGAGGCGGCGCCACCGCCGACAGGTGCCAAAGAGACGACGGCGGCAAACAAGGTTAAGATTAAAAACGCCATCTAAGGATTTTAAGCGAAGGGGTTTAAAAGAAAACTTAATCACCATCTGGGTTTATATCGAAATTAAGATTGTGATCTGATAATTCTTCCCCTAATGTGCAAATTTTGAAATGGTTAGGTGGGCGACTAACTAGGGTTCATGACCTCATATCATCTCAGCAGCTTGACCGGTGGATTCCCCGTCAACTGAGCTATCAATTAGTCGTCGCAGCACAGTCGGCCCTCTGTTTATTTTAATTGGTTTTTTTTTTTCTTTTTCAATTGTATTGGATTGAGCTAGCTTCTGGAAGTGAACTCTAAGGAAGGTTGTGCTCGTCAGCGCGAAAGACAATGGAGGCTGCGGACCACCGCGGTTGGCTTCGACCCGTGGCGGTTAACCGGTGGCGATGGGCTGAGGGTCGCAGGCTTGCAGCCGTTACGTTGGACTGTGCATGGGGAGCATTTGGTTCTCAAGAGCTGGTGCCGGACTGGAAGAGGGAGAGAAAAGAAGAGGACCGAGAGTGTATGTATTACGCGCCATTACTTTTGAATATTGTTATATTGTAATTTTTCAAAATATAAAATTTTAATTTTACCTATTAATTAGCTACAAATTTAATCATGTAATTGGATATATGTTTGATATAATTTTTTTATACATTTTGATATAACTTTTAATAAATATTTTGTACTGGATTGTTTTTTTTTAAAAGCTATTTTAATACTTTTAAAATATTCAATAAAATATAAAACAATCGTGGGATATGTTTTTAGTTATTTAAAAAATATCAAAACTACTGAAGAATTATGAAAATATAATGAGGTAAAGCAATCACTTCAAAATGATATAAACATAGACAATTTGCAATGGTGAATTTTAAAAAATTAAATTTGGAGATCAATAATTAAATTATGTCTTCTAAAAAATCAATTGTTATTACATGTAAAAATTGTAATATATATATATATATATATATATATATATATTGATTTTAAAGTTTGACCTGACATAAAATATTCAACTATCTAGAAAATAAGTTTTGAATATAATTTTAATTTTAATTTTATTAGAAGTTATGTGTGTGTGTGTGTGTGTGTGTGTATATATATATATATATATATATATATATTATAAATTAAGAGAGACAACATCAATTTATAATTTGTTCAGAAAATTAAATATAAAAATTGAATTGTAAGCATTGAATAAAATTTCAAAATTTTCATCATTTCATTTATTTTGTAATTTGGAGTTATGCACCTCAATTAACTCTTGAAAGATCGTACGGAAAAGTTATTAACACCATAATAAAGTGACGTATTTTTTATGTTATATATTATTAATATTAATAATATTCTTATTGTCGATAATAATTTACAGTATACTTTTAAATCACAAAATTATGCGAAATCATCAAGTAAAAAAAATAAAAGAAACAAATGGCAATTGAAAAATATCAGGTCATAGTTAACATGCATGAATGTAATAAACCAAACGAAAATAACTTAGTGTATGATTGCTATGTAACAATGAAATATAATTGAATTTATCACTTGATTTTGTTATGATTTTGGTTAAAATTTTTATTGCATTTTGTGCCTACCCCATTCATATCTACAAACCAAACATGTCATTAAAGTTTTATTTAACAAAAATGCTATTGCCTCGTTGGGTTGAGAGAGGAGAAAGAGTTGGGAAGAAATTAATATCGAGTTGAGTCATGTTGTTTGTTACGAGCTTGTAAACATAGCGAGAAGACAAAACAACAATCTTGAGATGTTCATGTGAGGCCCACACTTGCTTGCTTATCACCATAGGCTCCAGACAAGCACTTGTGATGCGCCTTTAATGAAATTATCATTTTTTTCTTATCCAAAAAAAGAAAAGAAAAGAAATGACTTTTATTATTATTATTATCACTATTATTATTATCTGGGAGAGTAAGAAATTTAATGAGTGAAGGCAACAATTAATGCATTAAGATATTATGAGTCTCATTAAATATTTGAAAACATTAAAATGGGTCATAAGATTTGAACTATTAAATATGAACTATTAAAATTATTTTTCTAACATAATAAATCTAAAACAAAGAAATTTTAATTACAAACATTTATCCATTTTTTTCATTTTGTTTTTTGAAGAAAATGTAGCATGCAACCCAATTAACCATCATTGTTGTCAATTATGTTTCTCTCAATCTTAGGATACGTTTGGTTCACAAAATATTTATTTTTAAAAATAAATAAATTATAATAGAGTACTTTCAATCAGCTATATAAAATATATTATTATCATAAAATATATATATATATTATATTGTTATCATAAAACAAATAACATAGTAAAATTTATTATATTGTTATCAAACGTGTGAAAATATTAAAATACTCCTGTTTAAAAAGATTAGGTCACCAATAACTATAAATAAATTATAGTTGATATTGTGATATGATTATTACATTTAAAATCTATAAATAAATTATATTATTCCAAGGATTTTTTGTTGACTTATTGGCACAATTTTGCTCATGTTGCCTATATTAATAATTTTATACACTATTTCAAGTCGTTGCATCTTACGTGCCAAAAAAAAAAAAAGATTTCGTGCATCCCGTGAAATCATAAATTATGTTTAACATATAATGATATATACCCCTTTGAATAATGTAATTATGAAGTCATTCTTTCAAGATCTTTCATACTTAATGCGATTAAATTTTTTTTTAAAATTAATAGATATCTTTTGAAGGAACAATTTTTTTGGGAAAAAAAAAAAAATCTTCCATCTTATTTTGATGTTTTTTTATTAGTGCATATTTTTCATTAAATTTAATCTTTTTAAATTAATTTAGTGTAAATATTTAATTACATTTTAAATTAGAGAACATTTAGAGCTTTTTCATTTTTCAATTAACCCTGCAACCAATGTTTTATATTACACAAAGGGTTTTGTTGACTTTTGTGGATGTACAATTACTTTTGTTACCTATATGTAGCTTGGTAATAATAACATGAGATAGCCTTTTGCATTGCATTCTTTAAAGTATGACTGAATTAATTAAAACCCAGAAAATATGATAACAATAATACTTTACTTTAGGATTTTAATTTTGTTTTAAAAAATTAGAAAAAATATCAACCACGTGCTTGTATATATTGACTTGTGTTCATACACATTTTTGAAAGATAATATGTATTGCATTACATCGTCTTCTTTGTCATCTTTGTTGTTATTGTAATAATAATATTATCATAAAAAATAGATTACGAATCTCTATTACGAATCTCTATAATCACATAAATATGTCAACTATTTTTTTAAAAATACATTCTTTTAGAGAAAATACTGTTGATGGTAAAAATACCTTATATGTGCATTATCACTACAAAAAAGGTCTCTAGTGATGGTTTGAAACCATCACTAATAATAGAAAACCGTCACTAATACTTATTAGTGACGGTTTCAGATTGGGACTAAAACAGCGGTGACAACTAACTAATGGTAACGATTTTGGAAACTGTCAATAATAATGAAGTATTAGTGATGGTTTCATTTCGTCACTAAAGCCCTAATGAGAGGAATGGTGTAATCCCAATAGGGAGTGTGAATTGAAATTTTAAAAACTTTTACAGATAATTTAAACGATTCGCCCAACAATATCCCAATCAACATAACATGCGTGTATGTAAAGCACTCACAACAATTAATAAATAAACATACACTTGTAGGAATTTAAAGGAGATAAGAGAGAGGGAGAGAGTGACACCGATATTTAACGAGATTTAGTTATACCCACCTACGTCCTCGCCTTGAGCAAACCCCCCCTAAAGATTTTACTAACCTTGCTCACTTAACTGGGTGGAGTAGAAACCGTTACACACTCTTTAAGTAGGATGAAGTCCTCCTCTCTAAGCTATACCCCACGCTTAGTACGGTTCACAATCCGAACCGTTTACCACTCCTTACAGGGTAGAGTCCCCCTCTTCAAGTGATGTACCCTCACTTGGCTCACGGTTATCAACCCGAACAGGGGCTTGTTTGTAAAAGATTTTCATACAATAAAGTGCTTCACAAAAGTTAAGATGTACAAGTTTGAAAACTATTATGCACTCTCAATGATTTATAAAATTAAGCTTAGTAGAGTATTTGATTTTTCTCTCAAAATATTTTTCCAAGTAAAACAGAGAGTTATGTAAAAAAATTTTCTTTAAGATTGACCTTGTGTAAAATCAAAATAATAAAAGCTTTTCAAGCAAGGAATATATAAATGAATATATTACTCAATGCTCTCTTGATTTACTCAAAGATTTTCTCCATAAACAATTTTCAATGATGAAGTGTATAGGAGAGTTTGATCTTTGAGATTAACACAAAATGCAATAAAAGACTTTCAAGCTAGATATATGAAATGAATATAAACTCAAGCCTCTTTCAAGAACCCCTTACAAATTTCTCTAAAAGATTATTCAAAAGAATGTAAATAGGAGAAATTTGATCTTTGAAATCTGTAAGACAAGAAGGCTTTCAAGCCTAATATGTATGAGATTAGATATGTGCACAAACTCCTTTGAGTAACTCACAAGATTTTCTCCAAAATGATTTTACAAAATAAAACTAGGAGAAATATGAATTTGATCTTTAAAAGAGAGTATGAAATGTGAGAAGGAATTAAAGAATGAATAGTGAAACTGTAATGACCCAAAAATATATATATATATATATATATATATATATATATGATTAAAGTACAATAATAATAAAATAATAAAAAATAGTCATTAAATTAATATCAATACAGAAGTGTTTTTCTGTAGGATTCTTGATTCCATGTTTGATGCCTAAGAAAGACCTTGTCTTAGCGAGTGCTCAGAGACCATTGCGGCTCAGTCGCTCCCTGAAGGTCGGCCTGGTCAAAATGGAATTTCATAGGATAAACAGGATAGACACTGTTTGTATACGTAAATAAGTATATATACATAAAATGGTGTTTTGACAGACATAATTTGTAGAAATACATAATAAGATGATAATAATATAGGTACCATATGTGGGGCCCACAAGACTATGTGGGGTCCACATGAGTCTCGGAGTCACAAGACACTGTTTATATACGTAAATAAGTACATAAAATAATGTTTTAACTGATATAATTTGAAGAAATATATGATAAAATAATAATAATATAGGTATCTTATGCGGGGCCCACATGAGTCCCGAAGCCGTATGGAGGTTTATACAAGTCTCAAAACTATGTAGGATGCATAAAATCGTATAAGAGTTATTCGAATTACGTAGGATCCATTCGGGTCTCGAAGTTGTGTGGGGCCCACAAGACCATGTGGGGCCCACATGAGTTTTCAAAATTTAAATTTAATTCTTGTTCAAAAATAAATAATAAAATAAATAAATACTAAAAGTAGTTTAAAATTAATAACAATGATAATAATAATGATTAGAAAAAAATAATAAAATAATAGAATAATTAATTAAGTTATTGATTAATTAATTAGGTAAGTAATTAATTAAAAAATTATTTAGTGGGAATGGTGGCAAGCACTCCCACATGGCCTCCATCCCTATCTCATACTCAACCCATACCTTGCCCATTCTTTAATTTTTAAAAATTATAATTTCACCCATCTCCCCACACTTTTATAAATTTTATTTCTTCCCCAAAATTTTCCTATAAATAGGGAGCTCTCAACCTTCATTTTTCACAATAATTTTCTAAGGAAGAGAAGGATTAGTGAGTGAAAGAAATTGTGGTGGAGAGAGAATTTTTAAATAAATTCTCAATCACCCACTCTTTCCGATCTCATTTCTTAAAGATAGTTATTGTGTTCGTAGCACACGGTAAAAGAAGAATGTAAGTAAATTTTGATTATGTTAGTTTTTTTTTATTTTAAATTCATACCCAAGTTTATTTTGTACGTAAATTTTAATTATGTTACTTAGTTCCACAAAATTTCTATGAGTTTATTTTTACGCATATTTAATTATACCAGTTCTATCTTTAATATACTTGCATCTATATTTGGGTTAAGAAATGTTCCAATCTCTTCGGGTAAATTTTTAGCATTTCTTTCTATTTAAAAATAAAATTCTATATATTTTAACACAAAAATTGTGTGGCATGAGTTTATTTCTACGTTGCATTTTTTATGAAAATATGAGTAAAGATGAGATTTTTACGATATTATTTTAAATTTGCATAAATTATAATAAGATGATTTTAAAACCCCTTATGGCAACGAAAGTTCAAAGTTACAGATGCTCGGTACCGCAGCTTAAAGTTTATACGGATCAGAGTGCACCCACACTGTTTACAGAGTGGTTATTTATGTTAGTGGATTTCTCCTGAGTGCACACCTGGTTCCGGACCAAGACTTAATAAGGAAAATCTCACTTAAAGTTTACGTACGTTGATTTAGTTTGGTCGGCCAGCCAGTTAAGTCCAGTCTTCGGACCGCACAACCCAGTCATGGGGGTAAACATGACTTACGGCAAACAAGCCTAAGGGTTGGTTTTTACAATATATGTTTATACATATTTAATTACGTGTACAAAGTTACTGATAATTTGAAGGAAAAGTGTAAGTTTACGTGAAAAGGATTATTTTGGTGCTTATATGACGATCTAAGGAAAACGTATAAGGAAAAGTATATGTATGTTTATCATTAAATATTTTTACAGTTTTAAAGTTAAAAGTTTAATTTAGCAGTTATAGTATATGATTTAAAAATTTACTGTTAAAATTGATGACAAAAGTTTTATGCAGAAATTGTTAAATTTATGTTTATTCTAAAAGCAATCTTGAAGTTATAGTATTCATTATTGTTTTACGAAATTCTTTAAAAACTCATTTTGGCCACACACTAATAATAATCTTATTTACTTACTGAGCGTCGTCTCATCCCAATCATATTTTATTTCAGATAACTCTGAAGGACATATCGGGAATCAGGCTTAGCAAGCATGCGGGTGGGGATTAGAAAAATAAAGATTGATTAGAAATATTAGTATGGTTTCAGATATTTATGTTTGTGTAATTTTCCTTCTTTTGAAATAAATGATTGTAATATGGATAATTAGCGCTCTGGTTTAATAAAAATTGAGTTTATTTGCTTCCGCTGTAAATCAGTAGTAAATATCCCAGGCCCCTCGGGGTCGGGGTGTTACAGAAACCGTCATTTTTCAGCATGAATCTCTCTCTCCCCCCACGCGCTCTCTCTCTCTCTCTCTCTCTCTCTCTCTCTCTCTCTCTCTCTCTCTCTCTCTCTCTCTCTCTCTCTCTTCGATTTCGGCTTCATTATAGCCTGGATTAATGATCGGAAGCCGCCATGAGGTTCGTGGGGAGATTCTCTACAAATTAACTGGAGTAGAATTTCAATTTGTAGTTCCGGGGTACCATCCCAAATTCAGAATAAGTGAAGTATTTTAGAATTTAATGGGCTATTGGGAGTATTCAGAACCGAGGAAGTACTAAATGAGAATTACTCTGGGAGATGAGTTGATTAATCTAGGAAATATTTGATTTTTAGGATTTTGAATTTCGAACGCCGCGGGCGTAGGATTTGGGCTTTTAATGGACCTCTCAGTAAGTTAGGTAAGGGGAATAAATTATAACGGTATTTTAGAAATTATGGGTCGAATAAATATGTGAAAATGATGATATGATATTTTAGCTATGTATATTATGATATGAATAGTAGACGAAACTGTGTGGCATATGAGTTATACTGAGAACATGTTTGAAACTAGGTTGTGTGAACTGCATAGTGAATTATAAGAATATGAGACAAACTTATATTGAAATGTTTTATGTAGAAAAGAATATAAGAGAAACCCAGTGATGTTTATATACTCAACTATAATGATAAGAGAATTGTTTTATTGAGAAGCAATGAAAAGTGATATATTGAAAGGTATTTTCTGAGAAATGATGAAATATGTAACATCGATATGTTTACTGGAAAAATTGATGGAACATGATATATATGTATAGAAATGATTTCTATGATAAATGTGGCAGTATAAAATAACGATATGTTTTATACTGAGAAATGTTGAAATACGTGAAATGAGAACCTATTGTGAATATTGAAATGTGAATATGGAAATATGAATATTGCAATGTGAATACTGTAATGTGAATATTGAAATGAGAATATGAAAATGTGAATGTTGGAATGTGAATACTGCATTGTGAATATTGAAATGAGAATATGAAAATGTGAATGTTGGAATGTGAATACTGGAATGTGAATATTGCAATGTGATTACTGTAATGTGAATACTGAATTGTGAATAGTGAAATGTGAATGTGGAAATGGAAATACTGAAATGTGAATGTGTAAATGTGAACCCTGATGGATAGATTGTGATAGAAAGCACAGTACTGATGCTAGCGGATGATAAGTGCAACCACACGGTTTTGTGGAGAGTGTGGCATGGCAGTCGGATGAGCCAGTGAGAAGGGTAGTTTTTCCCCTTGGAGTCTGAACCAGGGTTAGGCAGACCATTCGTACTACAAACGGGTATATGGATTGTTTATTTTGATCTAACCGGGTAGGCCAACCTCGGTTTAGATCCAGCCTTTGGGTCACACAACCTCGACCATAGGGGGAAGGATGGCGTGGAGAATATCCTTAGGGCAGCTATGAGTTACAGACATGCATGGATTGGTTACCGAGGACACTTATGTGCTAGATGCTGAAATGGAAATGAGAAAAGAAAGAGTGTGAGTTTAATAACATAAATAGAAAAGACAAGTAAAACTCTCTGCCTAAGGGCTTACTGAGTAAGGTGAGTGTCTTGATAAGTGTTAGTTGTAGTCGTACCCGAGTTAATCAGGTAAGGTTACAAACGATATTATAGTAGAGGGGAACTACATGTATGGGGGCGTGTAATCTCCCCTATCCTCTAGAACTTTCACTGATAAATATGGGTTGCATGTGAATAAGTTGGAAAATGGAATTAAAGCTTATAAAAGCTTGTGTTTTATATCTATATGATTATGAGTATAAATGGTATATTTTTCTCAGATGGTATTATCACTGAAATAAGAATATTACGATATAATGAAACCCTTACTGCCACACACTATAAATAATTTATTTCGTCTTACTAAGATGTGTCTCACCGAAATATCTAAATATTTCTAGGAACTATGACAGACCAAGAGATAGAGCTCTGAGATAGAGGGGAGCATACACCTTGATACACAGGGTGAGTGTTTTGAGTTAGGGATGTACGTTACCCCTAGGGTGTTTTGCTGTTTTGGAAATCGGTTGGACCTGTATATGTATGTATATATATATATATATATATATATATATATATATATATATATATATATATATATAATGTATTTTACTATGGGTATTTGTATTCTGGATGGTTTGTAATTATTGACCTCCGCTGTTAGGGTTGTTTATATAAGTTTAGTTGATTACCCAGTACCCGTTTCGAGTCAAGTTATGCTGATATGGTATTAGAGATTTTGACGTGGCCGATGTTTGGGTATTATTGATTAATATTTATTATTTATTGGAAAAAAATTGGTATGAAAATTAGGGCGTCACATCAGGTCCGGTCGCCCGACCAAAGAGCAATTTCCTTTTTCACGAGCTTCGATCTACTAGGCACCAAGATCCGGTCTGCTGAATCATAAGGTCGGTCGATTGGGCCAACTAAGTGTTCAAGCGTCTGGTCGACTAGTGTAATAATCCGGGAAAAAAATTATTTAAAAAAATTTATTAAAGAAAATTAAATTAATTAATTAAAATTAAGAGTAATTATTGATGAATTAATTGGTTAAACATTATTAAATTAATGTATTAAATAACTAAATAAAGGAAATATAAAAAAAGAATTAAATTAAATTAAAATTATTTATTGGTAATTAATTAGTTAAACATTATTAATTTGAATTGATTATATATATATATATATATATATATATATATATATATATGAAATAACTTAAGTTAAAGTAAGTTAAACAAAAAAATGAAAATGATGAAATGAAGGCATCCTCAGAAGGTGTTGTTTGATTCGTAACTCTGCCACCGACATTTCTACTAGAGTAGATTTGTCGTGGGAGCGGCGTAGACACCATTCCCAGGGTAAGATAATTTTTTCCTAATTTCTCAATTTCTTGTTAAATCTACTGTTAAATTGACGATCAGGTATCACCACGGGGTCCTAGTTGTGATCGTCATCATTTTGACATAAGTAAAGTTCCAATTGGGGTTTTCTAGGCCCCACTCCAAAGCGAGAGTGGGATTTGAAAATTTTGGTAATTTGACTATATTTAAGGGTATATTTATTTATTTAGAATTTATGGGTTTAGGAAATATTAAAATAATATTTTATTCAGAATTAATTACATGGAACAAGGATTTTTATTTCAGGGTCCGGGTAAGCGTCGCATGTATCTTTTTGGTGTCCCTGTTGGCGTAGTTCAAGAAACCAGGTAAGAGGGAAATTTATATATTAAATCAGGTTTTTCATGAATTAAAAAGAATTATGTGTTATCTACGTATATATATATGCCTTTATGTGGTTTTAAAATGCCAACCATGTAAAACCTTGTTTTTGAGCCTAGGAATGCTTATATAGCTATGTATATGTGAAAGTAAATGGATGAAAGTGAAAAGTAATTTTCTGAGGAATCATGTAAGAAATAAATTGTAATTTTCAGAATATAAATGTTAAATGAAGGTTGGCCTATTTTACAAGAATATGTATGAAATTACTGTTAAATTGTGTGGCATGAGATATATATATATATATATATATATATATATATATATATATATATATATATATATAATGTCTGAGATGCAGGTTAAGCAAGTAAGTATTGAGAATAAAATATGATATGGACAATATTGTTTGTGAATGTTAAATGTAACCATGTAAATGTAAGACAACTGAAAGACAGCCATGTTAACAGATTTTAACGCATTTCTATGTGGACTAACTAATGATAGCTAAAAGGAGCTATGATAGCAGATTCTAGCGCTTTTCTATATGGACTAATTGATGATGACTAAAGACCAGATGTAGTACAAGGAAATGAAATGAAAACGTTATGCAATGAAATGGCAATAGAATGAAATGTGAAATGTGAACGATGAAAATGGGAAAGAGTCACTTAAAGTGAAATGCAATGTAATTTTTAAGTTATGAATATAAACAATTATGTATGATTGATTAATGACAAAGAGAATAACGTATTATGATATCAGAAGTACCTATGTACGTAGAACATGTTACGGTTGGGCGGGGCAAACTGTTCGCATGAGGGCTTACTAAGAAAGGTGAGTGCACTAGTAGCTTCAAACGTGGCAGTAGCTGCATAATGTGCTAGGGCAGAGGGAACCTACTTGTATGAACGGGTAGATTTCCTTATCCTTAAGGCCTTTGCCGGTAAGCTTTTGTTGAACAGTGTGATATGAGATCAATCTAACAGTTGAGGGCTTACTGAGTAAGGTGAGTGCCTCGGTATGCTTTAGTTGTGACCTTAGGGTTGCCTAGTATCAGAGCAGATGGGTGCTACTTGTATGAGTGGATAATCACCCCTATACTTGGGTAATCTCGTGGGTTAAACCTTTGCATGTGATTATTAGGTTCAGAGAATGATTTCAGTGTTATGGTAATGGTCTGCAAATGATATTAAAATGATATTTATATACCTCATATTAGCCACACGCTGTTTTAATATATTGTTTCTTCCCTTACTTAGATGTGTCTCACCCAAATATAAATGTATTTTTTTTTTTTAGGATTTCCTCGAGATCGAGCTTAGGGAGTTCAAGGGTTTTTAGACTTTTGAGAAGTATTAAAAGAAAGGGTATATACTGATAATACTTTGGGAAATGTAAATATTTATGTTTTATGTCTTTATGTTTTAAGTCAGTTATGAAAGGAATGATTGTGAAAATACTGGAATGTGTAGAGAGGTATGTATTTATGGCAATGCAGGTGTTGGATGGATAGTAAAGATGTTATATAAGGGTAGTAAACTCTAGTATTATTGATTATGGTTTTTATATTATATGAAGATTATGTTTATGTTTTCCGTTGCATATATCATGGATTATGGATTATCAGGGATTTTATCAGGTATAACGCGCCGAACCTGGGTTTAAGAGTTTGGGGTGTTACAACTAGGACATCTTAAATCACCATTTTGGCCTAATGAATTGGCCGGTCGACTAGGCCAAATAGACTTACGAGAGGCCGATCGACTGGGCCCTTATAAAATTGCCCTTATGTACACACCAATCAATTGGGCTAGCAAGGCTAGAAGGTGGTAAGTCTATCGGACCTATTTAAATTACCATTTTGGCCTTATGCCTTCGCCGGTTGACTAACCCAAGTATAGCTATAAGAGGCTGGTTGACCGGGCCTGAACAAAAAATGAGTTTTGGACTAGTATTTGATTACAAAAGTATTTTAAACATTTTGTGAAAGATAATCTTAAGTATAAAAAGGTTTTCATTTATTTTAGGGTTCCTAAGGTCAATCTAGGTCATGATAGAGTTTCAATTTAAATCAAGTGAGCATGCATGCACAAACAAATCCTAATTACTATTACAACTTAAAAATTAAATTCTTCAAGTTCTGCTCATCTAGAATATGCCATGGAATATGATCTTTTAGTTGCTTTTCATGGCTTCCATATTGCATCATCATCTGTGCTATCAATAGGATGAACCTGTGCAAACACTAAGCACACAATGAGATGATGTGGTTTGTCACAATCGAAACAAGGATTAGACTCAAAAAGTCAACAATCTCCTATTTTTTGATGATGAAAAATGTAGGAGCAAAATTGGGTTCAGCCTGAGAAGGCTCCCTCTAAGAATATGCATTAATTAAAATTTATTCAATAAAGTGCAAGCATATACAAACATGAAAATTGGGGTCGGGTTATGTTGATACGGTATCAGAGATTCTGACGTGGCCGATGTTTGGGTATTATTGATTAATATTTATTATTTCTTGGTAAAAAATTGTATGAAAATTGGGGCGTCACAGTTTGGTATTAGTGCCTACGTTGTTAGGTTCTACAGACTTTAGTAAACAATGAAATACAATATCAGAGTATAGGAATGAATTTTGATAAGAGTAGAGGATGGGTAAATTAGGATATGAGTCAGTCATTGCGAAGGATAAGATTGAAATTTAAGGTTCTATCTTGCGGCCTGGAGGCAGGAGTTCCACGGTTGTTTCTGTGATTTTCCTAGGGTGACAACTTCAGGAAAACCATAGTAAACTATCACTGGTTCTTGTTTCTGAGTGGTAGGACTGAATCCAAAATTGGGATTGAGGACATTGAAGATGGATGATGGTAAAGGAATTTTTTTTGAGTTTAGTTTGTTGAGTGTGTTAGTGATGTTGAGATGATAGAGTTCTAAGACTATTTGATATCATTTTCAGGATGGATCTAGGGAATAGTAGTGCACATGCGGGAGGTGATGATGCAAAGCCTTCTAGTATGGGTGGTGGAGACCCTCATATAGTACTATGTAGTGTCATTTAGCAGGTGATGGTAGAGATGACTAGGAGTTCAGGGGAGCGGAGTTGCACGATTGACCAGTTCACACATATGAGATCCCCGTCGTTCTCTGGTGAAGTTGACCCACTCATGGCTGAGAATTGGGTCCAGAATATAAAGGATATGTTGGCAGTTCTTTCACTTATAGACAAGTAGACGGTACTATTTGCAACGTTTAAGTTGACTGGGGAAGCTAAACGCTTGTGGAGATCAACGAGACTATTGGAGGAGTAGAGACCTGAGCCTGTAGCGGTTTCCTAGAGATGCTTTAGAGAGTTGTTTTTCGAGTGATGCTTCCCTGTTGCTATTAGAAGTGCGAAGGCAGCAGTGTTCTTGCACTTGATGTAGGGGCAGATGATGGTATAGTAGTATGCAGCTAGATTTATCGAGTTGTCCTGGTTTGCCCTGTACTTGGTGCCCGATGAAGAAAAGAAGGCGAGGAAGTTTGAGAAGGGCTTAAGGTAGAGTTTGTTTGAGCAGGTTATAGGATTCCTGGCCTAGACTTTTGCATAGGTAGTGGATAGAGCTACAGTGATTAAGAGTGGCCTACTGAGAGGCGCTGCAGCACAGAACCAAGGAAAGAGGCCAGTGCCTCTAGATTTTCAGGAAAGGTCTAGCCGAGGGCCTTGGAGGAGGCAGGATAATAAAGGAGGATGGAGACAGGTAGTAAGAGAGCGGGTAGTACAGGGCAAGCATATGCCCCTTCTTTTACCCACATGCTACAAGAGACACTCGGGAGAGTGTCCGATCAAGAAGATTGTTTGTTATCGATGCCATCAGCCTAGGCATATGGTGAGGGATTGTTAAGCACCGCCACTGAATACACCTGCTCCTAGACCACACTGAGGAGGTCACCAGGCACCTTGAGGCGGACAATAGAGGAATACAGCCCCAACATGAGTCTATGCACTGACACCGGGAGATGCTGAGGTGACATGAGATGTCGTGACAAGTACTGTTTCAATACAGTCATATAAAGCTACTACCTTATTTGATTTAGGGGTGACTTATTCTTTTATCGTCCAAGAATTTGTTAAATTTTGTGGGACAGAAATTCAGCAATTAGACATTAGTTTTTCCATTTCTACACTGACTGGAGCAATAGTGTTATGTAGGAAGGTACTCAGGAACTTTCCAGTTGGTATTCATGGGAGGTCTTTACTAGCTAACTTGGTGATTTTAGAGATGCATGGGTTCAAGGTGATTATGGGGATGGATTGGCTAGCTGCTCACTATGCCATTATTGACTGTCATCAAAGAGAGGTAGTGTTCAGACCTTTTGGATAACAGGAGTACAGATTCATGGGGTCATGTGTGCGGACCCCACCACAGTTGTTATCCGCCATTCAGGCAAGGAGGTTGTTTCTAGAAGGTTGTCAGGGATATTTGGCTTATGTGAAGGAGATATCAGAAGGGGAGTTGAGGGTATAGGATATTCCGATAGTGAGGGATTTCCCTGATTTTTTTTCTCAAGGAGTTGGCAGGACTACCTCTTGATCGAGAGGTAGAGTTTACTATTGATCTAGTTTCAGGGACAACATCGATTTCGAAAGCGCCGTACTATAGAATGGCACCGGTGGAATTGAAAGAATTGAATGAACAATTACAGAAACTATTAGACAAGGGATTTATTTGGCCCAACATGTCACCCTGAGGAGCGCCGGTATTGTTTGTGAAAAAGAAAGATGGGTCGATGAGAATGTGCATCGACTACAAATAAATTAATAAATTGACTATCAAGAATAAGTACCCGCTTCCTTGCATCGATGATTTATTTGACTAGCTACAGGGGACACAGATTTTATCGAAGATAGATCTATGGTATGGGTACCATCAAGTAAAGGTTAGAGCTGAAGATGTTCTAAAAACAGCATTTAGGACTCAATATGGCCATTACGAATTCTTGGCTATGCCGTTTGGACTGATGAATGCTCCTGTTGTATTTATGAATTTGATGAACCGAATTTTCCACCAGTATTTAGACCAGTCTATGGTGGTATTTATTGATGACATCCTGGTATATTCAAAGAGCCTAGAAGAGCATAAGGAACATATGAGGATAGTGCTTCAGGTGCTAAGGGAAAGAAAATTTATGCGAAATTCAAGAAGTGCAAGTTCTAGCTGGAGCAAGTTACCTTCCTTGGACACGTGGTATCTAGGGGTGGTATTTTAGTAGATCCGAGCAAGATTGAGATAGTAGTAGACTACGTATAATCGAAGAATGTACAGGAGATCAAAGTTTCCTAGGTTTGGCTACGTATGTAACACTCTAAACCCCTAAACCCGGGTCCGGTGCGTTATACCTGATATAATCTTGATAATCCATAATATACGCAGCAAAAAACATTAACATAATCTCCAAATAAATAGTTATACTTGCAAATATAACCAATTTGCAAAATTTTCCAAATCTCACTCTCGCTTTGGAGTGGAGCCTAGAAAACCCCAATTGAAAATTTACCCACGTCAAAATGACGACAATCACGACTAGGATCACGTGGTGGTGCCTAATCGTCATATTAGAGACATATTTAAAGAGAAACTGGAAAAATAGGGAAAAGTTACCTTTCCCTAGGAGTAGTGCTTAAGCCATTCCCACGACAAATCCGCTTTAGTAGAAATGTCGGCAGAGTTAGGAATTCAATGACACCTTCTGTTTCCCAATCCGTCGCAAATCCATCGAGAAATTGAGTGAGACAGAGAGAGATAGACGGAGACGGAGCAAGCGTGAGTAGGAGGGGGCGGCTTCCTCTATTCTCCAATTTTAAAATCTAATCTGGATGCTTCTAAGCATCCAGATTCATACATAATATATAATATAATATATTATATTATAATATTATACCCTTTTTAAATATATATATATATATATATATGTATGTATAGATTCCTTCATCCTTACATACACACACATATACACACACACACACACACACACATATATATATATATATATATATATATATATATTTAAACATATAAATATCATATACTTAATTTAATTAATTCAATTAAATAATATTTAATTAATTTATTAATTCAATTAAATAAAATTTAATTAATTAATTAATAATCAATCTAATTTTATTTTATTTCATAATTTTTTTTCACGCTATTCCTTTTATCTGATCATATATTGTTTTATTTATTATTATTTTTTCCTAATTATTTCAATCATTTTAATTTTACGAGTCATTACATTATCCCCTCGAGAAATTTCGTGCTCGAAAATTTACTAACTAGTCATCCTTTCACTTTATTTGAATTCATTTGCTAACTACCACTATAAGAAGTTAGCATACATATCATCATATAAACCATTCAATCATTCTTCATTAAATTAAATCCAATACAAATCTAAAATCTCCATATAAGGACCAATCTCACGGCTAGGAAATGTCACCGTCGATGGATTTATTGTGGTTTTCTGAAACCATCGACTGAATTAGAAAATCACAAAAGTTCGCCAAGGGATTTCTACCTCCAAGCTATAAGACAAAATCCTATACTTCCCTACACCATACCTACTTCTCAACACCTAACCTAACTTATCCATCTAACATCCTTATCCTAACTATTTCCTATACTCTGGTATAAATCATTTCTAACCTAATATTCTAACATTTCCATATCCAGGCGATGTGAAATTAATCACACTTTCGGGTGGAAACTGCTCTGATACCATCTGTAATGCCCCAAACCCCTAAACTCGGGTCTGATGCATTATACCTGATATAATCCTGATAATCTATAATATACGCCGCGGAAAACATTAACATAATCTCCAAATAAATAGTTATACCTGCAAATATAACCAATTTTTCAAATTTCTCAAATCCCACTCTCGCCTTGGAGTAAGGTCTAGAAAACCCCAATTAAAAATTTACTCATGTCAAAATGACGACAATCGTGACTAGGACCACGTGGTGGTGCCTGATCGTTGATTTAACAGCATATTTAAAGAGAAATTAGAAAAATAGGAAAAAGTTACCTTTCCCCAAGAGTAGTGCCTAAGTCATCCCCATGACAAATCCGCTCCAGTAGAAATGTCGGTGGTAGAGTTAGGAATCCAACAACACCTTCTGTTTCCCGATCTACCGCAAATCCATCAAGAAAATAAGAGAGAGAGAGAGAGAGAGAGAGAGAGAGAGAGAGAGAGAGAGAGAGAGAGAGAGAGAGACGGAGACAGAGTAAGCGTAAGCAGGAGGGGTGCTACTTCCTCTGTTCTCCAATTCTAAAATCTAATCTGGATAATCAGGATGCTTCTAAGCATCTAGATTCATACATAATATATAATATAATATATTATATTATAATATTTAAATATTATACCCTTTTTATAAAACATATATATATATATAAACATATAAATATCATATACTTAATTTAATTAATTCAATTAAATAACATTTAATAATTTATTAATTCAATTAAATAAATAAATAATTAAATAATTAATAATTAATCTAATTTTATTTTTTTTCATTATTTTTTTTCATACTATTCTTTTTATCTGTTTATTTATTGTTTTATTTATTATTATTTTTCCTAATTATTTCAATCATTTTAAATTTTCTGCGTCATTATAGGGTACTACCGTAGATTTGTTGAAGGATTTTCTAAATTGTTAAGTTTGTTGATTAAGTTCACTAGGAAAGGTGTGAAATTTGAGTGGACCGATGAATGTAAACAGAGCTTTTAGGAGCTAAAACAATGGCTCATCATTGCACCGGTGTTGACGATTCCTTTAGGAGAAAAGGGTTTCGTAATTTACCGTGATGCATCACATAAAAGACTTGGATGTGTGCTGATGTAGCAGGAGAAAGTGGTAGTATATGCCTATCGATAGTTGAAAGAATATAAGAAGAATTACCCTACCCATGATTTGGAGTTAGTAGCGGTGGTCTACATGTTGAGGATTTGGAGATGCTATCTATATGGGGGTAGGTGTGAGATTTTCACTGATCATAAGAGCCTAAAGTACTTCTTCACACAAAAAGAATAAAATATGAGACTGAAGAGATGGTTAGAGCTGATAAAAGATTATGACTGCACCATTAGTTACCACCCAGGAAAGGCTAATATGGTAGCTAATGCTTTGAGTCAGAAATCAGTGGGAGCATCAGTATCTGTAGTGGTGATGCAGCATTCCATCTAGATGGATTTAGAAAGGCTCGGTTTAAGACTTGTAGAGGGTGATCATTAGGCATTTATTTCCAATCTGATATTGCAGCCAACCCTACAGGAAAGGATTAAAGTGGCTCAGAGGAGTGATGCAGAGTTAGTAGAGCTTATGGGAAAAGTACAGGATGGTTAGGAGGCAAATTTCAGTATCTCATATGATGGAGCCTTGAGGTTCCACACCAGACCGTGTGTACCTACCAACCCTGATATTAAGAAAGTTATTTTGGAGAAATCGCACCGATCCCTATATATTGTACACCCTGGTAGCACTAAAATGTATAGGGATCTTCGGGAGTCTTTTTGGTGGAGCAATATGAAAAGAGAGATCGTTGAGTTTGTAGAGCAGTGTTTGACCTGCCGACAAGTGAAAGCTGAGCATCAGAGACTGGCAAGATCATTGCAACCACTCCACCTCCCTAAGTGGAAGTGGGAACATATGGCAATAGATTTTGTCACATGATTGCCGCTGACTCTATATGGATAGGGCACCATTTGGGTAGTCGTAGATCGACTAACGAAGACTACCCATTTCCTGCCTATTAGAGTTAACCACTCCTTCAGCAAAATGGTGGATTTATATATTTAGGAGACAGTTAGAATGCAGGGTGTGCCAGTGTTCGTAGTATCGAACCGAGAGCCATGATTTACATCTCAGCTTTGGAGGAGTTTGTAGAAGGCCACGGGTTCTCAGTTATTGTTCAGCACATCCTTTTATCCTTAGATCTACAGGCAGATGGAGAGAACGATACAGATACTGGAGAATATGCTACGAGCTTGTGTGTTGGACTTTGGAGGTAGTTAGATAAAGTTTTTGCCATTGATTGAATTTGCATATAATAACAACTACCAGGCTAGCTTTGGGATGACACCATATAAGGCGTTATATGGTAGGAGGTGCCGATCTCTATTGTATTGGGATGAGATTATAGAAAGGTAGATTTTGGGCTTGAGTTGATGCAGTAGACTCATGAAAAAGTTAGACTCGTCAGAGATAGGATCTTAACAACACAGAGTCGGCAGAAGAGTTATGTAAATATTCACTGGCGAGAGTTGGAGCTTAACGTAGGAGATCATGTATTTCTGAAAGTGGCACCAATTAAAGGGGTTATGAGATTTGGGAGGATGGGTAAATATAGCCTAGGTATATTATACCATTTGAGATTCTTGAAAGAATGGGTCGAGTTGCCTACAGGTTGGCGTTACCACCAGTCTTATCTAGAATCCACGACGTATTTCACGTTTCCATGTTAAGGAAATACGTCTCAGACCTCTCCCATGTGATTAGTTATGAGGAACTGGAGCTTGATGATGCCTTATCTTATGAAGAGATTCCAGTGCAGATTTTAGATTGGTAGGAAAAAGAGCTGCGTACAAAGAGGATTCCACTGGTAAAAGTATTATGGTGTAGTCATGTAGTAAAGAAAGCTTCCTGAGAATTAGAGGAACAGATGCACCAGAAATATCCACATCTCTTCAGTGGAGTTTAGTGCTGAGCCAGTTAGAGTAAAAGTAAAGGTATGTATGTTGAACTGTAAAGTGTAATGTAGGATAGATAGTATTTTTGGTTTTAGGATAAGAAAGGTTTGGGAGAATTTTCTTTGAATGGTTGTAATCTCCCAGAACTCTCCTATGTAACCACGCTATTCCTCTGCCATAAGTGAGGGTAATTAATAAAATTGAGATGTTTTCTGTAAAGATGAAAAGATGATGAATAACAATTTTGAGAACGAAATTTTATAAGGAGGGGAGAATGTTGACACTTAGAAAATTAAATTAATAAAAGTAATAAAAAAGAAGGAATGGAAGAGAAGGAAAAAGGAAAACGAGGATCAGCAGGGGTTCGTTGACAAACCCAAGGTCTTCATCGACGAATGTCCCTCTAGATCTCGCCAACGAAGTATGCGTGTCTCATCGATGAGAAGATTCCATGAGTTAGGAAAATTAAGAGAACTTCAGGTTTGTTCACGAACCAGCCTCCTCGTCGACAAAGTGCCTTCATGGGTTCGTCGACAAATCACTTAATCTCATTTTTTAACGTGAATCTCTCTCTCCTCTCTCTCTCTCTCACACACACACACACACACCTACGATTTTTCCCACTCCCCCTCTCTTTGATTTTGGCTTCCTTTTAGCCTAGATTAACCATCGAGAACCACCACAAGGTTCGTGGGAAGATTCTCTACAACTTAGCCAGAGCATATTTTCAATTTGGAGTCTTGGGGCACCATCCCAAAATCAGGTTAAGTGAAGTATTTTAGGATATAATGGGCTATTTGGAGTATTCGAAACCTAGGAAGTGTTAAATGAGAATTATTTTGGGATATGAGTTGATTAATCTGGGAAAAATGTGATTTTTAGAATTTTGAGTTTCGAGTGCTGCGGCTATAGGATTTGGACTTTTAACAGACCTCTCAATAAGTCAAGTAAGGGGAATAAATTATAGTAGTATTTTAGAAATTATGGGTTGAATAAATATATGAAAATGGTGATATGATATTTTAACTGTGTATATTATGATATGAATAATAGACGAAACTGTGTGGCATATGAGTTATACTAAGAACATGTTTGAAATTGGGTTGTGTGAAATGCATGGTGAATTATGAGAATATGAGACAAACATATATTGAAATGTTTTGTGCATAAAAGAATATAAGAGAAACCCAATGATGTTTATATACTGAACTGTAATGATAAAAGAATTTTTTTATTGAGAAACAATGAAAAGTGATATATCGAAGGGTGTTTTCTGAGAGATGATGAAATATGTAACACGGATATGTTTACTAGAAAAATTGATGGAACATGATATATATGTATAGAAATGATTTCTATGATAAATGTGGCAGTATACAATAACAATATGTTTTACACTGAGAAATTTTGAAATACGTGAAATGAGAACCTATTGTCAATATTGAAATATGAATATGGAAATGTGAATATTGCAATGTGAATACTGCAATGTGAATATTGAAATGAGAATATGAAAATGCAAATGTTGGAATGTGAATACTGCAATGTGAATATTGAAATGAGAATATGAAAATGTGAATGTTGGAATGTGAATATTACAATGTGAATACTGCAATGTGAATACTGAATTGTGAATAGTGAAATGTGAATGTGGAAATGGGAATACTAAAATGTGAATGTGTAAATGTGAAAATGTGAACCCTGATGGATGGATTGTGATAGAAAGTACAGTACCAATGCTAGCAGATGATAAGTGCAACCATGGAATCGCATGTAGAATGTGGCGTGGCAGTTGAATGAGCCAGTGAGAAGGGTAGTTTCGCTGCTAGGAGTTCAGACTAGGGTTAGGCAGACCATTCATACTACAGAAGAGTATATAGATTGTTTATTTTGATCTAACCGGGTAGGCCAACCGCAGTTTAGATCCAGCCTTCGGGCCGCACAACCTCGACCATGGGGGGAAGCATGGCATGGAGAATATCCTCAAGGTAGCCATGAGTTACAGACACACATGTATTGGGTACCGAGGACACTCACGTGCTAAATAATGAAATGGAAATGGGAAAAAAAAAATAATGTGAGTTTAATAACATAAATAGAAAAGGTGAAGTAAAACTCTCTGCTTAAGGGCTTACTAAGTAAGGTTAGTGGCTTGATAAATATCAGTTGTAGTCGTACCCGAGTTAATTGGGTAAGGTTACAAACGATACTAGAGCAAAGGATAGCTACATGTATGGGCATATAATCTCATCTATTCTCTGGAACTTTCGCTAATAAATATGGGTTGCACGTGAATGAGTTGGAAAATGGAATTAAAGCTTATAAAAGCTTGTGTTTTATATGTATATGATTATGAGTATAAATGGCATATTTTTCTTCTATGGTATTATCACTAGAATAAGAATATTATGATATAACGATACTTTTACTGCCACAAAATGTAAATAATTTATTCTATCTTACTGAGATATGTCTCGCCAAAATACCTAAATATTTTAGGGAATCGTGACAGACTAGGAGATAGAGCTCCGAGATAGAGGGGAGCCTACACATAGATAGATAGGGTGAGTGTTTTGAGTTAGGGATGTATGTTACCCCTAGGGTGTTTTGCTGTTTTGGAAATGGATTAGACTTGTATATATATATATATATGGATGTATATTACTCTAGGTATTTGTATTCTGGATGGTGTGTAGTTATTGACTTCCGCTATTAGGATTGTTTATATAAGTTTGACAGATTACCTAGTACCCGTTTCGGGTTAGGTTATGTTGATATGGTATCAGAGATTTTGACGTGGCCGATATTTGAGTATTATTGATTAGTATTTATTGGAAAAAATTGGTATGAAAATCGAGGCATCACATGAGGTCCTGTCGATCGACCAATGGGTGATTTTCTTTTTGACGAGCTTCGGTCTACCGGGCACTAAGATATGGTCTTCTGGATTATAAGGATAGTTAACTAGGCCAACTAAGCGTTCAAGCGTCTCGTCAACTAGGACAACTTAAATTACAATTTTGGCCTAATGAATTGGCCGATTGATTCGGCCAAATAGACTTATGAGAGGCCAGTCGACTGGGCCCTTATAAAATTGCCCTTACGTACACACCGGTCGACTGGGCCAGCAAGGCCAGAAGGTGGCCGATCTATTAGGCCTATTTAAATGACCATTCTGGCCTTATGCCTTCGCCAGTCAACTAACCCAAGTATAACTATGGGAGGCCAGTCGACCGGGCTTGAACAAAAAATGAGTTTTGGCCTAGTCTTTGATTACAAAAGTATTTTAAACCTTTTGTGAAAAATAATATTAAGTATGTAAATGATTTTCATTTAATTTAAGGTTCCTATGGTCAATCTAGGTCATGATAGAGTTTCAATTTAAATCAAGTGAGCATGCATGCACAAACAAATCCTAATTACTATTACAACTTAAAAATTAAAGTCTTCAAGCTTTTCTCTCTTGGAATATGCCATGGAATATGATCTTTTAGCTGCTTTTCATGGCTTCCTTATTGCATCATCATCTGTGCTATCAAAAGTATGAACCTGTGCAAACACTAAGCACATAATGAGATGTTGTGGTTTGTCATAATTAAAACATGGATCAGACTCAAAAAGTCAACAATCTCCCTCTTTTTTATGATGACAAAAACACAAGAGCAAAATTGGGTTCAACCTGAGAAGGTTCCACTTAAGAATATGCATTAATTAAAAATTTATTTAATAAAGTGCAAGCATATACAAACATGAAGACTTCAAAAAGTTTAAGTTTAGCATTTAAGTGTAATGGTTCATTGTGCGTTTGTTATTGAAGCTTACTTATCATTTTCCAAATGTTTATGATACGAAAGCAGGAGAATATAGTTATAAATGAATTATGATTTTGCTCTTTAACTTTCTCCCACTTTTGTCATCAGCAAAAAGGCTAAACATTAATTTCTTCTTGGATAAGAAGATTATTGAAATAATCAGAGCCCTTAAATTTTTGAATTTTATGACAAAAATTGATATTAATGAAATTTGCACATGTCATGAGTTACAAAATAAATCTCCCCTTTGAATATTATCATTAATTGCAAAGGATTGATGCCAAAGGTTACTGAAAAAGAAACTTTAACATGAAGGTTCAAGCAAGCTAGATTTTTATGGTGCTTATTTATGAACAAATTATTGCATAATATAACCAGAAAATCCAACCATATGGATCCTAAAGATTTGAAAATTTTAATACTGGATCATTTTGCAACACCTAGGATAATTGTGGCTAAGCAATATACTTTCACTTAAGATATTTAATAAAATTATTGAGCTTTAATGTACATGCCACAATACACTTTTGGTTTAAGCTAATATGTGGGTGAGCACAATAGGATAAAATTTGAGTTTAAAAGGCTTCCCCTTTTGATTTGAATACATGCTTAGATGTAACACTCTACTTATTAAGAATTTGATTTCAACAAGTATGTGATGAGTTCCTAAAATGCATGATTTTAGACCCTCATTTATCTTTGTTTATCCTCATTTTACTATGTATTTACCCATAGTTATTATTGTTCAGAGCTATGCAAGGTTTGTTTATCTTTTTAGGAAAAACAGGTTAAAACCATAGAGTTAGGTATTACGAGAAGCCAAGAAGGATTTGGAGAACTCAAAGCTCAAATCAGTTACTCAGCCAAGCTCCTCAAACTTCAGATCATCAAGGGACAAGAAGACGATGCTTGACCATGTGGCGCAACCAGTAACACACAAGGGCAACTTTGTCTTCCACTACAGACTCCAAGGTTCAAACTGAGATCAAAATGCTGCAAGGTTCAACCAAGTCAATGACCAAGTGAATCTCTAGGGCGATGATGTCGAGATACTGAGATAGAACTGAGAGCAGAATTATTGAGAGCCTCAACGAAGTGTACGACCAAGAGACCATGAGGGGCGACTATGTCGAGTTCCCGAGATTTCCTGAAGATCGAGATCCTGCAAGTCTCGACCATCAGCTTGACTAGCAAGACTCTGAGGCGTGATGCAGTCGAAGACATTGAAGATTTGAATTCCCGATTTTCCACAAGTCTCGACTAGGGCGCGCACAAGAATGAAATAGGGGTGACTTGGTCGATAGCGATGATCTTCTACGTGAGATTTGCTGCAAACGTTTTAACTTGTAAAACAAACCTTGTAAACCCTAGAGGCTATAAGTATTCACTACAAACACGAGCTCTAAGTTCCTCTTTGGCCTCTCTTAGGTTAGTGATAGACTTAAGATGTCATTGAGAGCCATTGTAGATTAGTTAGAGTAGGTTTTCAATTCTTGTTTTGGTGCGTGTATGAAGTGTTCGACGACCTATGACAACTGGTGGCATTCATGTGCTCTCTGTGTATATTACACGATCTTCTTTTGTACTTCCCCACGTTAGTGATAGACATGAAGAGTGCAAAGGGATGATCTTTTTACATGCTTTCGTTTTACTTGCTTTCATTTATAGCTTTCCTTTACTGCTTTCTTTAATTGTTTAGATCGTGATGATGTTTAGTGACAAGATTAGCACCTCTATTGCTTCAGGCAGGTACATGTTTTAGGCTATAGTCTCCCATAGGGGTTCTCGTGCTCATTTGTGATAGAGTATACTCCAGTTCCCGACTGTACTCCGGATGGTTGGTGCACCCTTGCTACTCTATGCCATCGAATGGCTCCTTGGATTGTTTAGCCAGGTTCCAGTTAGTTTAGTATGGTAAACTCAATGAACTTAGATTACGCAAGACAACATCCTAAACTATACTCATGTCTAAACACTGCTTTGTAGGAGTAGGGTTAACTTAGATTTGCTTGTTTTCATTTAATTGTTTTCTAGTAGTTGATTAGATTTCACCCACTGAAAAATACCACCTTTTTACTTCTCTTTTATACAAGGCTATAGTAAAATAATTTGGAAGTAGCTTAATAACTGTGCTTCAAGTCCTTGAGGGTCGACACCTGACTTCCCACTTTCTACTGAACTTGGGATTGTTAGGAAGTATAAATTGTATCTTTGGTAGTTAAAGACCCAACTTTGCTTTAGTCTACCAAATTTTGGTGCCATTGTCGGGGACTTGGCTACGATTATAAGTCAACTTCCATTTTAGAGGATTGTTGCATTGTGTTTTTTATTTGCTCTCCTTTCATTTTCATCTTTCTTTATTTAAATTTTTTTTTTTTTTTGCTTGTTCTCTTTGAAGTTTTGAGTCCTTGTTCTTTAATTGTGTATGTTCGATTTGTGCTCTTAGGACCCTGAGATAGTTCTTATAGATCCCGAGATTGAAAGATCCCATAGGTTCCTTAGGAAACTTGCCTCCAATCCAGAGATTGTTGAGTGGTCTGAGCCAAAAGTTATGGCCAAATGAAACCCACTTGTTCCCGCCGATCAATTCCTGGAACCCCAAGCTCCCCATCTTCCTGTGGTGGGAGAGCAACCCCTTCGGCCGCTTAGGGATTACTTTGTACCTAATGCATACACCTCGCCATCCTGCATCCGATTTTTGGATGCTTAGGCAGCTCAATTCGAGATTAAGACTTCAATCATCTTGATGCTACCCAACTTTCATAGGAACTCCATTGAAAATCCTTATCAACATCTAGACGAGTTCTTGGAGATTTTCTCCACCGTCCGTATACCTAATTTTAGTGATGACGCCCTTCATCTTAGGCTTTTCCCATTTTCTATGAAGGATAAGGCCAAATATTGGCTGACGTCCTTAGAGCTGAATTTAGTAACCAACCGAGCCACCATGCAACATGAATTCCTAAAAAAGTTCTTCCCAATCTGGAAGACTAACCAGTTGCGAAAGGCAATCACAAGTTTCAAACAAATGGATGGGGAACTTTTCTTTGAGACCTAGGAGCGTATCAGGGACCGACTTTGTAAGTGCCCACATCATCAGGTCCCTAAGTGGCAATTAGTTCAAAATTTTTACAAAGGGTTAGCTGAGAGAGATAGGTCCATGGTTGATGCATCGTGCGGAGGTACTTTCCTCACAAAGCACAAGAATGAGGCTTGGATTCTCTTTGAAAACTTGGTTGAAAATTCCTAGCAGCACATGGCTACTTCTCGTAGACCCCCTAATCCATCAACCTCTACACCTAAGGAAGTTTACTAGTTGATGACAAGCCAAGACCTTGCCCCTACCCTGTATGCCATATCAAAAAAATTAGACTAGTACTTGTCCTTAGGACCGCAGACAATGGCGTGTGCAGAGGTTTTTGCAATTTGCTCTAACCCTTCCCATATATGTTATAACTGCCCCCATGCGTATTCCCAACCTGAGCTTATTCAAGAGGAAGTGAAAGCCACCCACAATGGGTATGATAAGCTGTTTAATGACCCTTATTCAAATACCTACAACCCTGGGTGGTTACAGCATCCCAACTTCTCTTGGAGGCCGCAAGCTCAAGGTTTTCAACCCCAAAGACCTCCACAAGCCCCTAATGCTTTGCCTCCACACTCATACCAAAATTTCCAAAATCATTCTAATTCAGCCCCCAAATCTTCAACCATTTAGTAGCCGTCTCCGTATTTGCCTAAATATGACACATTTCAAGAGACGATGCTAAGAACCCTTGAGAACTTTGAGGCTAATGACCAAGCGGATTGGCAACTCCTTCACTTTCACTCCCAATCCATCGTAAAGGTAGAAGCCAAATTGGGGCAACTAGATGCTACCTTAAGTCAGAGAAACGAGGGCAAGTTTCCAAGGGAGCCCATAGTGAATCTTAAAGGACAATATGGAGTGGAATGTGAACCAGACACTGGTCCTTCATCGTATCCCAAGCAAGCCCAGGCGGTGACCACTCTCCAAAGTGACTGGATGATAAATAAACAAGGCAAGGAGCAACCAAGTAAGGGAGAGAATGAGGATGAAAAGAGGGTAGTACCCAACGCTGGCTCGTGCACCTTATATTCCTCTAGTCGAGTACACAAACCCTTTAGTCCCACACCTGTAACTGGAAGGACCAACCCTCACTTCACCCCCTATAAGACTTTTCATGGCACTTTAGTGACACATCCTGCAACCCCTCTTGCACCTTATATATTTAGGAAAGAGGCCTCAATTGAGTTCATCTGGGACATGTTTAAACAAGTAATCACTTGCATTCATAGAATTTCATAAGGACTTATCAACACAGGAGCAAGAGTCAAGGGTGCATATGGAGAGTTTAGTCAAGCAGGCCGAGCACATGAGCTTCATGATACTAAGGCACCTCATTCCTAAACTAAACGACCCTGACTCACCCATCATTTCGTGTGTAATTGGAAGTTACACCATTTCTAATAAGAAGGATAATAAGGAAAAAGAGGAAAATAAATTTTAAAGGGTAATAAGCAGACGCTCATCAACGAGAAAATGCTCGTCAAAGAGCTGGTTTTTCTCGTTGACGAGAAAACTACAGAGCCTTGTCATCAATACTGCTTGTCTCGATGATGAGGGTTTACCGAGAGAGGGTTTTGAATACCTTAATTTTGTCAACAAGCTTCTGATCTCGTCCACGAGTGGTGTTCTCAAGCTCATTGACGAGTCCAAACGTCTCATCGATGAGGCCACATGGAAAGTTGTTTATAAATAGGAAGAAATCAGATTTTCAGTGAGGATTTAAATTTTTCCTTCTATTTCTCTCTCTACCCACAACTCCTCTGCCTTCTCTCTTCGATTTTAGGCTGGATTTAGCTTGGTTCAATGATCAGAAGCTACCACAAGACTCTTGGGAAGATTCTTTGCAATATAGGCAGAGTAGATTTTCGATTTGAGAAGTTTGGGAAACATCCCAAAACCAGAGTAAGTGAAATAGTTTAAGGTTTTATTATTATTTTAAGGTATTTGGAGACTAGGAAGTATTAAATGGGTATTTTTTTTTTTAGATTTGAGGAATTTGAAATTTTTGGAATACAGTGTCTCGTTTTGTTAATTTTAGGCAGGAATCCCGAGAAGCAGGTAAGGGGAAATATTTTATAATAGCTTTTTAATAATTTTAAAATGACTAATTTTGAGTATAATTTCTACATATTCAGGTATAATTTTTTTAAACCATGCTAGTATTGAAAATACTGTTTATATATACATATTATAGTGGAAAAAATTGTGTAGTTGAAACCATCTTTGTTAATTAAATGATTGTGAGCATTATGGAATGATGAATCATTGAGACTGCGAATATTGTTTGATTGTGATTTCTATCTGGTTGAATATACTGGTTGATTGCAGATACTAATGTTATGTATATTGTGGTAGAACTGTGGATGTGCTGAATGATTAGTTTGCTGTAGACTTGCGTTGTGGTTCATGTAAATTGCGATATAGAGTTGGCAGTGGTATGAGGAGGTCGTTATATCGTACCTGGTATAACTGCCATATAACATTGGCAATGGTATGAGAAGCTCATTATATGGGCATTTATCTTGGGAGGTAAACATTGGTAGTGATATGAGGAGGTTGTTTACCTATTTACCATGAACGAGGTGTTTCTTTTGTAACCTGTGTGGTTTGATTATTCCTGTCTGGACAGTTTTGTGCAGACATGAATGCGATATGATTAGCTTGTCCTATGTGGACTGTGTAATCTTTGTGATTGGTTAGTTCTGTGTGGACCAATCCTGTGTGGACATATATGTTGTAATTGACAGTCTTGTATAGACCAGTCCTTTGTGCACTTATATGATGTGTGTGTTAGAGTCTTATGTGGACGAATACATATTGTGTGGATGTAGACCCTGTGTGAGTATGATTGAAGGCTATATGATTATCCTATGTGGATTGCTTGTGATATGCATATATATATATATATATATATATGTGTGTGTGGAGTTCTGTGAAACGAATATTGTTGACTGTGTGTGACTTTAATTAATTAAGTATTTATAGTAAAGTAGATTATTTCATCCGAGGGCTTGCTGAGAAAGGCAAGTACTCTAGTAATTATTTGTGGATACCAGAGTAGAGGGAAGCCACTTGTACGGGCAGGTGACCTTCCCTATTCTCGGTGACTTTACCTGGATATATAACTCGAGAGCTTACTGAGAAAGGTGAGTACCCTAGTATTAGCATTAGAGCAGAGGGAATCTACTTGTATAAGCGGGTAGACTTCCCTATTCTTGGAAATAATCAGTAAAATATTTATGTTTGTAGGCATATGATTGGATGACAAAGACGTTGACCATGGTGTGATTATGAGTATGTTATTTTGGCTACTAGTGGATTATGAACGCGTTTGTATGGATATTTTAATTATATATTAAACTCTTAAGCCACACACTATTATAAATTATTTCTTCCTTACTGAGAGATGTCTCACCCCGTCGATGGGTTAATCTTTTCAGGTTATTCAGGTGATCCAGCTTAGATAGCTCTAGGGGAGGGTAGTTTTGTGAGTGGTACCAGAACGATTATGTTTTAGTTTTTCTGTTTAATATATTTTATTTAGGTTTTGTAATATGAAGAATGAGGTTGTAATTATTATGGATCTGCATGTGTAAATATAGAACTCTGGTATTTTTTGTTGAGGTTATTTTATTATTTCCACTGTGTGAATGGTATTAGAGATGCGTGTTGGTCTCATAACACTCTGGGCCCCATGTGGCGGGTCCGGGGCGTTGCAGTTAGTATCAAAGCATAACGTTCTTGGGGACTTTAGGAGGATTAATACCAGAGTATAGGTTTGAGTTGAATGAGGGTCGGAATGGGTAGATTAGGGTGTTGACGGGATTTTAAGTTTGTTTTATAGCTTGGAGGCAGAAATCAATTGACGGACTTTTGTGATTTTCTGAATCAGTCTATAGTTTCATAAAACCACGGTAAATCCATCGATGGTGATGTTTTCGAACAGAGGAACTAAAATTTGGAATTTGAATTCGAAGGTTAATATGATTGCAGATAATCGGATATCATATGCTAATGGTGGATACAGATATTAAAATGATTATTTGTTATATGATTATGTCAGATATATTAAGATGCAGAGATTCTAAATTGCCTATTTTGTATATTTATATTTAGGGATAGATCCTAGAGGCAAAAATGTGGATGAAGGAGGAGGAAGTGAATTGGGAGCTTCTAAAGGGGACAAGATTGGCACCTCTCGATTGATACGAGGAATAGCTCATCAGGTTAGGGAAGAAATGAGGCAGGATTTCAGGGGAGCAAGCTATCCACCAGTGCATTAGGGCTGCACCATTGATTAATTTAATCGTCTAAAACCCTCAACTTTTGAGGGTGGTACTGATCCAATTAAGGCTGAGATGTGGATGCAAGAAATGGAGAAGATATTGGCAGTGTTGAATTGCACCGAGGAGCAGAAGGTTCTTTTTGCTACCTTCAAACTGGCTGGAAAAGCTAAACGATGGTGGCATGTAACGAAGTTGTTGGAGAAAGAGCGAGTAGTACCTATAGCGATGACTTGGGGTCGCTTCAAGCAGGTCTTCTACGACCGATATTTTCCCTCCACCACTAGGAATGCAAAGGTGGAGGAATTTTTCTACTTGACTCAGGGGGGCCTTACTGTTCAACAGTATGCTGCTAAATATCTGGAGCTATCTAGTTTTGCACCTTCTGTGGTTCCAGATGAATACCAAAAGACTAGGTGGTTTGAAAGGGCCCTAAATCAAAGGATTCACGAGCATATGGCATGTTTGCAGATTCAGGATTTTACGGAATTGGTTGAGAAGGCTACTATTGTAGAGTCGAATCTGTAAAGAGGTATAGAGGCATCAGAATGAAGGAAAAGCCTTGCGTCTCCTTGTTCCCAAACAAATATCAGACAAGGGATGTGGAGGGGAGATAGAGATGTAGCAGGTTAGGGGTCAAAAAGAAACAATTGGGGATGACATGGTGATTTGTCACGTCCCCACTGCCTTAAGTGTAATCGACGGCATTAGGGAGAATGCCGGAGTAGGGGTGTCGTATGCTAGTGATGCGGAAAACATGGTCACATTGTTCGAGAATGTCGAGCATCTCCAAATAAGACACTAGCTTCAAATCATAATCAGAGGAACAACTCGGTGCCTCGCGGTGGCGGTGCCCCAACACGAGTCTATATGTTGGGTGCACCTGAGGAGGGCAACACTAAAGGCCCAAGTATATGTTTATGTTAATATGTATGTTAATTTTATTTAACTATGCATGATTCGGTGTTGTATCTGTTTGGATTGGTTGAATTTATGAATGTCTGTAATTAACTTTTTGATTGTGAAAATGGTGATTAACGAATTTTGAGGACGAATTTTTTTAAGGACGGGAGAATGTAACGACCCAAAAAATTTTAACTTTTTAAAATAATAAAAAGGATAATAAGGAAAAAGGGGAAAAGAAATTTTAAAGGGTAATAAGCAGGCGTTCGTCGACGAGTTGGTTTTTCTTGTCGACAACAAAACTACAAAGCCTCGTCATTGAGTATGCTTGTCTCATTGGCGAGGGTTTACCAAGAGAGTGTTTTAAATACCTAAATTTAGTCGACAAGCTCTTGGTCTCGTCAGGCTCGTCGACGAGTCCAGACGTCTTGTCGATGAGGCCACCTGGCTAGTTGCTTATAAATAAGGAGAAATCAGATTTTTAGCGAGGATTTTAATTTTTCCTTTTGTTTCTCTCTCTATACCCATGGCTCCTTTGCCTTCTCTCTTCAAGTTCGAGCCAGATTTAGCTTGGTTTGACAATCGGAAGTTACCACGAGACTCCTGGGAAGATTCTCTACAATATAGGTGGAGCGGATTTTCGATTTGAGAAGTTTGAGAAACATACCAAAACCAGGGTAAGTGAAGTAATTTAAGATTTTATTATTATTTTGAGGTATTTGGAGACTAGGAGGTATTAAATGGGTATTTTTTTTAGATTTGAAGAATTTGGAATTTTTGTAATACAGGGTCTCATTTTGTTGATTTTAGGCAGAAATCTCGAAGAGCAGGTAAGGGGAATATTTTATAATAGCTTTTTAATAATTTTAAAACGACTAATTTTGGGTATAATTTCTACATATTCAGGTTTAATTTTTTTGAACTATGCTGATATTGAAAATACTGCTTTTAAATATATATATATATATATATATTGGGAAAAATCGTGTGGTTGAAATTATCTTTGTTAATTAAATGATTGTGAGCAATGTGGAATGATGAATCATTGAGACTGCGAATATTGTTTGACTGTGATTTTTGTCTAGTTGAATATATTGGTTGATTGCGGATACTGATGTCGTGTATATTGTGGTAAAACTGTGGATGTGCTGAATGATTGGTTTGCTGTAGACTTGGGTTGTGGTTCATGTAAATTGCGATATAGCGTTGGTAATGGTATGAGGAGGTCGTTATATCGTACCTGGTATAACCGCCATATAACGTTGGCAATGGTATGAGGAGGTTGTGTTGGCCTTACAAGGCTTAATATCCTATTTTGATGCTAACAAACAAGTAGAACTTAACATGTTTTGTTTAAGTGATGTATTTTCAGGACTCAAGGATAGAGCGTTAAAGAATTGATGTAAGCTTGTACTTCAAATAAGGATGATTACATCAAGCTTGAAGCATGGATAAAACCTAAAGAAGATCATGAGAGCATTAATATTAAAAAAGCTTCAAGCATTGAAAGCTCAAATATCAATGAAGCTCAAAGAAGTTTTGAAAGATCAAAGATCAGCAATAAAGAGAACTCAAAGGAAAAGAGGAGTCAAATGAGTCTTTAGGAATTCATATAAGTACTTCAAAGAATTTTAATATGGATGCATGAAACTCTTAGATTAATGTGTTGGACCAAGATACCTTTGAAAATACTTGGAAAATATTTTTATAAGGTCAAAATTTGTTTTAAAAAGGTTAGAATCCATTTTGGAATGAAAAGCACCAAAAAGAGAATTTCTCAAATGCTGTCAATTTTTCTACATCTGCATTGATGCACATTTTTATCCATCTAAAAGCCTTTATTTTAAAATGTGTTCAACATGAAAGTTTTATAATTTTTTCTTATATTTCATTTGAAACCAATATCATCAAATTTGGAGTTATACAAAGAAAGTTATGACCAAAATACTAAAGGGTACTTGAAATTGACAACTTGACAGCAGTCTGTTATAGAAGCTGGTGTTGCACTATCAGACGTCTGTGTGGGTTTGGATAGATGACTGACACCCTACTGTACCTTTAATTTAATTGGACAGATGACTATCCAAAATGGACAGTCTACTGTCACGTGACTGTTTTGAATTTTCTCATAACTGTCAAATTTTTAAATGGGGTTGTTTGGAGCTCAAAATTTATGGAAACTTGGAGGATATTTCAACACACTTGGGGACCAAGTTACATACCTTTTAAAGTCTATAAATAAGCCTCAAAGATCATTTAATCAATACAACCAAGAATTCAAATTCTGGAAAAATTCAGCATCTCTCTCAAATTGCTCTCAAATTCTCATGGCTCTCTCTTGCTCTCAAGCTCACATATTGTGCACGAATTCAACTGAGATTTTTTTTTATCTTCT
This sequence comes from Malania oleifera, assembly GCF_029873635.1. NCBI lineage: Eukaryota > Viridiplantae > Streptophyta > Magnoliopsida > Santalales > Ximeniaceae > Malania > Malania oleifera. Next base: position 29,007,623 of record NC_080419.1, on the reverse strand, counting down.
TCCACCGGAATTCTACTACAAATTCTAAATCTTTCAAAGAATTAATCGGTGATATACTTCCTTGAGCTTCAAGTTAATTTCCATATTGTTATTTACTTTGAAGTATATAGTGTTGTAATTGTTGTACTAATTAGCTCTTTGAGGAACAAAATTTCTGTACACATATTGTGATTGTATTTCTTATAGATTGACGATTCCAAGAGTTGTTGAGATCATTGGCAAAGAAAGGGAATATTGCTTAGAGAGGCGGGCTCTAGCCTATGTAAGGAGTGACCAAACGAGGGGATATCGTTTGGAGAAGGCGGGCTCTAGCCTTAACTAAGGAGTGTTGTAATTCGTATTGTTCCATCCATCAACAGATCTAAACTAGTGAATCCTTTGGTGGTTTTCCAAAGGCGAGGGCGTAGGTTGGGTATAAGCCGAACCTCGTAAAAATCTCCGTCTCACTCTCTTTTTCCCTTACTCTTTATTTTTAGCATATTTAAATTGCGTGGATGGTTTATTTGATAATCATATATATTAAATAATATAGAAATCAAGTAAACTTAAAGTTTAATTTTGATTTGGGTTGCAGAAACCGAAAGGGAGTAGATTGGTTATACCATATCTTGCGAAAACCATACGGGAGTACGTTACTTGATTAACAGCCCAAGGATAAATTAATTGAGAGTTTAGTTAAGTTCTGAATATTGAGAAGAGTGTGAATGTGTTGTTGAAAAACATATTGAAGAAGCAAATCTATATTAGCAAAGTATAAATTATAATTCAACTACAGGGCTTACAATTTCATATCCAGGGCTGACAACAAAAGATATATTGTGATTGAATGGTATAAAGCTTGAGATTGATTGGATAGTGTTTGTATTCCAAAAGTGCTAAATCTTGAATTTTACATCAATATTATCGTGCTGAAGTGAATTTATATTTGGCAATCAAATTGGGTGAATTGGTTTGGAAATTGTGATGAATTGTTTGATTGTTTCTACTTTCAAAGTGTGGTTGAAGATTGAATGTTTGATTGTGTTTAATTGATTGGTTGTTTAATTGTGCTATTGATGTGTGTGTTAGAGTTCTGTGTGGATGAATACATATTGTGTGGATGTTGACCCTGTGTGGGTATGATTGAAAACTGTATTATTATCTTGTGTGGATTGCTTGTGATATGCATATATGTGTGGAGTTCTGTGAAACAAATATTGTTGACTGCATGTGACTTTAATTAATTAAGTATTTATGGTAAAGTAGATTACTCCACCCGAGGGCATGCTGAGAAAGGCGAGTACTCTAGTAATTATTTGTGGATACCAGAATATAGGGAAGCCACTTGTATTGGCGAGTGACCTTCCCTATTCTCGGTGACTTTACTTGGATACATAACCCGAGATCTTACTGAGAAAGGTGAATGCCCTGGTGTTAGCACTAGAGCAGAGGGAATCTACTTGTATGAGCAGGTAGACTCCCCTATTCTTGGAATTATCAGTAAAAAATTTATGTTTGTTGGCATGTGATTGGATGACAAAGACGTTGACCATGGTGTGATTATGAGCGTGTTATTTTGGCTACTAGTGGATTATGAATGCATTTGTATGGATATTTTAATTGTATATTAAACCCTTCAGCCACACACTATTATAAGTTATTTCTTCCTTACTAAGAGGTGTCTTACCCCGTCAATGATTTAATCTTTTCAAGTTATCCAGGTGATCGAGCTTAGATAGCTTCAAGGCGGGGTAGTTTTGTGAGTGGTACCAGAACGGTTATGTTTTAGTTTTTATGTTTAATATATTTTGTTCAGGTTCTGTAATATGAAGAATGAGGTTGTAATTATTATGGATCTACATGTGTAAATATAGAACTATGGTATATTTTGTTAAGGTCATTTTATTATTTCTACTGCATGAATGGTATCAGAGACGCGTGTTGGTCTCATAACACTCTGGGCTCCACGGTGTGGGTTTGGGGACCATTGATAATGCTCTTCTAGATTTAGGGGGAAGTGTGAACATCCTTTCGTACTCGGCCTATCAACAACTTGACCTTGGGAAGATGAAGCCCACCCCGATAATAGTGAGTCTTGCTAATTGATCTCTTAAAAAACCTCGGGGTTAGGTAAAAGATATGGTGGTAAAGGTGGGAGAATTCCATTACCCTGTCGATTTCATCATTTTCGATATGGAGACTTCCACAAACTCGATCCCTATCCTTCTAGGACGGCCATTCCTAGCCATAGCCAATGCTTGCATTTAATGCAGGATAGGGATTATGGACATTTCATGGGGCCACATGTGACTCAGGCTGAACACGTTTTCTGCTCCCTAACACACACTTAAAGTTGTCCAAGTTGTGGACGAAGACCCGATTGATACAATTGTCGGGGAAGTAGTTCCCTCACTTCTATGGAGGGTCCCTTTGGATAATGCACTTTAGCGTGAATACCTCTCCATGATAGAACTAGGAGATTTCAATTATCACACTTCTACAAGTCATGATTAGGTATTTCGTCCTACGAACAAGTTGAGGGTATGCAACACAAGGTATGATGCGAAAGAGGGGAGGTCCAATGTCACCTTCAAACCAGGATGAGTTTGAAATGATCTTAAGCTTGTTTGGCTGAAAATGGTAAACTTAGCACTTCCATAAGGCAACTCGATAATTTTTCATTTCTTTTTGAGTCCATAGGTTGTTTAGGATAGACCAAGTAGAGTTTCGAGTCTTTAGAGTAAACCTTAGGATAAGTTGGGGGTCCGACTAATGGGGCGACCATCACACATGTGGGCGACTAAGTTAGTTGTGTCGTTCACTTTTGGGTCTTATATTATGCCTCTGTGGCACATTTCTGTTTTTCTTTTCTTTTCCTTCTTATTTTTGCTCACCATGCTTCTACAGCAGTCCTAGTGCTTGTAACACTTTCTATGTATTAACCTGCCTTTTACTATGATTGAATACACATGGTGCTTTTGGCTACTGTAGACACCCCAATTTTAACCAGACCTTACCAAGGAGACCTCATGTCAAAACCTTCCCACACTGGTTGCGGACCCCACACACTCTTGTAGGTCTCACACTGGCTGTGGACCCCACACATTCTTGTAGGTCCCACATTGGTTGTGGACCCCACACATCCTTGTAGGTCCCACACTGCTGTGGACCCCACACATTCTTGTAGGTTCCACATTGGTTGTGGACCCCATACATCCTTGTAGGTCCCACACTACTTGTGGACCCCATACATACTTGTAGGTCCCACACTACTTGTGGACCCCACACATCTTTGTAGGTCCCACATTGCTTTTGGGCCCCACATGTGTTTTTTAGGTCCCACGTTCCCCCCTGGTACGCTAGCTCGGATTCCTACATCCGATGCACATTATCCCCCTGGTGCGCTAGCTCGGATTCCTACATCCAATGCACGTTACCCCCATCTGGTACGCTAGCTCAGATTCTTACATCCGATGCACATTACCCCCCCTGGTACGCTAGCTCAGATTCCTACATCCGATACACGTTACCTCCTTTGGCATGTTGGTGCCTGTTGGCGTGGGTTCCTATAACCCTTAAACGGCTCGTGGACCCAGATTACTTGTGGGCCCCACATATTTCCATTGGGGCCCACAACACATCTCCTGGTACGCTAACTCGGATTCCTACATCCAATGCATGCTACCCCACCTGGTACGCTAGCTCAGATTCTTACATCCGATGCACGTTACCCCCCTGGTACACTAGCTCGGATTCCTACATCCGATGCACGTTACCTCCTTTGGCATGTTGGTGCTTGCTGGCGTGGGTTCCTATAACCCTTAAATGGATCGTGGACCCCACATATTTCCATTGGGCCCCACATATGTCGTGGGCCCCACATCTCCTGGTATGCTAACTTGGATTCCTACATCCGATGCATGCTACCCCATCTGGTACGCTAGCTCGGATTCTTACATCCGATGCACGTTACCCCCTTGATACGCTAGCTCGGATTCTTACATCCGATGCACGTTACCCCCCTGGTACGCTAGCTCGGATTCCTACATTCGATGCACGTTACCTCCTTTGGCATGCTTGTGCCTGTTGGCTTGGGTTCCTATAACCCTTAAATGGCTCGTGGACCCCACATTGCTTGTGGGCCCCACACACAGTTTGTGGGCCCCACTTCCCCTAGTACGCTAGCTCGGATTCCTACATCCAGTGCACATTACCCCCTCTGGTATGCTAGCTCGGATCCACATATCCGGTGCCTTGCTAGCTCGGGTTCCTATAATCCTCAAACTGCTTGTGGACCCCACATGGCGCGTGGGCCCCACACATCTTCGATGGGCTCCGCACAGCTTCTAGAACCCTCTTATTATTATTATTATTTATTTTAATTTGTCAAATGCAAGCATACTTTGTCCTCCCATCATCATTCACCACATGTCATGTTTTTTCCCTTTATCATTCTTCCCATACTATATTCCCTTCATAATTCTTCATCCCATACTTTGTTCCCTCCATCATCACTCACCATATGTCATGTTTTTTCCCTTTATCATTCTTCCCATACTATATTCCCTTCATAATTCTTCATCCCATACTTTGTTCCCTCCATCATCACTCACCATATGTCATGTTTTTTTCCCTTTATCATTCTTCCCATACTATATTCCCTTCATAATTCTTCATCCCATACTTTGTTCCCTCCATCATCACTCACCATATGTCATGTTTCTTCTCTTTATCATTTTTCCCATACTATATTCCCTTCATAATTCTTCATCCCATACTTTGTTCCCTCCATCATCACTCACTATATGTCATGTTTCTTCCCTTTATCATTCTTCCCATAGTATATTCCCTTCATAATTCTTCATCCCATACTTTATTCCCTCCATCATCACTCACCACATGTCATGTTTCTTCCTTTTATCATTCTTCCCATGCTAATTTCCCTTCATCATTCTTCCCCTCATACTTGGTTCCCCCCATTATGACTCCCCTATGTCTTCTTTCCTATGCTTGCCCCAAACTAAGCCTATAAATAGCCCTCTCATTCCAAGCACAAAGGAAGGGGAGCTCTTAGTGGTGGTAAGGAGAAGATTTCAAATATTAAATTTTTCTATCATGAGTTTGGAAGCTAGTTTTTTTTTTAGTGAAGATCAAAAGGTCGACTAATCCCGTTTCCTATCGGAGCTGAGTCACACCATTTGAAGAAGGCACCCCTTAGTGCCTCGAATCAGAGCTCAAGAACAACTCTCGGGAAGACGTTGTAGAGCGGTCCTAGTAGATTCACCAACAGGAAAAGAAGATTGGAGCAGAGGAAAGCGAAAGAAGATCAAGCGATCGATTGATCCCCTTTCCTGCCGGTGCCGGGTCACTCCATTCAAAGAAGATACTCCTTAGTGTCTTGAGTCGAAGCTCAAGAACAACCCTCGGGAAGGCGCTGTAGACTAACCCTTGCGGATTCACAGAAAGGAGAGGAAGACCGAAGGAGAAAAAGACGATAGGTAAAACCAATGAACTTTCTCCTCTTATGTTACATTTCCGTCCCCCTTTCCTTAATCGGCCTCTGTTGGTTTATTTGACTTTATTTCACTTTTCTTTACTTTAAATAGCTTCCTTTTAACCCACAAAAACAAAAACAAAAACAAAAAATTTCATAAAAGACACCAAAAAAAAAAAAAAAATTGTCACAGAAAATTCAAAAATTTTTAAGGCTTTGAAACTTATTTACATTTGAAAAGTTTTGAAGAAAATCCAAGAAAGTTTCCAACATGTTTGGCAAAGGTTAGATCTGTTTCCCTACATTCAAGATTTTCAAAAATACATTCTAAAGTCATATCTTTAAAACTATGACTTTCATGATTGTTGTCTAAAATTCTGTTGTATTCGGAAGAACATTGGAAAACCTTGAAAAATCAATGGTCTCGACCAAGACCTTAAACTGGTTTTCCCCCCAAACTGGTCAACATTTGACCGGATCACCATTCCCGAACTAGTTCACCCCAGTTTTCTCCATTTCACTTGTATATTATTGTTGTATCCATAAAATTCACAAAAATCATGAAATTTTCGAAAATTCCAAAAATATTTTCACATTTTGATTTCAACTGATTTCATTTGTGTTATTTTGAAAGTTCGGGAAAAATCACAAAAATCATTTTCACACTTAGGAAAAATCACAAAAATATCTTTTTAGGCACAAGAAAAAAAATCATTTCTATCCCGAACAAATTTCAAAAACCTCCCGAAATAGTATTTTTGATACTTTAAAAAAAAAACCTATAGATTTCAAAATCCCCGGGAGCATATTTTGTATCCTATTTTCGATTTTCCTTCCCGATGATTGCAAACGAGAACATTGACTCTTTCGGAGTACTAGATTGCCCCGGTACTAAGGGAATACCTATATAGTATTTTTATTTTTATTTTTTTTGGACTTTTGAAAAGGAGTAATCTTTAAAGGCTTATTACATTTATTTCGGGAAAACTTTTTATTAATCTGGTACCGTTCGTAAGAACGGGCATGTAGGGGGTGCTAGTACCTTCCCCTTGCGTAACCATACTCCCGAGCCTGACTTTGGTGACGCAGACCGATTCTACCCCTAACGGGGTAGCAATCAAGTGTTCTAACCACACTTCAAAAGGTTAGTGGCGACTCCACCACACATCGTTTTCCACGAAAATTCACATTTTCAAAATATACATTCATTTTTCCTAGTTCGCAAGCTGAACCCATTTTTAAACCAGAGATTGGTTCTCTAGGCCGGGTCCGGGACGTCGCGACAGCTACTATGTGTCTTTTGTGCTACAGTGTATTTTTGCATGCATGTTATTTCTAGATTCTATAATATGTGGGCACACTGTTTGTTATTACTAACACCATGCATTGTCCTCTCCTAAGCCCGGGTTCTATCTTTCTTTCTGCACTTCAGTGAGGACACTATACTTCTAAGTTGGGGGTAGGGGGTGGCACATTTCATGCACAAAAATGACACATTTTAAAATGACAAATTTTTGAACAATTTCTAGTGAACTCTATCTGTCCAGGCCATGCTAACATATATATATATATATATATATTATACCCTCTACAAACACCTATATAACCTAGTGTTACATGCATAGGCATCTCAATTACATGATTTTATTATGCTTATCAACAATGTTGTGAATTAGTTGTGTAAAATTTGCATAACATGACTGATATCTTGGTATTACTCCAGGTGGTTTGACTAGTGGTTTGTTTGGGTAATACTGTTGTGTAAACTCTTGTATTTACATGGTACTTCATGGGGCTAAAAACACACTTACACGTGATTTGCAGCACTTAGGGTGAGAGCACTAAGAGAACACCCATGGCGACTATGGCACCTTGTGAGGTACTATTGAGCCATTTGTTCATTTCTCAAGTTTTTGACGTTAAACTTTGAGTTCATAAAAATCAACCTTCCTCCTTTTGCTGGACTTCCTTTGCCAACTAGTTTTCGGTTTTTCATTTTTTAGCCTAGAGGTGATATCAAGTAGGGAGATATAAATATAGGTCTTATAACTTACTCAAGACATGAAGGTTAAGCCACCCTTAGAGATAGACTTTTTCCATGGACTCTTGTTCGAGCTACATTCCCATTAAAAATATGAAGACAATATAAGAATGTAATGATTGTCTCAGTTGACCATGCAAAGAAAGAAAATGAAAAATGAAGAAAAACTTGAGCAGAGAAAATGAAAACAAAAATATACACCTGCTCCGAACAATTATAAAGAAGTCAAGCTAAGGACACGACACCACAATTATGCATGTATGAAGGATCTTATACTAACCAATGAACTTGCTGAATTCATGCTTAGTCTGGGAATAAGTTCATCTAGGGTGGTCTTGATTGAATGTGGCGAGTAAGTGAAAAGATGCTAGGGTGAAGGACCCGACACCTCAGTAAAGGCTAGATTCCTTTCCTATAAAACTAGTCGACTCCACATTTCTAGAGTTAGTTCTTCAAATATGTGGGACATTTGATCATGACACTCTTCTTCAAATATAAGAGTGAACTCATTTTCTTGAGTGAATTTTGAGGAATAAACCAGTGAGGTTGAGTCAAGACAACCATTTTGTAGGTGCCCAAGAGCACTCTGAGTGAGACAAATCATATACCTTACACATGCCTTGTGAAGTGGCCTATTCATACCCGGATTTACATGCTAATATTAACACTGAATTATAATCATGGGTTGATTCTCTGTGATTTGTGTCTTGAGATGGTTGTATATTGTTGAGATTTGCATGATTAAATGGCTGCGGAGTGTGTGTATAATGGAGTCATGTATGAAAAGGCCTGGATGTAATCAAGGTATATTCTTGTATGTAAATTGGTATAAATTTTGTTGCATGCGACTTTTCATGATTCATCGAACTAGTGTTTGTAGGTATCGCCTTGGAAACCCTCACGAGACTAGAACTCGTCCGCTAGGATCACCTAGGGGTTTAAAGCCTTGTTGCATATGGTAAATGCAACCGTGTTTCCCGCGAAAGAGGATGTAGGTAGGATTTAGTAGTTTTCTTAGATTCTGCTTTAATCAAGGACTAGCAAAGTGTAAGTTGGGTGTTGTGATGAGTTCCTAAAATGCATAATTTTAGACCCTCATTATCTTTGTTTATCCTCATTTTGCTATGTATTTACCCCGAGTTATTATTGTTTAAAGCTATGCAAGGTTTTTTTGTCTTTTCAGGAAAAACAGGTTTTAGGTATTATGAGGAGCCAAGGGGGATTTGGAGGATTCAAAGCTCAAATCAGATGCTCAGCCAAGCTTCTGAAGCTTTAGATCATTAAGGGACAAGAAGATGACGCTCGACTATGTGGCACAACAAGCAACACACAGGGGCGACTTAGTCTTCTACTGTTGACTCCAAGGTTCATAATGAGATCAAATAGTTGCAAGGTTCGACCAAGTCCTTGACCAAGTGACTCTCCAGGGTGATAATGTCAAGATACTGAGAAAAAACTAACAGAAAAATTACCGAGAGCCTCAACGAAGTGTTCGACTAAGAGACCTTGAGGGGCGACTATGTCGAGCTCCTAAAATTTTTTGAAGATCGAGATCCTGTAAGTTTTGACCATCAACTCGACTAGAAAGACTCTAAGGTGCGACACAGTCGAAGACATTGAAGATTTGAATTCCTGATTTTCTGAGAGTCTCGACCAAGGTGCGTAGAAGAATGACATAAGGGTGACTTGCTCGACAACGACAATCTTCTGCAGGAGATTTGCTGCAAACTTTCCTAACTTGTAAAACAAACCTTGTAAACCCTAGAGCCCATAAGTAATCGCTACGAACATGAGATCTGGGTTCCTCTTTGGCCTCTCTTAGTTTAGTGACACACTTAAGATGTCATTAAGAGCCATTGTAGATTAGTTAAAGTAGGTTTTCAATTCTTGTTTTGGTGCATGTATAAATTGTCCGACGACCTATGACAACTGGCGGCATTCATGTGCTCTCTATATATATTACACGATCTTCTTTTGTACTTCCTGGCATTAGGGACAGACGTGATGAATGCAAAGGGATGATCTTTTTACATGCTTTCGTTTTACTTGCTTTCATTTACAGCTTTCCTTTACTGCTTTCATTTATGGTTTAGATTGTGATGATGTTTAGTGATAAGATTAGCACCTCTATTGCTTCAGTCAGGTACACGTATTAGGCTACAGTCTCCCACAGAGGTTCTCGTGCTCATTTATGATAGAGTATACTCTGGTTCCTGACCATACTCCGGACGGCTGGTGCACCCTTGCTACTCTATGCCATCGAAAGGCTATTTAGATAGTTTAGCCGGGTTCCGGTTATTTTAGTACAGTAAACACACTGAAGTTAGATTATGAAAAACAACATCCTAAACTATACTCATGTCTAAACATTGCTTTGTAGGAGTAGGGTTAACTTAGATATACTTGCTTTCATTTAATTGCTTTTCAGTAGTTGATTAGATTTCACCCGCTAACAAATACCAACTTTTTACTTCTCTTTCATAAAATGCTATAGTAAAATAATTTGGAAGTAGATTAATAATTGCGCTTCAAGTCCCTAAGGATTGACACCCAACTTTCCCACTTTCTACTGAACTTGGGATTGTTAGGTAGTATAAATTGTATCTTTGGTAGTTAAGGACTCAAGCCTTGGCGAGCCTACCAATATGCTAAGCAGTATTAGCATACATTTTAAATTTAAAATAGATTTACTGGGTATTGATCAAGCATTTTAAATAATCCAACCAGTAATGAATTCTAGAGAACACATTAGCATCAGATATCAAACATTAATTCCTATGTAGTGTTCATAGCTCCCAAAAAAAATCCATATCATTTGTCTCCAGTAAAGAATGGGATATGATGTTCAAGGAATTTGGAAAACGTAATAGGACTCAAAAAATAAAAAATAAAAAATGAAGCATATGAATCCATAAGAATGATTTACTAGAGCTCAGCTCCCCTGTACATGCTCTTGTAAAGAATTTTTACAAACTATATGCCAAAAGTATTTTAGGGATGAAGTTCAATAATTATTTAATTATTCATTCATCCTTTCAAAAATTTAGTATGCAGCACATAATCATTTTAGCACATGGTTTATGGACTTTGATTATTTTGGAACAAATCTAACAAAATTTCGACAGTATGTCATTTGTAAATTGAACATTTTCCAAACCTGCAAATCACAAAAACATGCACTAGATAACCTAGTAGATTCTATAGCATGCAATTCACAAGTCACTGCATCTATAACACCCCGAACCCAAAAGTGGGGTCCGGAGGGTTCTCTTAACTAATTCCCTGATACCACGATTATCATACAAGATACGAAAATTATATAAACCTCAATTTCATTACCAGAGTACTATACATCGCAACATAAAGGTATCCCCAAGTAATAATATTACATCCCAAGGATAACATAAAACATAAGTAATTCAACATCCTACAAACACTCACTCTAAACTATAATAATTAACCCTGCCCCAACACTTGCCATGCTTTTTTTCCCTGTAGGTCCTAAAAAATATTGGATAAGGATGGGGTGAGACACCTCTCAGTAAGAAGGAATAGAATATTATCAGTGTGTAGCTCACATGAGTTTTAGTGTAGACAAAATATAACTGTTAATCTAACTTTAAATAACTTTGCACTTATAACTGTAACTCACACCCATTATTAAAAATAAAAACTTTCCTTTATATTTTCCAATATGAGTAAAAGGATTATCACAATATCTTGCTCCCTTAAACGGGTGGAGCAACACCTATACAAACCAGGTCAAATTAACACAGGGCTGACCTCAACCTTTACACCAATTCTTACCGGGCTGGATTACCGCCCCCTCAGGCCACGCCTGGAATCTCTCAGATATACAATCAAAGGTACAATATAAGAGTGCTTTCACGTAAAACAGATTTGTACCACAAGTGCGCACAAACACAAACACCACAGATGATTTAATAATGTAAGCTCTGTGTGGTCTAAATATGTCAACTCTCAACAATGTTTTCTATCTGTGTAGCAAGTACGTGAGAGTGTCAATAATAATCTGTGTACTTCAAAATATTCAGTCAAGAGTGTTCACACAGAATATCAAACAAGCCTCAATATTATCAATCAATAGAATGCGTATATGCTTGGATTGCAAAATAGATAATCTTTGTTTTCGGCAAATGATATATATACTTGTATAAATAATACCACAAAGATTGATATATCACACACACGAATATCTTTTCACAAATATATCAATATGAACACCACAAGATATTCGGATATGTTTGAAAGTATTTTTGCAATCTCCAAACAAAAACAAACTTCCTAAGATATTGCAACGAGAATGCAATACTTGGGATGTCACAACAAGTCTTTCTTAGGGCAGGCTTATTGGCAAAGCCTCCTAAGAAAACTTAGGTTATGCTCTCAAAAATCGATTCAAATATGCAACAATATGGAGAGCTAACCTCTAAGTAAAAGTACTCAATACACTTACAAATGATTTAGATGGATGAAGAGTGTAAGCTTGAGTAGGTTTCAAAAGAAGTGTGAGTAATGAGAGGCAAAAATGAGTATTTTGACTTGAGAGAAATTTTGTTAATCTTTTTGCTAATCCGTGCTTAAATCACAAAATGAATGAGTATATATAGACATACTAAAAATTTTGACCATTGAGGACTTATTAGGGATTTTTGGAAAAGATTAATGACACTTAAGATAATTTAACCCCGTTAAAAAATTATTAACTGCGGTAAAAAATAGGAGCAACCCGAGAGGTCCGGTCGACCAGAAATGGTTCGGTCGACCAGGACTCAAGTAGCTCGGTCGACCAGGCAATTTTGAACTGAGTGGCTCGGTCGATCAGAGAGGGCGATTTGCCAAATTTTCGAGGTTCGGTCGACCGGGGCCTTTTTGAACTACAGGGCTCGGTCGACTAGGCAGTTGGGAATTCTCCCAAGACCCCTCGGTCGACCAGGTCGCTGGAGTACAAATCTAGTCAGTCGACCAGGAGGTCAAAAAGTTGACTCCCAGGAGGTTCGGTCGACCGAGGTCAAATGACCTATAAAGTCTCGGTCGACCGAGCCTGGGTCAAACAGTTGACCCGGACCGGTTTCGGTCGACCAGGCCAAATTGAACTGAGTTGGCCGATCGACCGAAAGTGCACCAAGTGTGCATTTCGGTCCCGAATTGACCCAAATAAGTCTATTTCAAGTGCCTAATAAACATATGTGCATATGTGCGTGTCCTAAGGTCACTTGGGGTCCAATTTGGAAACACCGAAAAAGTCCGGTGTCGATCGACCGAAGGTCAACTGATGGTTCACCCTAAGGTCTTTCTATGGTTCGGTTTGAGCGTACAAATAAAATCATGCATGTGATGTGTGTGAGCTTATTACAAACCGAAAACCCTAATTACTATTACAGACAAATTTCATTTAAAAACTATTACAATTAAGAGTATGAAATTGTCTTCAAGTCTTTAAGCTTTTCACGTGCCACTGAAGATATGCTAATATGAACCTGCACATGAACTAGATATTTATTAAATACAATTGTATTTGTCATTATCAAAACCAGGGTGTGACCAATAAGGTCAACATTCTTAACAATCGCGTGATCTGTAAATCCTCGTGAATTATCAAAATTTTTGCATTATTCTTAGCATTTCACGATTTTAGTATGAATTCACAACTCAGTAGGAAACCATAACCCAAAATAAATTCACAACTCAGTATAAATTCACCACTCAATATAAAATCACAATTTCACTATGTATATTCATAACTCAGTATAAAATCACAATTTCCCTCTATAATATCATAAAAGGGATTCCCAACTGATTTAATTCTAGAATTAAACAAATTATTCTCGTGCCGCACAATTTAAATGCTTATACCAAAATATAATAAACTGCCCAAGAAAATATATTTTTCAAAAAACAACAGTTTGATCATCTCCAATATTTTTATTTAATTCACACTATACACTTTTCAGGAAAATGGGAGATGATTACCCTACTCACTTGTTTTCCCCAAATACATACATAATAACCAAAAATCATTGTTTCCATTAGCCTAAATAGTTCAGAAAAATCATATATAGTATATCAGTATCCAAACTCTCAATTTAATCAGTTCAATTTTGAAAATAACTGACATAATCTATTCCCCTGACCTTATCCCAAGAGTGGTGCCTACGATACTCAAACCACGAAATCTCCTCAATTAAAACGTTGGTGACTAAAATTAGAATTCAGGGATATTTTTCGTTCTTCAATCGGCGTAAATTTCGTTGAAAAAACTGGAAAGAGAGAGAGAGAGAGAGAGAGAGAGAGAGAGAGAGAGAGAGAGAGAGAGAGAGAGAGAAGAGAACATCTATAGGGGGTTTTGTTCTCAGGAAACAAGTTCCCTGAAGCTTTCTTTAGGAAACTTACTTTTATATATATTGTAATAATAACCCTTAACATATATATATAATAGTATTATAATATTATATTATATTATATTAATATATTGATATATTATATTATTTAATTAATAATTCTTATTATTTAATTAATTAATTTATTTTCATTTTTATTTTTTTTAGGATCACACTTAGTCACGTATTATTTTTGGGGTTATTATATTCTCCCCTCTTTATAAAAATTTTTTCCTCGAAATTTTTTAATTATAACTCTAAATAAAATCCACCGTTAACCCAACACAAAGAACGATACCTATTCAGAACCACCAAAATTTCCACATTACCCCCCATTGTTCACCAAATCTGAAGAACCGGATGTGACCTCCTTCCACCCTCGGGACGACCGTTTGCAAATTAAACCATAACTACACTCATCTTGTTCAAACCCACAATCGCCAGCAACTCTTACAAGAACCCTTACTATTCATTTGTAAACCCAACTCTATGAGCTTACCATTCTAATTTTCTTTTGTCCCCATCCAAGTCTTTATCTCGCTAACTTTTTTTCAGTGAGTACTTTTCTTCAATTTTTAAAAGCGAAGGCAAACCGTCCCAAATCCATATAACCACCAAATAAGGGAATTTAACTCCATTAGTTGTAAATCTGGGTTTTCTCCTCCAATCTGAGACTATTTTGTGGAACTTTCGATTCCATACTATATATGTGTGCTTGTTGATTTGAATTCTATTTCCATACATTAAATAACTTTGTTGGTTTCCAAACTAAATTTTTCCTTAACTTATCAACTTAATATACTAGATTACCTTGTTACATAGACACAAGAATTGTAACTTCCAAATCTGAGATGACTGGCCCAACTGATCATGGGACGAGTCTTAAGACACCTTACGCATCGCAGTCTCTTTTACATGTTGATATTCCATTGGGTGTTGCATGCATTTCTATAAGCTAGTAATATGATTTCTTATTGTAGGATCTTCTCACACTCACCTGAGTTTATAATTTCCATATCCTTTTATGTGTAGCCTTATTTAATTTAAATTTGTTCCATTATTGTTGCCTTGTTTTTTTTAACCACTTTAAAAAGGTCCTCACTCTTTGAAATTCTAAATTCATTGAATTATTGACTCATGGGTTGTAAAAATATCTTATATTCCTCTTTTGCTTGAAAAAAATCTACATTTACTTCCGTGACATTTTTATTGCAGACTAGGACTGATTTTTTTTTTTTTTTTTGACCCTATACTCTCCTTAAAATGTGGCCTAAAGACCCATGGTTGACTTATAGAAATATGGAAATATTGAATATTTCCTTTAAGCATAAGAAATACGAGAGAGTATAACATACACCAAAGAAATATAACTTTTCATGGAACCTTAGGATAATTAGTATCCAAAAGGACTTCACCATTAAAGTACCCTAGGGATTTCTAAGCATCTAAATCCAAGGATAACCACTAGCATTTTTTCAGTTGCTCTCAAATCCATGCACACTAAACCATAAAGGAACCATAGATAGCTAGGAGGATACTCTAATGTGTAAAGGTGCGCACACTCCAAAAATGCATAAAATTTTATTTCAAATATTTCAGTATTGCAAATGGTAGCTCATTCCTTGTAGGGACTATTCACACAAGACAAGATCATAGTGCAACATTTCGAGAGAAAAATTTCAATGGTTTGCCATGACTTTCCTGGAACCGTCAACTATTCCAGAAATATCATAGAAAACCCTCAATGAAATTTTGCTTTTGGCTGTGAGACAAAACTCCAAAATTCCAATTAAATTGTTGTGTTTTACTCCACTACGCATCCTATACCCGCTCACTCCTACCACACCTAGCCTACCCACTCCTATCCCCATCCTGCTTCATACTTATACTCTCGTAATAATCATCTCTAGAGTCTACAGTATCTGTATCCTAAGCTCTAATACCAACTGTAACACCCCAGACCCGAAAGTGGAGCCTGGAGTGTTCTCTTAATTAATCCCTTGATACCATAACTATCATACAAGCAACAAAAATTATATAAACCTTAATTTCATTACCAAAGTACTATACATTATACCATAAAGGTATCCTTAAGTAATAATATTACATCCCAAGGATAACATAAAACATAAATAATTCAACATCCCACAAACACTCACTCTAAGATGTAATAATTAACCCTGCCCCAACACTTGCCACGCTCTTTTTCCCTGTAGGTCCTAAAAAATATTGGATAAGGATGGAGTGAGACACCTCTCAGTAAGAAGGAATAAATTATTATCAGTGTGTGGCCCACATAAGTTTTAGTGTAGACAAAATGTAACTGTTAATCTAACTTTAAATAACTTTGCACTTATAACTGTAACTCATACCCATTATTAAAAATAAAAACTTTCCTTTATATTTTCCAATATGAGTAAAAGAACCTCCCTTCATAGATAAATGACATGCATAACCCCCATGACGGGTTGTGCAGCCCGAAGGATGGACTTAGCATCTGGCTAGCCGACCAATGCTAAGTCAAAGTAGCTCATCTGTTAGTCTAATTTTCCTACCGAACCTATCTGTATACCAGGAACGTACTCAACCCCTTTCGTTGGCCAAATCGAATTTCTATACCAACACTTTCCGAATAGTGTGGTTGCATTGATATCTCTTCCTATAGCTACGGTACCGTGCTCTCAACATAACTAGTCCATTAGAGTTCTTAAACCATATAATGCAATTTATATAATATTATATAATAACAATATACCGACCTCCTCCTAACCTACCAACGTTATATTGCAATTTATATAATAATAATAATAATAATAATAATAATAATAATATAACAACCACCTCATAATCTGCGAACGTTATATTGCAATTTATATAATATACAATATAATTCTCAATAATCACGTGATCATCTCCATAAATTTTCACAATTTCTACTTTATTCTAAGCATTTCACAATTTCAGTATGAATTCACAACTCAATAGGAAACCACAACCTAGAATAAATTCACAACTCAATATATATTCACCACTTAGTATAAAATCACAATTTCATTATGTATATTCATAACTCAGTATAAAATCACAATTTCCCTATATAATATCATAAAAGGGATTCCCAACCGATTTAATTATGCAATTAAAACAAATTATTCTCATGCCACTCAATTTAAATGCTTATACCATAATATTATTAATTGTCCAAGAAAATAAATTTTTCAGAAAACAACAATCTAATCATCTTCAAAATTTTTATTTAATTCAAAATACACTTTTTTAGGAAAATAAGAGATGATTACCCTACTCACTTGGTTTTCCCCAAATACATACATAATATCCAAAAATCATTGTTTCCATATGCCTATATAGTTCAAAAATATCATATATAGTATTTCGGTATCCAAACTCTAAATTTAATCGGTTTAATTTTAAAAATAACTGACATAATCTATTCCCCTTACCTTATCCTAGGAGTGGTGCCTACGATGCCCAAACCACGAAATCTCCCCAATTAAAACGTTGGTGACTGAAATTGGGATCCAGAGATATTTTTCGTTTTTCAATCGACGTAAGTTGCGCCAAAAAAACTAGAGAGAGAGAGAGAGAGAGAGAGAGACGCGAAAACATATCTGGGCGGTTCTGTTCTTAGGATACACATTTCTTGAAGCTTTCTACACACACACACACACACACATATATATATATATGTGTGTGTGTGTGTGTGTGTGTGTGTGTGTTAAAGGTTATTATTATTATATTATATATATTTATATATTATATTATATTAATATATTATATTATTTAATTAATCATTCTTATTAATTAATTAATTATTTAATTTATTTTATTTTTATTTTTATTTTTTTAGGATCACATTTATTCACATATTATTTTTGGGGTCGTTACAACATCAGCCATGCAGGTGGCATTCAGTTCAATCAGCATGCAATCCTAATATCAACTACCGGCATGCATTTCACAATACTGCATCAGCCATGCAATTGGCATTCCAGATTAAATAGCATGCAATCCTAATATTAACTACCAGTAGTTCTTCTTATAAATAAAATATAAACCATCCAGAAGATATAAGCAATAAGCAATAATGGATAGTGGGTGTGCAGTGTAGTGCGGTGCAGTGTAGTCAACATAAATAGAGTGTAAGATGTATATAATTATAGACCCAACAGTAGAAAGATGTATTTCGGCTAAAAAATTTAAAATATCCTGCTGCCCTTCTAATGTTACTCCAAGGCCTCTCCATCATGGGGCCTTGCCTCATCATCGCTTATGTCCATAGGATTCCTTTCTTCTAGATCATCATCGCAGTTTAGTTCATTGAAGCAGTCACTTAACTCAGAGAACTTGTTCTGCACGATGTCTTGTAGCTCATAAAGATCATTCTTCATGTTGATGAACCTGTTCTCTACATAGACTGCATATTCTCTTAAATCCTCATGTATCAACGCGTATCGAGCATTAGAAGAAACTTCTAGTTCCCTTAACTCTTTATGCGAGGAGGTAATGCGAGTAATTGTCAAATCTATGGATTTGGTTGTGGATTCCTTGAGCTCACTGAAGGTGCAAGATTTGCAATGGCTGCCATAATCTCAGCATTCTTTGGCGGTGGAGGCTGCAGAGGCTGATTTTGTGGAGCACCTGGCCGATCTCCTACTGTAACGACCCAGAAAATTTTAACTATTTAAAATAATAATAAGGAAGATAATAAAAAGGAAAAGGGGAAAATAAGAAAAGGGAAAGAAATTTTAAAAGGGTGACAAGCAGGCACTCATTGACGAACTGGATTTTCTCGTCGTCGAGTATGCATGTCTCATTGACGAGGGTTTACCGAGAGAGGTTTTCATATTTCCAAATTTCTTCTATGAGGTCTCGGTTTCATCCGCAAGCAGTGTTCTTGGGCTCGTTGATGAGTCTAGATGTCTCATCGATGAGGCCACATGGCAAGTTGCTTATAAATAGGCAAAAATCAGAATTTTAGCATAAGATTTCAATTTTTTTTTCTTCATTTTCTCTCTCTAAAAACGACCCCTCTGCCTTCTCTCTTCAAATTTGACCTGAACTTAGCCTGGTTCGACAATTGGAAGCTACCACAAGACACTTGGGAAGATTCTCTGCAACATTGGCAGAGTAGAATTTTGATTTGAAAGGTTTGTGAAACATCCCAAAATCAGAGTAAGTGAATTATTTTGGAATTTTCTTAATGAATATTGTTATTTGGAGCCCAGGAGATATTGAATGGGTATTTTTTTGGGATTTAAGAAAGTTTGGATTTTTGGAATACCGAGTCTCGTTTTGTTCGGTTTAGGTAGGAATCCCAAGGAGCAGGTAAGGGAAAATACTTTATAATAGATTTTTACTATTTTTTAACTGGAAAATTTTTGGGTATAAAATTTTATATATTTAGGTAAATTATATTGAATGGTACAAAAAATAAAAACATGGTTTTGATTATATATTATATTGGGAAAAATCGTGAGGCATGAAACCAACTTTGCTAATTAAATTGTTGTGAGTACTGTGGGATGATGAATCATTGTGATTGTGAATATTGTTGAGTTGCGAATTCTGGTTGGTTGAAAATACTATTTGATTGTGTATACTGTGGTAATTGTGTGGATGTGTTTGAATGGTTGGATTTGTTATTGATTTGTGTTGTGATTCATGTAAATTGCAATATAACGTTGGCAGTAGTATGAGGAGGTCGTTATATCGTACCCGGTATAATCGTCATATAACGTTGGCAGTGGTATAAGGAGGTCATTATATAGGCATTAATATTGGGGGTAAACATTGGTAGTGGTATGAGGAGTTTGTTTACCTATTTACCATGAATAGGGTGGTTTGTGTTGTAATATGTGTGTTGGTTTGTCCTATGTGGACCGTGACACCTGTGTGGTTGATAGTCATGTGTGGACCAATCCTGTGTGGACATGTAGGTTGTATGTATGATAGTCTTGTGTGGACTAGTCCAGTGTGGACGAGTCCTGTGTGGACATATATTTTTTGTATAGATGAGAGTCCTGTGTGGATGTTGTATTCTGTATGGTTATGGACCCTGTGTGGGTATGATAGAGGACTGTGTGGATTATCCTATGCGGATTGATTGTGCTATGCATATATGTGTGGAGCTCTATGAAACGATTATTATTGGTTGCGTGTAACTTTAATTAATTAAGTATTTATGGTAAAGTAGATTACTCCACCCGAGGGCTTGTTGAGGAAGGCAAGTACTCTAATAATTATTTGTGGATACTTGGGTAAAGGGAAGCCACTTGTATGGGCGGGTGACCTTCTCTATTCTCAAAGACTTTACCTGGATACATAACTCGAGGGCTTACTGAGAAAGGTGAGTGTCTTGGTGTTAGCACTAGAGTAGAGGGAATCTACTTTTATGGGCGGGTAAACTTCCCTATTCTCGGGAATTACCATTAAAAATAACTATGTATGTGGGCATGTGATTGGGTGACAGAGAAGTTGACCATGGCGTGATATGAATGTGTTATCCTGGCTGTTATTGGTGGTGAAATGCGATTGTATGGATATTTTAATTATCTATTAAACACTTCAGCCACAAACTATGGTAAATTATTTTTTCCTTACTAAGAGGTGTCTCACCTCATCGATTTATCAATATTTTCAGGTCTTCCTGGTGATCGAGCTTAGATAGCTCCAGGACGGGATAGTTTTTGTGAGTTGAATATATCAAAACGGATATGTATTTAGTTTTATGTTTAATATATTTTAATTTTGGTTTTGTAATATGAAGAATGAGATTGTAATTATTTGGATCTACATATGTAAATATAGAATTCTGGTATTTTTTTTTTAGGTTATTTAATTATTTTCGCTGTGTGAATGGTATCAGAGACACGTGTTGGTCTCATAACAATCCGAGCCCCACATGGCGGGTTCAAGGCATTGCAGTTGGTATCAGAGCATAGAGGTCTTGCGGACTTTACGAGGATTAATACCAGAGTATAGGTTTGAGTTGAATAAGAGTAGGAATGGATAGATTAGGGTGTTGACAGGAGTTTGAGTTCGTTTCATAGCTTGGAGGTAGAAATCCATTAACGAACTTCTGTGATTTTCTAAATCAATCAATAGTTTCATAAAATCATGGTAAATTCATCGACGGTGATGTTTCCGAGTGGAGAAACTGAAATTTGGAATTTGAATTTGAAATTTAAGATGATTGTAGATAATTGGATGTTAGATATTTAATTGGGGATTTGGATATTAAATTGGTTTCATGTTTTATGATTATGTCAGAAATATATTAAGATGTGGAGAATCTAAATTGCCTCTATTGTATATTTATATTCAGGGATGGTTCCTAGAGGCAAAGGCATGGATGAAGGAGGAGGAAGCAAATTGGGAGCTTCTAGCAAGGATGAGATTGACACCTCTCGACTTTTACGAGGAATAGCTTGTTAGGTTAAGGAAGAGATGAGGCGAGATTTTGGGGGATCAAGCTATCCATCAGTGCACCAGGTTTGCACAATTGATCAATTCACCCACCTGAAACCCTCATTTTATGAGGGTGGCACTAACCAGATTAAGACTGAGATGTGGATGCAAGAGATGGAAAAGATACTGGCAATGTTGAACTGCACCGAGGAACAGAAGGTTCTTTTCGCCACCTTCAAATTGGCTGCAGAAGCTGAACGGTGGCGGAATGCAATGAAACTGTTGGAGGAATAGCGAGCGATACCTATAGCGATGACCTGAGGTCATTTCAAGTAGATCTTCTATGACCAATACTTTCCCGCCACCACTAGAAATTTGAAGGCGGAGGAATTTTTCAGATTAACCTAGGGGCCCCTCACTGTTAAGAAATATGCTACTAAATTTTTGGAACTATCTCGTTTTGCACCTTCCATGGTTCCATGTGAATACCAAAAGGCAAGGTTGTAGTGATCCAGAGAAATTATAGTATTTGAATAATGAAAGAAGGGGGGGGGGGGAAGAATTAAAGAAGGTAATTAAACAGAGCCTCATCGACGAACTTAGGAGATTCATCGACGAGAACACAGGAGAGGCTCGTCAACGGGGACGTGTCTCATTGACGAGAAGATACCAAGAGGGGTTTTGGGCGATTCTAAATTTCATCGAAGAGGGGTGAGAGTTCATCGACGAATTTCCTTCTTGACCTTGTCGATGAAGTGACGTGGCTCGTCGACGAAGGTCAATGTATAAATAACCCAAACTTCATTTTTCAGCTGAAATTTGACGCACCAACCCTTTTCTCTCTCTCCTCTTCAGTTCCCTACTCTTCTCTCTTAATTTATGGGTCTATTCTTCACCGGATTGACGATCTAAAGCCACTACAACACTCTTGGCAAAGTTCTCTACAAATCTGCTGGAGTGGATCGTCGGTGGGGCTAGTTTAGATTTTATCCCAAATTCAGGGTAAGACTTTTATTCAGTATTTGGCCTTCCTTACAGTTGTAGAAAACGTAGTACATGTAGAAATACTAAATTTTTGTTCTGGAGAATATCATTTTCAGGGTGTTGAATAGGGAACCCTATAGGTGCAGGACAGATTATCTTAGGGGCTTTTCAAGAATTAGGTAAGGGGATAAACTAAATTAGTTGTTTTATTAAAATCTATGTATGATTTTACAGCATCTAATTATATATATATATATATATATATATATTAGCATTATGTTTGGGAAATACTTTTGTAAATGATGATATGTTTTAAATATGTGTAATACCCATTTTGTGTGGCATGAGTAGAATTTATTATGATTTACTAATTTTTGGAAAAATGATAAATGATACAAAGTTTGATATGATATATCGGTGTACGAGCCGAGAGTTTTGATATGATATATCGACATACGAGCCGAGACTTTTGTATGATATACCGGTGTATGGGCCGAGAATTTGATATGATATACTGGCGTATGGGCCGATGGTTTATGTGATATGCTAGTGTACGGGCTGAGCTTTAAATATGATATGACGGCGTACGGGCCGAAAGTACAATCTAATATGTGATACAACGTACGGACTATGATCAATAAAATACGAAATGTCGGCGTACGGGCCGATGATTTTCACATTATATATTTGAAATGTGATATGATGATGTTGATTTGACAATTATTATTATGAATTAGTAATGTATCACAATTTGAAATATGTTATATGTTATCAGAACCTGAATGGCTTGGTTTAGGCTTACACTTGCACGGTACCATAGCTATGTGTTCATGATCATCATGATATTGTGTTATCATTGTCGTACAGGGCAGCGTGAGGATGGATAGTCGATGTGGTTTATTGAAGTGTTGGCGCCCATGGTGTACGAACCAGGTATGGCAGACCCATCGTACTTATAGACATTTACTTTGACTTGGCAGTGGTCGGCCATCCATTATCAGGTCCTGCCTTTGGACCACACAACCCAGTCATGTGGGGGTAAGACATGACAATAGCTAGCTAACCTTCCAAGGTTGTTTTTGTATTATTATTATATGAGATGAATTATGCTAATGGAAATCCAGTATGTTCTGCCATGCTATGATTATATATGTTTTTTTTCCCAAAAATGATATAGACAGCTTTACTAAATATGCCTATGTATAACACGGAAATACTCATGTTGCCACACACTGGTATTAGTTTATTTCCCTTACTGAGAGGTATCTCACCCTGAATTATATGAATATTTCAGGAGTCCTAGATAGGAGAGCGGATAAAGCTCCACAATGCTAGAGTTCGTTAGTTCTACCCTATATAAAGGGTAAGTATTTGCTAGGGTCAAATGGATTTTGGACGATGACCCTAGGACTAGTTTTTGACTATTTTGGGTTGTATATGATGAATGTAGTAACTCTAGTATTGTGTTCAATGGTATTATGAGACGTATATAGTTTTATGTTTCCTACTGCTTAGGCTTCCGTATTGTATCTCTGATGCATCCTTGGTACCCACGGGTTCAGGTTGATTTTGATCTACTGGGTTTATTAAATTAGTTTTGTTAATATGGAAGGAAAAAAATGGTAAAATAAGCATGTCATTACAGAGGTGGTTTGAAAGGGGCCTAAATAAGAGGATTCACGAGCATATGGTGTGTTTGCAGATTCAGGATTTCATGGAATTGGTGGAGAAAGCTACTATTGAATAGTCGAGTCTGCAGAGAGGGACAGAGGCATCAGAACAAAGGAAATGGCCTACGTCTCTTCATTCCCAAGCAATTTTCAGACAAGGTCGTGGAGGGGAGATAGAGATGTTGCAGGTTAGGGGTCGAAAAAAAATGATCGTGTAACACCCCGACCCCGAGGGGGCTGGGATATTAACTTTTTGCTAGTGATTTACAGCGAAAGCAAAATAAACTCAATTTTTATTAAACCAGAGTGCTAATTATCCATATTACAATCACTTATTTCAAAAGAAGAAAATTACACAAACATAAATATCTGAAATCATACTAATATTTCTAATCAATCTTTATTTTTCTAATCCCCACCCGTATGCTTGCTAAGCCTGATTTCCAACATGCTCTTCAGAGTTATTTGAAATAAAAATATGATTGGAGTAAGACGACGCTCAGTAAGTAAATAAAATTATTATTAGTGTGTGGCCAAAATGAGTTTTTTAAAAATTTCGTAAAACAATATTTAATATTATAACTTCAAAACTGTCTCTAGAATAAATATAAATTTAAAAATTTTTGCATAAAACTTTTACCATCAACTATAATAGTAAAATTTTATAATCATATACTATAACCCTTAAATTAAACTTTTAACTTTAAAACTGTATCAATATTTAATGATAAATTTACATATACTTTTCCTTTTACGTTTTCTTTAGATCGTCATTTAAGCACTAGAATGATCATTTTCATGTAAACTTACACTTTTCCTTCAAATCATTAGTAACTTTGTACACGTAATTAACTATGTATAAACATATATTATAAAAACCACCCTTAGGCCTGTTTGATGTAAGTCATGTTTACCCCCATGACTGGGTTGTGCGGTCCGAAGACTGGAGTTAGCTAGCTGGCCAACCAAACTAAATCAACGTACATAAACTTTAAGTGAGATTTTCCTTATTAAGTCCTGGTCCGGAACCAGGTGTGCATTCAGGAGAAATCCACTAATATAAATAACTACTCTGTAAACAGTGTGGGTGCACTCTAATCCGTATAAACTTTAAGTTATGGTACCGAGCATCTGTAACTTTGAACTTTCGTTGCCATAAGAGGTTTTAAAATCATCTTATTATAATTTATGCAATTTAAAATAATATCGTAAAAATCTCATTTTTACTCATATTTTCATAAAAAATACAACGTAAAAATAAACTCATGCCACACAATTTTTGTGTTAAAAATATATATATATAATTTTATTTTTGAATAGAAAGAAATGCTGAAAATTTACCCGAGGAAATTAGAATATTTCTTAACCCAAAAATAGATGTGAGTATATTAAAAATAGAACTGGTATAATTAAATATGCGTAAAAATAAACTCATAGAAATTTTGTGGAACTAATTAACATAATTGAAATTTACTTATAAAATAAACTCGGGTATAAATTTTAAATAAAAAAAAAAGACTAGCATAATTAAAATTTACTTACCTTCTTTTTTTACCGCGTGCACGAACACAATAACTATCTTTAAGAAATGAGATTGGAAAGAGTGGGTGAGTGAGAACTTATTCAAAAATTCTCTCTCCACCACAAATTCTTTCACTCACTAATCCTTTTCTTCCTTGGAAAATTGTTATGAAAAATGAAGGTTGAGAGCTCCCTATTTATAGGAAAATTTTGGGGAAAAATGGAATTTATAAAAGTGTGGGGAGATGGGTGAAATTATAATTTTTTTAAAATTAAAGAATGGGCAAGGTATGGGTTGAGTATGGGATGGGGATGGAGGCCATGTGGGAGTGTCTGCCACCATTCCCATTAAATAAATTTTTAATTAACTACTTACCTAATTAATTAATCAATTAGTTAATTAATTATTTTATTATTTTTCTTAATCATTATTTATCATTATTATTATCATTGTTTTTACTTTTAAACTATTTTTAGTATTTATTTATTTTATTATTTATTTTTGAACAAGAATTAAATTTAAATTTTGAAAACTCATGTGGGCCCCACATGGTCTTGTGGGCCCCACACAACTTCGAGACCCAAATGGATCCTACGTAATTCGAATAACTCCTATACGATTTTATGCATCCTACATAGCTTTGAGACTCGTGTAAACTTCCATACGACTTCGGAACTCATGTGGGCGCCACACAATCTTGTGGGCCCCGCATAGGATACCTATATTATTATTATTTTATCATATATTTTTACAAATTATATCAGTCAAAACATTATTTTATGTACCTATTTACGTACATAAACAGTGTCTTGTGGCTCCGGGACTCATGTGGACCCCATATAGTCTTGTGGGCCCCACATATGATACCTATATTATTATCATCTTATTATGTATTTCTACAAATTATGTCTGTCAAAACACTATTTTATGTATATATACTTATTTACGTGTATAAACAGTGTCTATCCTGTTTATCCTATGAAATTCCATTTTGACCAAGCCGACCTCCAAGGAGCGACTGAGCCGCAATGGTCTCTGAGCACTCGCTAAGACAAGGTCTTTCTTAGGCATCAAACATGGAATCAAGGATCCTACAGAAAAATACTTCTATATTGAAATTAACTCAATGACCATTTTTATTATTTTATTATTATTGTGCTTTACTCATGTATATATTTTTGGGTCATCACAGATCGGGGACGACAGGGCGATTTGTCACGCCCCCACTGCCCTAGATGTAATCAGCGGCATTGGGGAGAA
Organism: Malania oleifera; assembly: GCF_029873635.1. Classification (NCBI taxonomy): domain Eukaryota; kingdom Viridiplantae; phylum Streptophyta; class Magnoliopsida; order Santalales; family Ximeniaceae; genus Malania; species Malania oleifera. Next base: position 28,980,844 of record NC_080419.1, on the reverse strand, counting down.
TGTCGGAGTAAGGGTGTTAAATGTTATAGATGCGAAAAACATGGTCAAATAACCCGGGAATGTCGAGAACCACCGAACAATGCACTAGCTCTGAACCAGAACCAGAGGAACAACCCGATGCCTCACAACGGTGGTGCACTGGCATGTGTCTATATGTTGGGTACACCTGAGGAGGGCAACACTAAAGGCCTAGGTAATATATTTATGTTAGCATGTGTGTAAATTTTGTTTAATTTTGCATGTTTCGGTGTTGCATATGTTTGATTTAATTGAAATGTATGAATGTGTTTAGTTAGCTTTTGGTTGTGAAAATGGGTTATTAATGAATTTCGAGGACGAAATTATTTTAAGGAGGGGAGAATAACGACCCCAAAAAATTTTAACTATTTAAAATAATAATAAAAATAATAATAAAAAGGAAAAGGGGAAAAGAAGAAAGGGGAAACAAATTTTAAAAGGGTGACAAGCAAGTACTCGTTGACGAACTGGATTTTCTCGTCGACAAGCAATCTTTTGAGCCTTGTCGCCGAGAATGCATGCCTCTTCGACAAGAGTTTACCGAGAGAGGTTTTTGTATTTCTAAATTTCATAGATGAGCTCCTCGTTTCATCCATGAGCGGTGTTTTTGGGCTCGTCGACAAGTCCAGATGTCTCATTGACAAGGCCACGTGGCAAGTTACTTAGAAATAGGCAAAAATCAGAATTTCAGTGGAGGATTTCATTTTTTTTTCTTCATTTTCTCTCTCTAAAAACGGTCCCTTTATCGTATCTCTTCAAATTTGGCCCAGATTTAGCCTAGTCTGACGATCGGAAGCTACCACGAGACTCTTAAGAAGATTCTCTACAACATAGGCAGAGTAAAATTTTGATTTGAGAGGTTTAGGAAACATCCCAAAATCAGGGTAAGTGAGAAATTTTGGAATTTTCTTAACGAATATTGTTATTTGGAGCCTAAAAGGTATTAAGTGGGTATTTTTCTAGAATTTGAGAAAGTTGGGATTTTTGGAATACAGGGTCTCATATTGTTCAGTTTAGGTAGGAATCCTGAGGAGCAGGTAAGGGGAAATACTTTATAATATATTTTTACTAATTTTTAACTAGATAATTTTTGGGTATAAAATTTTATATATTTAGGTAAATTATACTAAATGGTGTAGGAAATGAAAATATAGTTTTGATTATATATTATATTGGGAAAAACTGTGTGGCATGAAACCAACTTTGCTAATTAAATGGTTGTGAGTACTGTGGGATGATGAATCATTGTGATTGTGAATATTGTTGAGTTGCAAATTATGGTTGGTTGAAAATACTGTTTGATTGTGTATACTGTGGTAATTGTGTGGATGTGTTTGAATGGTCGGATTTGTTATTGATTTGTGTTGTGGTTCATGTAAATTGCAATGTAATGTTGGTAGTGGTATGAGGAGGTCATTATATGGGCGTTAATATTGGGGGTAAACATTGGTAGTGGTGTGAGGAGTTTGTTTACCTATTTACCATGAATAGGGTGGTTTGTGTTGTGATCTGTGTGTTGGTTTATCCTATACAGACCATGAAACCTCTGTGGTTGATAGCCCTATGTGGACCAGTCATGTGTGCACATGTAGGTTGTATGTATGATAGTTTTGTGTGGACCAGTCCTGTATGGACATGTATTTTCTGTATGGATGAGAGTCCTATGTGGACGTTGTATTCTGCATGGTTATTGACCCTGTGTGGGTATGATTGAAGACTATGTGGATTGATTGTGGTATGCATATATGTGTGGAGCTCTGTGAAACAATTATTATTAGTTGCATGTGACTTTAATTAAGTATTTATGGTAAAGTAGATTACTCCACCCGAGGGCTTGCTGAGGAAGGCGAGTATTCTAGTACTTATTTGTGGATACCAGGGTAGTGGGAAGCCACTTGCATGGGCGGGTGATCTTCTCCATTCTCGGAGACTTTACTTGGATACATAACGCGAGGGCTTACTGAGAAAGGTGAGTGCTCTGGTGTTAGCACTAAAGCAGAGGGAATCTACTTGTATGGGCGGGTAGACTTCCCTATTCTCAGGAATTACGAATAAAAATAACCATGTATATGGACATGTGATTGGGTGGTAAAGAAGTTGACCATGGTGTGATATGGATGCGTTATCTTGGCTGCTATTGGTGGTGAAATGCGATTGTATGGATATTTTAATTATATATTAAACACTTCAACCACACACTATTGTAAATTATTTCTTCCTTACTGAGAGGTGTCTCACCCCGTCGATTTATCAATCTTTTCAAGTCTTCCTGGTGATTGAGCTTAGATAGCTCCAGGGCAGGATAGTTTTTGTGAGTTGGATATATATTTAGTTTTATGTTTAATATATTTTAATTCTAGTTTTGTAATATGAAGAGTGAGATTGTAATTATTTGGATCCTCATATGTAATATGAAGAGACACGTGTTGGTCTCATAACACTTCGGGCCCCACGTGGCAGGTCTGGGGCATTACACTTGCTCTCCTAGGAGTCTGGGGTAACCACATATTTCCTGCTCACTCATACGCCATCTGCTTCACTGTGGTAGAGGAGAATATGTCTGTGTTTTTCCTCTTCACAAGCAGTGAATACCCCAACTTTATGACCCCCAATCTCAAAAAGACCCTGTTTAGTATGCCTCCATACGACGTAATTATCCTACGCCCATTGGTCTTTATAAACATCCACTTTATGATCAAGCTGGCCATGTCCACCTTTTTCCTTGTGAAGAGAAACCACATAATAAAATAGTTCAAAAATGATACATAAACTCTGGACCCACTCTTTGCAAAATATTGTATGCAATCAAGTGATGTACAACTTTGGCTTCTAGGGTGAAGAAATTGTAGGCCGGGGCATGGATATAGTTGACTACAGGATGTACCATGACCAGGTTAACAAAAGTTTCAATAGAAAAATCTTGTTCGTTAATCCAAGTAGTCCTGGGGTTAGGACATGTGTACTCAACCCTCTAAATCTCAAAAGTCTCGGCAAGGGAGTCGGCATCGAACCTAATGGGCATTTCTAGGACCCTAGAGTAATACCCCCAGTCGTCGTAACCTAGATTCAAATAGAAAAGTCAGACAAGGGTGAGGTAGGCTCCTCTAGACTGATATGCAATGAAAGAATACCACCCTTGGTACCTAAACATCATAAGAACGTTTCTAAAATAAAGCTTCATAAAAGAGATGTTTAGAACCTTACCTAATAACGCGTCCTTCGACCTAAAGTGCGTTTCGTACCTCGTATTCTCCACTGCCGAAATAAACCAATTATCCAGAGTTTCACCGATCCCCTAAATAAATTTGCATTTATTGGCCCTTGGCATGATGATTGAAGAATTGAGTGATGAATTTTATGGAGAAAAGAGGAGAGAACATGAAAATGGGAGAGAGTGGTTTTTGCTCTCAGGGAAGAAGGAAAAAATAAGGCTCTTAGGCACACAAATTTATATATAAACGAAGGGTTCGGTCGACTGGGGCATGTCTTGGTCTACTGGAATGCTTTAAATAAGGCCACTTTTGTCTCTAGTCGGTCAAATGGGGATAGGGTTCAATCGACTGGCGCTGAAGGACTTTTCAAATTTCAAGGTCCGATCAGCAGAGGAAAGGGACGGGTCGACTAACCTTCATAACTGGTTCAAAAAACAAGTGTCTGGTTAATTGGGGCATGATCCGATCTACTAGCATTCAAACAGAGCCATCTAGTTTTGAGTCCAGTTAATTAAGGGGAAACTAAAGGGGTTTAGTTGACTAGGAGTCAACCGAGGCTTTAATATTACTGGCCATAAGGCAGGTCTGGTCCACTGGGCGTGTAAGTCTGGTTGACTGGGGCTTCATTAATCTTGAATTTTAGCGCCCCCCCCCCCCCCTTTTTGCATATAACACTTTAAGCCAATGGAATTAAGTCTTTAATAAGTAAAAAAAATAGCTTTTAGTCTTTAGACCAATTAGACTAGAATGTTTAGATTATAACCCTTCAATGAAATAAACTAATTTGTATTACGTGAAGGGTATAATTAGGTTCTTGAACCAAGATCTAAGGTGGGAACGATGGCGTTTGTTTTGGCACCCATATTTCTCTAAGTTTTGGTGGGTTAGAACCTGGTGTTTCTTTGACTCTCCACACCTGTTTCGATTTCACACATTTTCTTTTGAAAGGGCAATCAAACTTGATATGACCTTTTTACAAAAAAAGCATGTGGTGTGACTATATGGACCGGAGGAGGTACTAGCATAATATTTTGATGCTCTTACAAAGTACCCCATGTATAGGTTATTTCTTTTTTTATTTTCAATTCTATTAAAACCTATACATTCCTTATCTAAGGTCATCTTCTGAGATCCTAAGAGCTTATCAAAACTTTCTTTGCCCGTAGTAAATTTGTGGATGACCTTAGCTTGGTCCTTAATTTTTCTTGCTAAGCCTAGAATTTTCAAGTATTTTAGGCCCTTGCAAACAATTTGTAATTATATGAATTCTTCGGTCATTTTGTTTGCTTTATCTTCTAGTTCAGAAATGTGAAGATCCTTTTCATTTTCAATAGAAATTTGGGATCTTAAATCTTTTAGCTCTTTTTCTAACATTACATTCTTATTATCTAATCTCATGATTTTCAAATCCTTTCCCTTATTAACAAGAACTTTAGATTCTAATTCTTTTAGTGATGTCTCATTATTGATTTTCAAATCAATATATCATTTGTTAATTTTAACAAGAGACTTATGAGCTCTAATATATTCAATTTGTAATTCCTCATAAGCACGCTTTCACTACCAAAACTATCACATGATTCACTATCAGGATTATCACAAAGTATAGCACAAGAATCAGTACATGAATCAGCAACAGATATAGAAGGAGAGGAATGTACCTCTTCATTAGTCAAGGCTATATAGAAATGATCTTCTTCTTCTTGGACACTTTAGCTCAAAGCATCTGGAGTAGTGAACACCTTTTTCTTGGTCTCTCCATATCTCTTTTTGAGTTCCTTCCAAATATCCTTAGCATTCTGACAAGCTATGATTTATTTAAAAATATCAGAATCTAAAGCACAATATGCGTTCATAACACTATAATTAATTTGCAATAAATTATAATCATGCTCATTCATTTCACTTTCTATCTTTGGAAACTCTACATTTTGATTGGTTTTCATTGGGATATATTTCCCTTGATCGATTACTTTTCAAGCCCTCCAATCAATAGTTTGAATAAAAATAGTCATTTCTTTGTTTCCAAACATTGTAGTTTTTACCATAAAAAATTGGAGGCCTTGAACAAGATCGACCCTCACTAAACATAGATACACCATTTTGAGACATTGCAATCTTTATGCAAATTGTGGTTAATCTTATTGACTTGGCTCTGATATCGATTGAGGGGAATGGTGTAATCCCAAGAGGGGGGTGAATTGGAATTTTAAAAACTATTGACCTTATTAGTCACGTCCGGTTTTGATAATGACAAATACTCATTGTATCTAATGAGTGTTTGAGGTTTTATGCAGAAACTAAAATTGTTAAAGATCGAGATGTGCACAAAAAGGAACTAAAGCTGAAGACCCATTTATCGATTGTATTGTATTAAATTCATATGCAAAGGGTCTGTAATAGTAAATAGGTCTTTGGTTTGTAATAAGCTCGCACACATCACATGCATGATAATATGTAAGTTCAAACAAACCATAAATGAAAAATGACCTCAGAAAGACCTTAGGGTTTACCCTTCGATCGACTGACACCGGAATTTTTCAGTGTCTTTAATTGGACATAAATGACCCTAGGACACACACATTTGCACCTATGTTTGTTAGGCACTTGAATAGGGTTTGTGTGATTCATAACTGGACCGCAATGCACACATTGTGCACTTTCGGTCGACCGGCCAAGGTAGTTCATTTTGCCCTAGTCGACCAAAAAAGGTCTGGGTCAATAGTTGACCAACGTCCTGGTCGACCGAACCTGTGTAGTTCAAAACCCCTCGGTTAATCGAAACCCCTTGAGGTCAACATATTGACCATCTGGTCGACCGATCCAATTTTGTACTCCAACTACCTAGTTAACCATGGGTCCTCAGGAAAAATCCCAACGGTCTAGTCGACCGAACCAGCCAGTTCAAAATGGCCCGATCGACCGAACCTCGAAGAAATGGGAAATCGCCCACTTACGGTTGACCGAGCCTTCAGTTCAAAAACCTCTTGGTCGACCGAATCATATGAACTCTGGTGGACCAAAACTATTCTGGTCGATTGGACCTCTCGGGTTGCCCTGATTTTTATCGTGGTTAAACATTTTTTAAACAGGGTTAAAATATTTGAAATGTCATTAAACTTTCCTAATAATGCCCAATTGGTCCTTAACGATCATATCTCTTCCCATGTCTATATATATAAGATCATTTGTGCAAATTAAGAGTGAATTAGCTACTTTGATTAGGAGAAATTCTCTGAAATTTCCAAATCTTATAATACTCATACCTAAGCCCCAACCACTCATACTTACCTTCTATTATTGTTCAAAATCTCTATAAGTTGATTGAGTGCTTGATTAGAAAGGCTTGCTCTCCCATTCTGATTAGATTGACTTGGTTTTTTACGAGAGCCAAACCTAAGTGTTCTTAGGGGACTTTGTTAATAAGTCTCTCATAAGAAGACTTGTATTTAGCTTCTAAGTATTGCATATCCATTGCAATCACTTGAGAAGTTCGTATTTGTTTGTGGATTGCAAAATCTCTTCAAAACATTTTCAAATATCTTGTGGTATTTATCTTGATATAACTTTGAAAAGATATTTGTTTATGTGATAGTGATCTTTGTTGCAATATTCATTCACTCATATATTAGTTGCTGAATACAAAGATTACACATCTTTTTGCAAATCAAGCATATACATTATTTGACACTTACATGCTTGATACATCCTACTGATTGAAATATTTAAGACTTGACATCTTTGTGTGAGCTTATTGGCCGAACATCTTGTGATACAAAGATTGATTGATTGCCACCCTCACATATGCATTACACTGATAGAAAATATATTTGAGAGTTGAAATATTTAGACCACACTGAGCTTACATATTATATCATTTGTGGTGTATGTAATTGCACATATTTGGGTACATATATGCTTTACATGAAAGCACAATCAATGTACCATTTGACTGTAATGCACATTTGTTGTATTTCTAGGCACGGGCCTGAAAAGGGAGACTAGCCCTGGAATAGTCCTGGATTGGCTTAGACCCAGTTAGGAAAGCTAAGTGAGCCATCCTGTTAAGGTGTGTAGGTTGAGGACAGCCCCGCTAATTGACCTAGTTAAGGTTGAGGTCAGCCCTATGCTAATTGACTTGGTTGTAATCGATGTAGCTCCATCCTTAAGTGAGCTATTAGTAGAATCCTCAGGCTTGCGAGCTAAAGGCGGGGACGTAGGCACAGTTGGCCGAACCTCAATAACATATCGTGTGTTTGTGTATATTGTCGCACTTTATATTTACCGCACGTGTATGTTATTATGTGAATGATGCGCTTGATTTAAATTTTCGCATATTATATTTATCGGCGTATTTGGAACTGGATAGAAAGACAGAGGTTGTAATACTCAGCTGACATCTAGTTCAACCTAAGAGAAAAGTTTAAAATTCCAATTCACCCGCCCTCTTGGTAATACACCAATTCTAACAATTGGTATCAGAGCCTCATTGCACTTGACTTAAACGTTTTTTGCAAAAAGATCGCAATGGCTCATGTTGACCTTATAGGTCACGCCCTGGTTTTGATAATGACAAATACTCTTGTATCTAATAAATATCTAGTTCATGTGCAGGTCCACATTAGCAGATCATCAATGGCACGTAAAAGATCAAAAGCTTGAAGACAAATTCATATTCCAAATTGTAATAGTTCTAAGTGAAATTTGTCTGTAATAGTAATTAGGGTATTCGGTTTGTAATAAGCACACACATCACATGCTTGATTTATTTTGTAAGCTCAAACCAAATCATGAATGAGAAAGGACCTTAGAAAGACCCTAGGGTGTACCCTTCGATTGACCGACACCGGATTCTTTCGGTGTCTCTATTATGGACCCAAGTGCCTCTAGGACACTCACTCTTTCACATATACTTGTTAGGCACTTAAATAGGGCTTCATTGTATTAAGACGGGACCGAAATGCACACTTGGCGTACTTTCGGTTGACCGGCCAAATCAGTTCATTTTGGCCTAGTCGATCGAGCCATCCCTGGGTCAACCGTTGACCTAGGTCCCGGTCGGCTGAGACCCTGTAATTCATTTGACCCCGATCGACCGAACCACCTGAGAGTCAACATTTTGACCTCCTGGTTGACCGACCACTTTTGTACTCCAACTACCTGATCAACCTGAGGGTCCTTGGGAGAATTCCCAGCAGTCTGGTCGACCGAACCGTGTAGTTCAAAATGCCCTGGTCGACCGAACCTCAGAAATTTGAAAAATCGCCTTGCCTCGGTCGACCGACCAATCAGTTCAAAATACCCCTGGTCAACCGAGCCATTTGAGTCCTGGTCGACCGAACCATTTCTAGTCGACTGAACCTCTCGGGTTGCTCCTATTTTTTTTACCGCGATTAAATGCTTTAAATAGGGTTAAATTGATTTAAATGTCATTAATCTTTTCTAACAATCCCTAATAGGTCCCCAATGGTCAAAATTTTCAACATGTCTATATATACTCTCTCATTTGGTGGATTAAGCATCGATTAGCGAAAAGGATTAAAAAAATCTCTCTCAAGCAAAAATAATTTCTTTTGATTCCCATTTGCTCATACCTTTCCGAAAAACACTCTAGCTTACTTCTTCAAATTCAAAATCATTTCTAAGTGCTTTGAGTGTATAGTCTAATAGGTTTTGCTCTCATTGTTTAAAAGTGTTTGAATCAATTTTTCTCCTAAGAGCATAACCTAAGTTTTCTTAGGAGGCTTTGCTAATAAGCCTACTCTAAGAAGACTTGTGGTAAACTTCTGAGTGTTGCATTATCATTGCAATATCTTTGGAAGTTTGTATTTTTTTTGATTTGCAAAAACGTATTTCAAGCTTACTCAAATATCTTGTGGAATTTATTGAACTATTTGTGAAAAGATATTTGTGCTTGTTACACTAATCTTTGTGGTAATATTTATACAAATATATATATCATTTGCCGAAAACAAAGATTATTTATTTTGCAATCCAAGCATATTCACATTCGTATGATTGAGATATTCTCTAATTAATATTCTTGAGGCTTGTTTGGTGTTATGTGTAAACATATTTGATTGAATATTTTGAAGTACACAGATTATTATTGACACTCTCATGTACTTACTACACTAATAAAAAATATAGTTGAGAGTTGAAATATTTAGACCACATAGAGCTTACATTATTAAATCATCTGTGGTGTTTGTGTTTGTGCGCATTTGTGGTACAAATCTGCTTTACGTGAAAGCACTCTTGTATTGCACCTTTGATTGTATATCTGAGAGATTCCAGGCGTGGCTTGAGGGGGCGGTAATCCAGCCTGGTAAGGATTGGTGTAAAGGTTGAGGTCAGCCCTGTGGTAATTTGACCTGATTTGTATAGGTGCCACTCCACCCGTTTAAGTGAGCAAGTTATTGTGATAATCCTTGTACTGGTTAGCCAAGGCGGGGACGTAGACAGTTGGCCGAACCTCGATAACATATCTTCGTATCATCCTCTCCTTACTGCTTTCTAGTGCTTGTATGACTGTTTAAACTGCTTTATTTAATATCTGGTATATTTACATTATTTGCACTAGATTGACCCTAAGCTTGTGAATATACTGCTGTTAGGAGGAATACCTAGGAGATAAATTTTAAAAATACCAATTCACCCCTCCTCTTGGGATCACAGTAAAGCTAACAGCTCATATTGGTGTATCTCCATTCGATGAGGGACAGTCACATACCTGTCCTCCATTATTTTGTGGTGTCAATTACACCACCTGAAAAATTAGAATGACCATATTTTTACAATCTATGGACTGGAGGGTCTGGCTTGTGACTGCTAAAGGAAGATGTGCACAAGTAAATGAAAATGATTTTAATATAATTAATTCTAATGTCATGGATATACTGTACTGTGCTTTAGAGACTAATATTTTTGTTGAGATTGTGGCATGTCATAGTGCACAAGAAATCTGGGATGAACTAGAAAGGAAATATGGAGAATCCCAAGAAAAGGAGATAGTAACTCCTCCGAATGCTCCAAACTCAAATGATCAGGAGGAGGTAAATCATGAGCTAGAAATCAACGAAGAGGTATATAATTCTCACTCTAGCCTTTTTGTTGGATCATGTTGACCTTATTGGTCATGTCCGGTTTTGATTATGACAAATACTCATTGTATCTAATGAGTGTTTGAGTTTTTGTGCAAGAATTAAGACTGTTAAGATCAAGATGTGCACAAAGCAAACAAAGCCTGAAGACCAATTTATAATTCAGTATTGTAATATATTTAATTGGTCTGTAATATTAATTAGGGGTATTTGGTTTGAAATAAGCTCACACACATCACATGTATGATAATACGTAAGTTCAAACAAACCATGAAGGAGAAAGGACCTTAGAAAGACCTTAGGGTTTTCCCTTCGATCAACCGAAGGTCGACCGACACCGGACTTTTTCGGTGTCTTCAAATTAGACCCCAAGTGACCCTAGGACACACACATTTACACATTTTTTTGTTAGGCACTTGAATAGGGATTGTATGTTTCGAAACGAGACCGAAATGCACACATGGTGCACTTCTGGTCGACTAGCCAAGGTAGTTCAAAAGGCCCTGGTCGATGAAACCTCCCTAGGTCAAAAGTTTTACCATCTGGTGGACCGAACTAGGTAGTTCAAAAGGCTCTGGTCGATCAAAACCTCCCCGGTAAAAGTTTAACCACCTGGTCGATCGAACCAGGTTGTTCAAAGAGACCTGGTTGACCGAAACCCTCCTTGGTCAACATTTGACCATCTGGTCGATCGAGAACTTTTGTTCTCCAACTACCTAGTCGATCGGAGGGTCCTTGGGAGAATTTCCAGCGGTCTGGTCGACCGAACCAGCCAATTCAAGATGGCCTAGTCGACCGAAATTCAAAAAATTGGGAAATCGCCCTCTCCTGCTCGACCAAGCCCTTAGTTCAATATTTCCCTGGTCGATCAAACCATATGAGACTTGGTCGATCAAACCTATTCTGGTCGACCGGACCTCTTGGGTTGCCCTGATTTTTTTACCACAGTTAATATTTTTTAAATAGGGTTAAAATGCTCTAAACATCATTAAACTTTCCTAATAATACCCAATAGGTCCCCAACGGTCATATTTTCTCCCATGTCTATATATATAAGATCATTTGAGAAAATTAGTAGTGATTAGCCACTTTGATTAGGGAAAAATTCTCCGAAAAATAAAAACCCTATACTACTCATCTTCTTACTCAAATCACTCATACTTACCTCCTATTGTTGCTTACATCATTTGTAAGTTGATTGAGTGTTTTGCTTAAATAGGTTTGCTCTCCTTGTGCTACTTGATTGACTCGATTTTCTTAAGAGCCAAACCTAAGGATTCTTAGGGGGCTTTTTCTAATAAGCCTATCCTAAGAAGACTTTGTTTGATCTTCTAAACTTGCACCTTTATTGCAAGATCTTAAGAAGATTGTATTTGTTTTTTGTTGCAAAAACTTTTCAAACACTTCCAAATATCTATTGTGCTTTTATCTTGTAAAATATTTGAAGAGATATTTGTTTGTGTGATAGTGATCTTTGTTGCAATATTCTTTCACTCATATATTATTTGCTGAATATAAAGATTACACATTTTTGCAAACCAAGCATATACATCGTTTATTACTTACATGCTTGAGATATCTTGCTGATTGATATACTTGAGATTTGACATCTTTGTGTGAACTTATTGGTTAAATATCTTGTGATACAAAGATTGTTTGTTTGACACTCTCACTTACACATTACACTGATAGAAAATACTTTTGAGAGTTGAACCATCTAGACCACATTGAGCTTACAGATTATTTCATATTGTGGTGTATGTGATTGAACATAACTAGGTACAAATCTGCTTTACTTGAAAGCATAATCACTGTACCGTTTGTTTTATTGAGCAAACCTGTTGTATTCCAAGCACGGGCCTGAAGAGGGAGACTAGCCCTGGAATAGTCCCGGATTGGCTTAGACCCGGTTAGGAAAGCTAAGTGCGTCGTCCTGTTAAGGCGTGTAGGTTGAGGTCAACCCCACTAATTGACCTGGTTAAGGTTGAGGTCAGCCCTGTGTTAATTTGACCTGATTGTAAACGATGCCGCTCCACCCTTAAGTGAGCTATTAGTGGAATCCTTTAGCTTGCGGGCTAGAGGCGGGGACGTAGGCACAGTTGGCCGAAGCCCGATAACATATCGTGTGTTTGTTTATATTTCTGCAGTTTATACTTACCGCACATGTATGTTATGGGTGAATGATGTGTATGACTTAATTTCCATGTTATACTTATCTACGCATTTGAAAATTGTATAGACTGACCCTAGGTTGTGTATTTACTATTGTTGGATAAATTAACCTAGGTGAAAAAGTTTTAAATTCCAATTCACCCCCCCCCCCCTCTTAGGAATACACCTTTTCTAACAGATCATATACTGAATCATCTGTTGATAATACTGTAAATGGTTCATGCGATGTTTACTATGAAAAATCTTATGATGAATCATTTGTTTGCTCATGTGATATTTACTGTGATGATTCTCGTGCCAAACCATGTGATGTATCAAATGCTGGATCATTTGTTAAAAATCATAATAATTCTGTTAATATTGCATGTGATGATTCATCTATTGATTCCTATAATATATCTTATGATGAATCTTCAAATGTTTCGTGTGATGATGATTGTATGAATGAATGCAATGATTCATGTGTTTTTCATTTTGATAAATCATGTGATGAATCATTTGATAAGATGCCTTCATATGGAAAACTAGAAAAGACTTCATTTAAAATGCATATAATTCTAGTTGAAATATCAAAGAAGAAAACATTTTTGAAAAATGAAAATGGAAAGGTGGGAAAGCACTTAAATGATTTGAAGGAATATCGGGCCACACTAGAAAGGAGAAAAATGGAGAAGGTTTTGAAAATCATTTGTCTAGAAAAAAAAAAAGGAAAATTTATTCTGAAATGTTTTTCAAATCTCCAAATGATAAAGACAACCTAAACAACCACTTTGGCCCAAAAAAGAAAACTCATTTCAAAAAGGGTTCAGGTTGCTTACATAGAACCAACTGTCTAGCCTCAATGAAGAAAAATGAAATAAATAAGCAAAATCCTTTACTTATAATCTATACCAGCTTATGTTGCAAAACTGTGTGGCACATATGGTTTAACTGCTTACTTAGAAGTGTCAGAGGCTTAGAAAAGGAAATGAAATGGATAATTAGTGAAGCAAGCCCCGTAGGACTTAAGGAAAAACATATTCAAATTGAAATTGCATTCTAGTCATCCTTCCTTTGTTCCTAAGTTTAGGGGTTGTAACCAATGTAGGCTTAGGAAGTAGTTTGTGCTTAAAATGGAAATTCTCAGTATATGTATTCACTATGCTCTCTTGCCATACTAAGAATCATAAGAATAGCAGGCCAATTCAAAAATTGGATAAAATCCACCTCAAAATGGAATAGGCATCTTTGCTAGGTAAAATATTTTCAAATTCTTAACTCATGCTTAAATATAATACTCTAAGTTAAGTCACTGTTGTCCATTGCACTTAATTGAGGGTTAGGGTTCCATTATCACTATACCCTAAACTCACTTTTGAATATGAAAAGCATAAATCAAAATCAAGTTATCACTCTAGGCTTAAAGCACTATTGATCATAAATGACTAATGTATATTTAGTGCTTCTCATAGCTATAACCAAATTAGAGGTATCCTCTAGGGAATTGGTTTCTCTGAGTTTGAATTAAAAAATCCTTTAATTATGGTTTATCTCATCCATAGGGAGTCCTTACCAAATCACGATCATACTTGTGAGGTTTCACTCATTTCGTGGTTCATATCCTTGCTCCTCTATGTCATCATTTCTGAAGGATACTCTCTAATCACCAAAAAGTATAGTTTAAGAAAAGTCTCATACTCCTTAGTGCTCGGTGCCAAAATAGGTCAATAAGTCAATTCTTGGTACGCACCTCATTTGGGCAATATCTCTTCACCAAGAATCCCTAAGAATCATATTTATGTTGCAATATATCAAATCTGGACCTAAGAAAGTACTTTGGATCAAAATCAGGAAAAATTGGGAAAATTCACTTTGCTTGGTCGACCGAACCGCTGTGAACATAATCCCATAGTCGACCAAAAGTTTCGATTTTCCTCTAGTCAACCAAACATGGTTACAGTACACCCTTTCGGTCGACCAACCATCCCAGTTCATCTTCTCCTCAGTCGACTGAATAGTGTCGGTGCCTGGGGAAGTTCAAGCATTGGTCGACCGTATCTACTTCTGGTCGACCGAGCTGCAGTATATATATATACTTTTTCTTCATTTGCAACTCACTTGCGTGAAAATCTTGAGAGATCTTTCGCCCCTTCCTTGTATTTCCAAGCATCCAAGCCTCACATCCTTACCTCCATGGCACACATTGAAGCCCACGACATTGCACACCGAGGATGAGTACTTTCTTTTAAAGAGGTGCAAAGTCAGATACATACGGGAGTTCCATCCCAAGAAGGCAATATTAGGTAAGATCCTCGATCTGGACTTCATGAATCAATACTTTAGCAACATAATGGATATGTTCGAGTATTAGGGGTGGAAAACGTTTATTTCCTACCAGCCTGGGGGTCATTACCCAACCTATGTTAGAATGTTTTACGCCAATTTGTAATGATGAAAAGGTACTTCTCCCATATTAAGGATCACAGTCGCCACATTCGCGAACCTGACCTTGTCTGACCTAGGCACGGCCCGCCAAAACCATCCTCCATAGTACAGACAGTTCACATTAAAGGCTAATGTTGTGCACTACCTGATCACATACAATGTCCTACCCAAGGCAGGGTCTAGAGTGCACGTGTCATTTTTGGACTGTTTTATCATGTGGTGTCTATTTGCTCAAAAGAAATTGAATTATTTTCAATAGACAATTTTTCAAATTCCTTATTAATCTCAATTTCATCCTCATCATTCTTTGAGCAAATGGATTAGACTCATCAAATACTACGTGAATGGATTCTACAACGGTTAATGTTCATTTATTATATACCTTGTAGGCTTTACTATCTAAGGCATATCTTAGAAAAATACCTTCATCAGATTTCACATCAAACTTTCCTAATTGTTCATTGTCTCTGAGTACAAAGTATTTGCAGCCAAAAACATGGAAATATGAGATGTTTGGTCTATGGTCATTCCATAATTCATATGGAATCTTATTTAAAGATGGTCTAATATGGATTCTATTTAGAACATAACAGGTGGCGTTTACTATCTCAGCCTAGAAGTACTTAGGTAGTTTATGTTCTTTAAGCATAGTTCTGGCCATTTCTTGTATAGACCTATTCTTTTTTTCAACTACACCGTTTTGTTGTGGTGTTCTAGAAGCTGAAAAGTTATGAGATATTCCTAATGAATCGCAATATTCTTCCATAACTTGATTTATAAATTCTCTGCCCCTATCACTTCGGATTTTAGTGATAGTATATCCCTTTTCATTTTGAATTTTCTTGCACAGTTTAATAAATTATTCACACGCTTCATCTTTGTGACCTAAAAATAGTACCCATGTAAATCTAAAATAATCATCAATGATAACAAATGCATATGATTTTCCTCTTAAACTCTAAATTGGGTTTGGACCAAATAAATCTTAGTGTGGCACTTGAAGTAGCCTAGTAGTAGAGATTACTTTCTTCTTCTTAAAACTAGATCTTCATTGTTTTCCTAATTGACATGCATCACATATTTTATCTTTCACAAATTTTGTCTTAGGCAATCCCTTAACTAAGTCTTCCTTAACTAGTTTAGATATTAAGTCCAAGTTTGCGTGTCCTGGTCTCCTATGCCAAATCCAACTAATTTCATTCATAGCAGAAAAACATGTCAAACGTTGAGAAGTTAAGTTATCAAAGCTGGTGGTATATACATTTTTCATGACACACAGCAGTGAATAGAATTTTGTTATTAGTTTTATATTCAACAATACACTTGTCATGTTGAAAAAATACTTTATAACCTTTATCATACAGTTGACTTAAGTTATCAAAGCTGGTGGTATATACATTTTTCATGACACTCAACAGTGAATAGAATTTTATTATTAGTTTTATATTCAACAATGCACTTGTCACGTTGAAAAAATACTTTATAACCTTTATCACACAGTTGACTTATATTTAAGCTTTAAGAGTTTTTTTACTTTATATTTCAAATCAGAAATTTTCTTAATTTTCTTCTCAAGCATTTTAATAGTGTACAAATATTTTTGTTGCAATTTATTATAAGAAAGCATGCTATTTTCAATTTCAAGTCATATTAAATTCCTAAATCAGTTCTATATATACATGACAAGTATATTAACAAATAAAAGTGGGCCCCATCTGAAGATACCTAGTACAACATTAATATTTTATCTTTGGACAAAAATATTAACTTGTTAGTGGTATCCTTCTTGCAGTGATTAAATACTTGCAATAAGTCCTGTCAAACAATAAGGTTTTCTTTGGACAGACTTATTATTCACATGAATAACCTAACAATTGTAACGTATTTGTCATCGCAATGACCTTACTTTGGACCTATCATTATTCGCACAAATAACACACATACACGTCTCTAATGTTTCAATATAAATGTCTCTATATAATAGAGGTTACTTTGACAACTTATTACTTCAATATACTTATACTTAAATAGTAGGCATACACAAATTATCTTAAATTTATTTTTATTTTTTTTATAACCAATGGATCATGAAAATTTTTCTTAAAAAGAATAAAAATATGTTTATTCTTGACAAGCAGTCTTGTGCTGAAAAAGAGTCATTTTTTATTCTTTACTTTTTCCTTTTGCTGTACCAGGGCAGCATCCCCTATAGAAAAACTCCTCCAAAAAATATAATAATCTCTGTAATTTACCAAGGAAAATGCTGTTGTTGCCTGCTGGATGGACATGGCTCCCACACCACAATCCAAACTAGAAGGATGGAAATTCAACATTGACGTCGGTATTGATGCAATCCTGAATTTTTTCTCGATTCATCTTTTTTTTTAATATATTAAATAATATCTTTTTTGAGAAAATAATTCTCGAAATGATTCTGACGTATTCTTGCTACTTCAAATAACGAAATTTGTCACATGTCATTTCGAGAATTATTTTCCAAAAAAGATATTATTTAATATATTTTTAAAAATTATAATAAATTGAGAAATAAATTTTTTTGCGTAATAAATTCTTCTGCGTAATAAATTGGAAAATAAATTATTTTAATATATTTTTTAAAAAAATAATAAATCGGGTAATAAATTATTCTGTGTAATAAATCGGAAAATAAATTCTTTTATGGTAGCGAGATTTGTTACGTATCATTTCGGGAACTATTATCTTAAAAAAATATTATTTAATATATTTTAAAAAAATTATAAATCGGGAAATAAATTTAATAAATATATACTTTACAATATAATTTTTCTCCACGAGAATCATAGAATTAATTTTAATTAATTTTAAAGTATTTAAAATAGTAATTGCTTGTGTGACTCGAATCAATTGAATCAGTTAGTCTAGTCAACTTAAAAACTGAGTGTTTGATTCACTTATAAATTCAATTTTCAAAATATACTGCACTTAACTGATGAATTTGTTCAGCATAATATATTAAATTAATATTATTTTCTTAGTTTATTTAATTACAATTAAATAAAAAAGATAAAATTATCATTTATCAAGGGCATTTCTTTAATTTTTTGACGTAAATTTAACTATTGACTAATTGTAATTTTGGAATAACAGAAGGGTTCTTTTGTCCATAAAATTAAATCTCGGATGATATTTTTAGATAATTTCAAAAGTTTTACATATGTAGAGTCATATTTAATAAACTCAAAAAGGTGTTATGAATTTTATCAAAAACTAATATTATCTACAAATGGCACAGATTACCAAAACTATTTTAATTTTATACAAATATTAATTTTTTTTTTTAAATATCATTCCATAGTTTTTAATTAAAATTTTAAAAATAAAACTATTTTTTACATCTGCCTAGGCCACCGATATGTTTTTTGTGAAAATCTTCATAAAATGCTCTGCAATTCTTTTATTGGGATTGTAGAAAGAACTTTCTGTTTTTTTTTTTTTCTTTTAATCTCAATAAGCAAAGAATAGATCCCAGTTTCTTTTTGAAAGCATAGATTTAGAGGTCTTGAGTTTTAATTTGTAAAAAATTAAATAAAATTTAGTATATTTTGATTGTACTTACCTTAAATTTGTACATATTTAAATATATAAAGTCAAGCTAATCAAGCTCCTAAACATAGTAAGAAACTAAGAATTGTGAAAGTTGCTCAATTAATAAATTTAGCATATATTTGAGTATCTAATATTTAAATTTTAGACTTAAATTTAAAAATATATTTAGATAAATAATTTACAAAATTAGACTAAATTTTTTCAATTGAAATAATATCTCAAAAGGGCAATATATATGTATATATATATATATATATATATATATATATATATATATATATTAATAGTTGCCAAAAAATAAAAATCTTTTGATAGTATTCGAAAGTGCAGACTTTGAATTTTAAATTTTTTTGTAAATTTAAATTTAAAACTTGAAGTTTATATTCATAAACACATAATTGAAAAAATTATCTTTGCCTCCATGAGAAAAAAAAATCAAAATAATATTTCTTACAATCTTTTTAAGACTTAGAAATTTAGAACTCTATTAATTTAGTATTAGTATTTGAACATTAAAATTTTAACATTTTAAGTGAAATAAGATCTTCATCTTTAAAATGGAAAAGGAAAAAAGATTGTATTTTCTATTTCGATAAATTAAAAAATGGAAAAAATCTATGTTTTACATTTACATTTGTAAACTCGAATTGAAAAGAAAAATTAAATTACATTCCTAAAATATCTCACATGTAAACCCTTATGAATTTATTGATTCATAATCATTTTTTGAAAAAAGGTAATACAAAATCATTTAATCATTTATAACACCCAAAGCAAATCTCGCTGGATGAATCAGCGAAATTTGTCATGCGTCCAAAGCTGTCTTATTCATGCACAGTAAATCTCACTACTAGTAGAAAGATTACGTCAGGATTATTTCGGAAATTATTTTCTTAAAAAAGATATTATTTAATATATTTTTAAAAAATATATATATAGAAAAAAAAAAAAACTCAAAAGTAATGTACCCACTTGACCATCAATGATTTGGGTTAGCGTGTTTATTACGCGCATGAATACGTATGGTATCGTGTGAAAAATTATTTTGCTTTTGATGTTATATGCTTGAATTATTTTCTGTTCCTAGCATCGGCGTAAGAGCTCTTGCCCATTTTTCTTTCTTTCCTTTTTTTTTTTTTTTTTTTTTTTGGGGGGTTTCGATTGGAATTATTCCAAATCAATCCCAAACCTTAAAAAAATAAATAAATAAATAAATTAGGGCTGGAAAAAAATGATATTAAACATTACGAATAAAATTTCTTTAACCCTAATACTTGTTGATCCATAAAATCATGCAACAATACATCAAATCTACATTTTCTTTAAATGTTATCATTCCTAGATCAGATCATGTATAGTTTCTTAATCAACAACATCATTAGAATCTAATACTATTTGTTGGAATTAACTTTAATCCATAAATCTAATAACTCAAGATCATCATGTTATTTAATTAAGAAAACTAAATGAGGAATAAATACCTGAATTCATTGATGTGTATGATTTGATTGTCCAACAGCCTTTAGCAGAGAGTTTTGATCTTTTACAGTCAAATCCCTAAGTGTCTCACTTGTATTCTTCTTTTTAGATGGAAAAAAAAAAAAAAAAAACGTGAAAATGTATCTGATTTGACTTGGGAACCATAATCCTATTATCTTTTCTTTATATACTAGGTTAAGTTTATATGCTCATTAGTCCTAATTAACTTAGTATTGAGCTTCTACACATTATAAAGTTCACCCAATAAATATTAAAATAGCTCAGTAAAATAATTGTTCTTAAATATGTGAGCCCGCAATATGAAATTAAAATTTCCTAACATTATTTTTGTCTCTAGTTTTTAAATGACTTGTTTATGTTACTAATCTCTCTTTGTATTTTTATTTATTATTACTTTTAATTTTTGAGTGACTCTCTTACGTTGAAAAATCACAATATTGTTTCCGCGTAGAGAGCTAGCTGCAACCACGAATGATATAAATATTATCTTTATTATACTTTACTCGCTCGAAAAGCATATTTCTAAGATGGTCTCGCTAAATAAGGAAACTATATAGTTTATTTCAATAATTACATTTAATTAAGGCCAATCATTATATATATGTGAATACATGTTTTGTTTTTTATTTTTGTCTCTAATTGTTAAAAATCACGCCATTTCTTAGTGGGAAATTGTTTGGCCTGCAAATGAAATAAATATTACCTTAATTTCCTATAACTTGATGCAATGGCTTCTTTCTAAGATGGTTTAACTAAATTAGAGAATAGATTATTTCAATCAATACAATTAGTTGACTCCTTACTAACACCATTAATATTTACCATTAATATTTATATTTGACTTGTATAAAACATGTACAATTCAGGATAACCTAATTAGTGGGAGGTGCTCTTGCCACTTCAGAGGCGCTCCATTTTTGTCACATATTAAATAACAAATTTGCCCTAGTCTATTTTTATCTTTTCTCTTATAAAGTGAAAATAAAAAGGATAAAATCATCCTTTTATGTGTTAAAAGTAAAAATTAGAGTGTTAGTTGTATCTTTTATGATAAGTTTGGCCTATTCTATTACCTCAACTTTTCCTTTTTTGATAGTAGCAGTTAGGATAACGCATTTTGTAGGTCTTTTAGCTTTTAACATTTTATATTTTGAAAAATTTTAAAAGTGTTTTTTTTTTTGAAAAAAAAGACAGCATCTCTATTTATTTATTAATATACCCTTACTTTTGACGGAGGAATATTATGGTTACAAGTTAAAACAAACCAATTAAACTAAGATAACAAAACTAAACATAACTAACAAAGGAGATAAAAACATAAAAACAACCAAAATAAAAACAAAATACATCAAACGAAATTCTAAAATTAAACTAACAACGAATTGAAATGAGACATCACCTATCTATCCGAAAAATACCTTTCAGATAACGTGGTAGAAGGTGTTATTCTTCATAAATTACATTGTTTCTCATTTCTCTTTTTTTAGCAAGAAAATCAGTCACACTGTTGTTTTCCCTATATTGATGCATTACCATGACATTCACTCATTCTAATTCTGCCACGAGCTTCTCCCAAAATTCTCAAAGATATCACAAAGTACATCTTCCTTTCTGAAACCAATCAACTACAATTCGTGAGTCACTTTCAATAATCACATTAACATATTGCAAACGTTTGTACAAACGAATTCCTTCCCTCATTGTTTTTAAAAGTTATGCCTTTGAATTTTTTTTTTTTAAAAAAAAATCAATAAGTTATTCTATTCTATTGTTGTTCTTAGTTTTTAAAAATATTAAAAAAACTGTCAATGCACAAAATTGTCATTTTTTGTTTCACAAGCAATCTCACTTGACTTATTTTTATCTCTTACTTTTTAAAAATTAATATTGAACTATGTTTAATTTGTTTTATAATTTATTTAATAATTTAATTTTATGAAAATTACATCAAAAAAATATTTTGTAAAACTATAATTATTAGGGTTTTTTTTGACTTATTAGTTATTTTTTGTTTTTGATATATTACTTTTAAAAAAATTTAAATAATAATAGAATTATTTTGTTATATTGACATCAATTGGTTGAATCAAAGTAATTGTTTTGATTGCACTAATCAACTCGAGAATCGATTGGGTCTTTAATTTGCTTATTTTAGTTTTTAGGACTTTATATTGACCGATTTTTTAAACTTCATTTATTGGATTGATATTCTAAAATACTATTTTATAAGGAAAAATTCTTTTTTTTTTTGCATATACTTAATGATTGACAAACAATTAACTAACAGAAAGTTCGTTTTATTGTTGAAAATTTCACTTGTGAGTTTGTCATACATTGGAAAAATATAGTGAATGATGGGTGCTTATGTACATGGTTGGGTTCAAGACACAATAAGCTTAAGTTTTTGGGTCAAATTGGTGTTCATTCATGTGTATCAAACCCTATGAAGACTCCCCGAAGCTAACAAGTGGTATCAGGGCCAATGGTTTCATAACTCTAGCCAACCAACATCGTAATGTTGAGGTGTGAAGTCAATTCTCTTGACGTGCTAACAATTGTAAGATCAAATGTGTAACTGAGGCCAATAAGGATCATCTAAGTTTAGTAGATGGATCCGAATAAGCTCAAGGGGAGGTAAGATTTGTTTGGAAGCACATGGAATGTGACGACACATAAGATGTGGGATTAAGGCCTCCTTGAACAACTACCGGAAAAATGGGCATATACTCTCCCACGAGGAATTAGTTTCTATTCAAAGGAGAGTAGTTGGAACTCTTAAGTGAGAGAGAGATTATTGAAAATTCTACTCATGAATTTTTCTCATATTGAAAAAATACAGTGAAAGATAGGTGCTTAAATATATAGTTAGTCCTAAGATACAATAGACTTAAGTTTTTAGGTCTTGTTGGTGCTTGCACATGTATATCAAGCGCCCATGAAAACTACCCCAACGCTAATAATTTTATCATTGAAATTAAAGCTCAAGTCAATAGTTTTTGAAAACTAGGAGATGAAGGGTCAAATTCAAAAAATTCAAGAGGTATTATTCAATTTTACATGTATTATAAAATGTAAGGATTCAACTTGTAAACTTTGGGTGATTTTATTATTAAATCTTCCTGTCTAGTTAATTCCCATTTCCAGACAAGGGGAAGTTTAAGTCAACATTTAGTGAACAATCCCTTTTTCTAATGTTATAGGTTGATAGAGGATAGTAATAGGATATAATGACATACAATTATGAGATTTGCTTGAGATTCAGCAACAAGATTGCATAAAAAACTTTAAAAAAATAAAAAGAGAAAATAAAATGCATATCACCCTCAATGATTTTGTAGCTTTTTTATTTTTAAAATTAGATTTTGTGGATTAGATCCCCTAATGTTTTTTATTATTTGTGCAACGCGGGCATTTCAAATCTACTTATCTAATAATTTTTCGGCCGATTATTTTCGAAATGCCCAACTCATGATGAATGTAATCGAATATGATACAAATAGTAGATGATACTTTAATTATTACTTATCTAAGAAGGCAAAAACGTGTAACACAAAATCATATTACCTTATCATATTAAAAGTTAAATAGAAAAATAATAATATCAGTATTCACGTGGGTGGGATCGAATCGTGATGCGGGTATATGATACGATGAGTTGAAAATGTAGTATATTTGAATGACCATGATATCCTTCCTAATCTCAATCACATGTCAATTGTAAGAGGAAATTTTGTTTGATTTATAAATTTGGGCAAGTTAATACCAATTGATCATGCTTAAATATTTTGGACTCGCTGAAAAACCTAAACATTCTTGAATTAATGAATTTGAAATGGTATTAAAAACTTAGGGACTGTTTGGTATCACAAAATAAAAACTATAATCAAAAACAAAAAACCTATTTAGTTAAGCAAAAATATATTTTTGAAGTCATATATAAGACAATTCATTTTGTAATGACTGCAAATTAATGAGTGAAGTAATTTATATTCATGGCCAAGAGTTGAAATAAAAATTCAATTCACTTATCTATTATTGTAAGAGTTCAATAAAAGTAGGCACACCACTTTTTATTATAAGTGGTTGAAGTAGAAATGCTACTTCAATAACATATCCAATATTTGTAATTAATTTAGTTTTATATATATATATATATATATATATATATACATATATATATATATATTCTTTTATTAATTGTGTAGTGTCCCGATCGACCAAAATTTAGCAAACATGGAGTGTACGGACATTTACAAGTCTAGAAATAGTTGACACAATGATTAGAAGTTAATTTTGGATAATTTGCATTTAAGAAACGAAGTGAGCAAAGGAGAAAATTAGAAAAATTGAAATAATCGGGACTTAAAACTTTAATATATTGGAAAAGAAAAATATAAAATGAGATAAAATCATTGTAGACAAAGATCTAAAAGATACTGCTATAGATGTAAAAAGAGTAGGGAATTGAATCATAAAAATGAGACAAGAAATAATAAATGTTATAAGTGCTTATCAAGGACTAAAAAGATACTAT
This sequence comes from Malania oleifera, assembly GCF_029873635.1. Lineage (NCBI taxonomy): Eukaryota > Viridiplantae > Streptophyta > Magnoliopsida > Santalales > Ximeniaceae > Malania > Malania oleifera. Next base: position 28,956,293 of record NC_080419.1, on the reverse strand, counting down.
TACAATTTATACATACTCTAAAAAGATATAAAAGAATGCTTAATAACCTTTAAAAGTGGATAAAATAAAAGTCGAATAGATTTTTTCTTAATTAGGATGGTAGACCGTTATTGTGTAATGATTATATAATAGATATAAATAAATTTTTCTCTTAACTAGGAGAATAGACAATTTATCTTGTCATGATTGTAAATTAGTTATTCAGGTGAAAATATGAATAACTAAAAAATGGAAGAGAAAAGGTAACATAGATCAATACAAAAGTGCCACATGGCGGAATTTAAATAGAGAAAATTTAATAAAATTTAAAGGTAAAATTATTAAAAAGAGGGATTGAATAATAAAGAATAGTTAAAAAAAAAAAAAAAAAGCAAACACTATTTTAGTTGGATAGCTACCTAACAAAAGAGATTTTAGGAGAATTTAAACAAATATTTTCGCTATTAAAGAGAGCTAGTGTGGGACACAGTAAATAGTTGTAAAGACTAAAAACAAATGGTGTGAAATATAAAAAACTTTGAAAAGTATAAGAGAAAAAAAAATGCAAAAAAAAAAAAATATCGTTAGTGAAACTAAACATTGAGCATATCATAATTTATATGCTAGTGGAAAAAAAAAAAATTAAAGAGAGAGAGAGTGACATTTAAACTTGATAGAACTAGTGAAAGACAGAGCATCCACTTAGGTGTCTTGGTTAAAGATGAAGTCAAGAAAATGATAAAGTGGCTTTAATAAGGCTATTTAACAAAAACCAACTAGAAAGCTTAAACTTAGATTTGAATGATAAAAAGTTAAAAATTTGAGATTTTTATTTACAAAATTAGAGCTACTAAAATTGAGTTTGCATTAAAAAAAAAATAGAAATACAAAAGTTATACGACCAGATGACATCCCAATTAAAGTTTGGAAATGTGTAGATAATAACTGAACTATTTGGTTAACTAATTTATTTAATATAATTATAAAACTAAGAAAATACCAAAAGAATGGAGAAAAAAATTACTTTTAATATCTATATATAAAAAAAAATAAAAAAAAAATATTTAAATTTATAATAATTATCGTGAAATTAAACTTATGAATCGTACAATGAAACTATTGAAAATGGTAACTGAACAAAGATTAAGGTTAAAAGTAAGGGTCTCAAAAAATTAATTTGGTTTTATGCTTGGGAATCAACTATAGAAGCCATATAACTTTGAAAAGGATATATAAAAAAAAGTTAAGGAAAAAGACGAGAGAATTGTATATGGCTCTCTTCCGAAAAAGCCTAAGATAAAGAGTATCTAGGGAAGTTTTATAGTAGGTTCAAGGAGAAAGAAAGGAGGGGGGAGGGAAAAAAAGAGGAGGAAGGGGGTGGGGGGGTCTGTATATTGATGTAATTAAGAATGTGTAAAGTTAGGGGATTTCTATTTGCAATAGTATACAAAAAGGATTTGCCTTTAGCACTTAATTTTTTAGAGAAAAGGGGGGGAGGGGGGGGGGGGTGGGGAGGACTAGGTATAGTAATGTCATTAAGAATGTATACCGATATAGTGTGACTAACATTAGGACTACATGTGTAAAAGTTTAGAGAATATCCAATCACAATAGGTATGCATAAAAAATTTCCCTTTAGCACTATCTTTTTACATTAATAATAGATGAACTCACTAAGAATGTGATTTGCCAAGAGCACTTATCTTTCTAGGAGGGGGACGGCTAAGTATACGATAGAGTAATGACTAATAAAGGTATACATAAAGGATTTGCCTTGAGCTCTTAACTTTTTATGCTAGTAATAGATAAAACTTACTAAGATATCCAAAATGAAATTCTCTGGTGTATATTATTTATAAATGATATCGTACTAATTGATGAAACTACCAATGGAGTAAAATCCAAATTATAATTATGGAGATGAATATTGAAATTCAACAATTTTGATATTTTAGTACACGTAGAAATAAGATAGAATATATTTAATTTCAAAATCAATAGGAGGAATCATTGAAGAGAAAAGTAAGTTATTTTTCAAGAAATTAATAACACTAGTAGATTTCAAATCTGGATTCGCAACTTGAAAGTAAAAACTAAGATGAAGTAATACACAGAGTTAAAATATGTTGGGTAAAACAAAAGTATTTCGTATGTGTTGTGGAATCGTAGAATATCCTTAAAATTAAAAAAAAAAAAAAAATTACAACACCTACAAGACTAAATATGTTGTATAAATCAGAATGTTAGGCAAATAAGTAAATAACATATCCAAAAAGTAAATATTGTCTGACAAGGTGATGAGTGGTATAACACTAAAATATAAATTAAGGAGCACATTTACTTCAAGTTAGGCATAACAACTAAAGAAAAGGGAAGAGCAACTAAACTGCCGCCTTGAAAGGTAGGCTAAATAGTGCAGCAATGAGGAGAAGTTAGGAGTAAGTGAAGAACCATTAAATAACAATAGAAGAGATAAAGACAGACCTAAATAATTGAAATGACATAATGAGTTAAAATTAATAATCCTCAAATTGTCAGAGAAAATGGGAATAAATTATCAGAAAAGGGTTCATGTAATCGAACCCAGGTGGAGTAACCCATGGCTCAATTTGTTGTTATTTTTCCAAGCCCAGTAACTAACTTTGGGGCTGTGGCCAGCTGCTTTAGAATCCTGAAACCATGATGGGCTTGGTCCAGGGTGTTAAGATTGACGAGTCATCATGGGCTTGGTCCGACTTCTTGTGGTAAATACTCGTTATGATAGGTAACTTGAACATGTAACTTGGAAACCAAGGGAATCTTGGTTAGAGCACTTCAACAAAAGAAAAAAGCAAAGAAAAGAAAGGGAGGAGAACCAATTGGTAGATCTTGTAAAAGAAACAACCAGCAGATTAAGAAATCAGGAAATCGTGTCATGTGATTCTAATTGAAAGCAGATAATAAAATCAAGATCCGAACTGAACTGAACTGAACCGAACCAAACTTCGATTATAATCAGATTTCATGTTTATTGTTACTAAAATACTTACAAGATCTACTTTCCCATCGAAACCGGCCCAAAAACCGTGCTCACAATCAAAACCACAAAGAAACAGATCAATCATGCTTGAATGGAATACACATTTATACTATATCTAGATTTAGAAAATTATTTAGAATGATCATAAATATATTACAGAATATGTTCCTGTTTGGAATAATACCTGCATGGACTATCTTTCTCATTCACCCACAAGAGAGAAATCTTCTGTCAAACCAGCATTATCAGCGTCATATCTATGATTCATCCATGAAAACAGCACCATGCCCGCTGGATTTCATAAATTTTTTCAGCAACAGAACCACAATAGCTATTGTAAGTCCAACAGCTGCCCATGTGAACAAACGATCATCAGCTGGTCTTTGAACCCTGAGTTCTGGCGTTTGCAGCAGCTGCTCACCGGAATCTCCAGCACTAACCTGTCTTGACAACACTGGTCTTGCATTGGCATTCCCAGGAGCCTCATGTGGGTCTTCAGCAATCCTGTCATCTGGCCCAGGATTTTGATGCCCTTCCCCAGCAGATGCAGGGTCTGCATTTTGAGGACTCGCAGGTGCTTCACCTTCTATTTTGGGTGAGTGTTCATCCGAAGACTCTGAAGGACTGACCTGAGGAACTTGGGGGACCTTACTTAGCATATATTCATGAATCTGGGACACCAGAAGAATTGTGAGTGAGCATTTGATTTTTGCATGAGAAAACATGGAACTGGGAGGAGGATGTAAGTTGAAAACAAACCTCATTCATTAGTTTCTGACGTTCTGGAGTCCCAAATTTTGGGGCTACTTCACGAGATTTGATGGCGAGAGCACGCCTTTCTTCCTTCTTGTAATCTAGTGAGCCTAATGCGCCGTTTGGGTTGGTTGGCATGAATGCAATTAGAGCTACCAAAGCAGTCCGAACTGCCACAAGGAGCATTACCCAATGTTAAAAAATGAATAATATTGTACTTAAGCATGCAAAGACATCATTTGTTTGTTAAGATAAAATCCATGGAGACTGGTAAGGGATGGTCCCTCTACAAATAGAACATAGAATTTGAGACTGTCCAATACAAAGTTGCCATGTATCCACAAGTGGGACGAACGACGAACTCAGCCTTGAGAATAGAATTATATCAAGGTTAACTCAGTCCATAAGTGGGCTCATTTGATGACATGTTACCTTACATGCCAACATGAGATTTTGTATAATTATAAATCCTACGTCAGGCGCAGTCCTTTTAAAGTTTCATTAACTTCTAAATTTTGCAGTGAGCACTAAAATTTTTTCTTTGCAGCTGGGATAAGAACATGCACATTTTGTTGGAAAATTTTCATTCAAAACCCAGTTTCGTTTGATTGCGTGTACAGGTTCTGGCCCAGGCAACACCAAAATCATTAGTCTAAAAGTTCATGGTCTGATAGGTGAGGAACCAAACACACCAAAAGCACAGAAAAAGAAATTAGGACAGGTAAACACACTAAAAATCTAAAAGGGGAAGCACCACCCCTGGAGCTATTTTTGTTGCTTTCATGGAATATCCAACCTTAAGCAATGCATTATAGCCATGGAAGAAAACAAATATAGTTCAAAAATAGGGCCACTCCAAAGTATTGTTAGGAACCCAAAAAAATTCAAATGATGTCATACTAAATTGTTTAAAAAAAGAAAAGTTTACCACTCCATGATGGCTGCCAGTGCTCAGGGTGATGATTGGATATACTTAAGCATATCTTGGTTTGAGTTTCGAAGCGACCATTTGGCTGAAACAAGGGCAGTGAAACTTTTATTAGCACAAATAAGATGAAGAAGTTATGATTGAAATTTTTAAAAGCTCGCCTAAATATCTGAATAATCATAAAGATGACACTGCGTCCTAAATATGCACACACATAAAAGCACATGCTCTCACGCGTGCGCACACATATAGTGATGTTTAATGTTAGATTTTAGAGGAGAAAATTACAGTTAACAACATAAAAGCAGGAGGCTGGAATGGATATTCTGCAGGCAATTGTATCCGTCCATGATAGATGCCTCCTTCAAACTCAGAATCAGCAGGCCCCCTGATTGCAAACTGCCATTCAAATATATTCTCCTGCCAAAACAAATCAAAATTTAGTACTACTAGTGTAGAACATAATGGTTTTACGTGCATTTAATCAACCTAAATTCAAAGAACCAATTAAAGAATTTCCACATCAACAAGCCTTTAATATCCCAATGATGGAAATTTATATTTTATTGCACTTAATATACAGAAAATGTTGTTCTTGAATGTTCAAATTCTTCAGCCACATATGTATCTGGTCTTGTTGCAATCATATCCATTGATCACTACAATTTATCAAGCACTCCCAACGCAAACAAATACGATCCTATTGGCTATTGGCAGTAAAATCCTCAATCCTTTCTTTCAAAGAAGGAAGCAGTGGAGGTGCCCTCAAGATTGCTCTAAGGTGTCCTAGCCCCTTTTCATCGACCTTAACAGTCAAAAACCCACAAATTTGAATCCCACAAAACCAAAATTACACTTCATGTTCTCAACATATGCCCGTGTCAGATTCATCCTCACACACCTCCACTTAAGGGTTAAAATGGCAGCCCCTCCACCCCCCCCCCCCCCCCCCCCCCCCGGGGGCGCGGGGCGGGGGGTACCAAATAGATGACTGCAAAACAGCATCGAGCTCCATTTGGCCTTTAAAAATAAGAGAGGCAAGTGATTTAAAATTTCAAATCATTTGATTTACCGAAGGACCCAAAATCAAATGCTCATCAACAAAAGGAAGCATGAGATCAGAAGATCACACAATCACGAAATTTAGGGACCCAAAATCAAATGCTCAGAGACCTAACGAAGCTTTCCACGGCAAAACAAACCCCAATTACGTACCTCAGGTCCACACCCCATCCTAATCGCACAAATCAACCCAAAAACCATAAAATCCCAAAACAAAAACCATCAGAAACGCTGGAATTCGAGAACAACGACAGATCACCCATCACAAAAACCATACAGAGAGAGAGAGAGAGAGAGAGAGAGAGAGAGAGAGAGAGAGAGAGAGAGAGAGAGAGAATAAATTAAAAGCAGGCGGAGATCTGTTAACGAACCTCGAGAGGGAGGCTCATGAAATCATCGGAGGGGTTGGACTGCATCTCCTTAACCTCCTGCAGGATCCGCTTCACCGCGGGGTTCTTCCGGTTGTACTTGTCTTCCGCCATGACCGTCGCAAACCGCGATCAATTCACCGGCGTCTAATCGCCCGACCGAGCTCTTCAATGTGTGTATCCACGGGTTTGCACAGAGAGAGAGAGAGAAAGACTCCTCGGAGACGCGTTCTATAAAGTGAGGGAGATCTGGAGCGAGCGACGTTCACTCTTTCGGGAAGGAGACCTCGACGACCTTGAACCAAGGGGACACGTCATACGAAGTGGATTTTCATACGTGTTATTTTTTAATTGGGTAGAAGTCGTCGGTGTGAGGGTCCGTGGCACGTTGATTTTTTTCTTTTTACGGTTGGAAAAAAATAATTTTAATGAAAATAGAGTTCCTAATTATTTTTCATTATTAAAAATTTCCTAGCTTGAACTGTATAGCGGTAATGTTTATAATCAATATTTTTTATAATAATTCATAGAGTCCTATTTTGTTAGCCTAGATCTCTATTTTCTGTCAATTTATCATCAAAAAATCAAATAAAATTTTTGAAAATGTTATAAAATGATCCAAGAATTAATAATAAAATAAATAGAAATAAGCTGAAAAATAAATAAAAACGAGACCGAATTTTTACGTGATTCGGCTATGCCTACTTTATGAGCGGATGAGATCAAAACTTCACTATTACGGGAAGAATTATAATATGATATACAACCGATCTTGTACAAAATATCTCTATCTTCTTTTTATCTGTTCTTCACTTTCTCTTTCATTTTCTCTTATACTCACTATATGTTTACTTACATGGAAGCATCAAATATGTGTCCTAAATGAAAAGAAGAGGGTGTCCTTTTATAGGGCAATATGGATAGCTAAGTATTTAGTAGGGGAAAAATCTAAGGGGTGGAAGATGGGGTGACATAGATTTTATTAGTGCAAACATATGGGGCAAGTTCACATGGGACATAAATTAATGCAGATAAATGGGGTAGGCTCATAGTTGACATGGAGGACATCCACCTATATTTCATAACACTCCCCATTGGATGTCACCCATATATTAACTCATTTCGCTAAGATCTTTAAAATATTTCATTCCGATAAGATGAACCAATTGCTTGAATGGTGTAGTAGGCAAAATTTTGGTGAACAAATTTGTTAGATTATTACTTGATCGGATCTGTTGAACATCTATATCACCATTCTTTTGGAATTCATGTGTATAGAAGAATTTTGGAAAAATATGTTTCATTATGTTACCCTTTTTATATCCTCTTCTCAGTTGAACTATACATGCAATATTGTCTTCATATAAAATTGGTGGAATATCATTGATTGATTGAAGACTATAATTTACTTCGATATGAGAAATCATTGATCTGAGTCACACGCATTCTCTACTAACTTCATAAATAGCTAGTACTTCAGAATAATTAGAGGATATTGGTGTAATCATACGCTTTACTCTCAAATAGCATTGAATGTGTTTAATTCCATTCCAATGTCGCCGAATAGGAGCAGAGTTATATCTTACTAGTAGATTTACAGCAAATGCAATCTCGAGTCTTGTACAATTTTCCAAATACATCAAAGAGCTGACAATACTTATATATGGAACTTCAAGATCAAGTAATTCCTCTCCCTCATCATGAGGCTTAAATATGGTACTTCATGATCAAGTAATTTCTCCCCCTCATCATGAGTTTAAATTGATCTTTCTTAACATAATCGCACCATCATTGGAGATCCCAAACGATGAATTTTATTCATATTAAATTGTCTTAATACCTTTTCGGTATATTTAGATTAAGAATTCCGCCATTTATATGTTCAATCTGTAGGCCAAGACAATATTTTGTCTTTCCCAAATCTTTCATCCCAAATTACGCCATTAAATAATTAATAGTTTTAGTGACCTCTTCAGGAGTCCCAACTAAATTCAAATCATCAACATAAACAGTAATTATAGTAAACATGGATTCTGATTTTTTAATAAAAATGTATGGACAAATTGGATCATGTATGAAACCTTCTTTCACAAGGTACTTACTTAATCGATTGTACCACATGCGTCCAAATTGCGTTAGTTCATATAAAGAACGTTGGAGTTTAATCAAATTTAAATTTCTAAGTTTTTCTTCAGGCAATTTAAATCCCCTTCAAGGATTTTCATATAAATTTCAATATCCAATGATCCATATATGTATGCTATCCCTACGTCCATAAGACGCATGTTCAGTCGTTCATCGACTGCTAGCCCAATTAAGAATCTAAAAGTAATTCCATCTATTATGGGAGAATATGTCTCCTCATAATTAATTCCGGATTTCTTCAAGAAACCTTGTACCACAAGCCTTACTTTATATTGAGTAATTTCATTATTTTCATTTCCTTTGTGCACAAATACTCATTTGTATTCAACGGGCTAGACATCTTCTAGTGTCTGAACTATAGGTCCAAAAACTTCTCTTTTTAGTAGAGAGTTTAATTCTAATGTAATAGCCTCTTTCCATTTTGGCCAATCACTTTTATATCGACATTCATAAATAGATTTAGGTTTAGGATCCTCATTACTTATGGTAATGTTTGTAGCTACTGTATATGCATATGTGTTGTTAAAAACAACTTTATTTCTATCCCACATCTCTCTTGTATAATGAATTGAGATCTCATTATTATTTACAGGTACCTGTCCCTTTTTAAGGGATATCTCTTCAGGAGTTTTCTTTTTAGGAGATTTCTCTTCAAGAGGTTCTACAATAGAGATTTCATTTTCAAGAGAAACAGGCTTGTGAATGTCGAATGGATTATCCACCTCTGTAACACCATCTGGAGTGTTAACAAATTTTAACCTTCTCCTTCTAGGAGTTTTATTTTTTGCACCAACAGGTCTTCCATACTTAACTTGTGGCTTAGGTTTATTAGCCGACCGTTGTCCGTTAAGAACATCAATACGTGCTGGAATATTTGCAGCAGGTATATGAGATTTTAGTATGACCTTGGTATCTGCAAAAGAATCTGGTAATTGATTCGCAATCCCTTGCAAATGGATAATCTTCTGAACTTCAAGTTCACTTTGATTTGTGCAAAAATCTAAATGAGATAAACTCATGGCATTCCATGTGATTTCATGTTGTGCTTCAGGCACTGATTCTTCTCCCTCTAATGTAGGGAATACTGCTTTATTAAAATGACAATTAATTTCTCTTGAGAACATGCAATACACATGAAATTAGTTGATAAAAGAATCTTTTGATTTTTTAGCGGATCGCCATGTGAATTTTCAATGATTCTTCGCATCATTACATCTCTAAGATGTCCAAGATATTCAGGTTAAAGTGTAAATAACTTTGGGTCATTGCATTTTTGGTGCAAGACATTATATGATTATACTACTGTTTTTAATTTTTGGATAATATAGTCTAAAAGATAAAGTTGTTAATTTTTCTAAAATCTGTTTCTTCCCATAAATAATAGAAGTAATATAAAAAAATTATTTACTGCTTTCATTTTTAGTTTCGATGTGATATCATTGATTTTCCCGCTTTTGGGGGTCATCCCTCTTCTGGGGATTATTTCTCTTCTGGGGGATCTATTGGTTTTTTGAGTTCGATCCATGTTTTGATGCTGACAAAGCACATGTTTCTTATCTGTGTATTAGTATGTGAACAGGTCTTTAATTCAAACACACATATAAGGGGAAGTGGAAGTCAAGAGGAACTTCAAGTTTATCATCATTCTGGTGCTTTCCATGGAGTCTTGAAAAGCAAAAGGAAGACGAAAACATTTGTTTTTAATTTGTAATGCATTTAAGATTTTATTATTTAGTCTGTAATAATGTATGCATCTGCATGATATGTTTGATTACTCAGATGACCATAGGTTGACTATAGGACTTCTAACATTTCACCAAAAACTTTTTTTCTAAAAAGACTAAAATCATACAAAACTTTTGGAATAACTTTAGGGTCAAATTAAGGCTTACAAAGACTTGGTCGATTAACGTTGGATTTTTTTGGGAAAAATATTAATTGTTGATGCCCTCAGTTGATCGACCAGTTCGAGCTTTAATCAACTCGATCAACCGAGCTAGCCCAAAGTCAACATGTTGACCTAGCCTCAGCTGACCGAACATGGTTTGAACATATTGCCTACGATCAACCAAAGTTAAGATGTGACTTTCTTCAACTTCCTTAGCCAACCGAACTGGTAGTCCAAATTGACCTCGATCGATCGAATTCAAGACTCAGCAAACCGAACCCTCACCAGGCGACCAAAACTATAAAGCCCTGAGAAAATCGCCTTGCTCAGCGAACCAGCCATTGGCCACGGTCAATCGAACTAAAAAGTTGCTTCTGGGCCATTTTGAGTATTCGAGCGACCGAACCTCTCGGGTTGTCGTGCTTTTACCATGGTAATTAGGATTAAAATTTAATTAAACTTTTCTAAAATTCTCAATATGTCCCCAACGGTCATAATTTCTTGAAAAATTATAAATACTCCTTCATTTGCTTTGATTAGCAACTTTTGATTACCTAATTTTTCTCTTAAATTATTTTCTTAATCAAAATTGCCCCACTTATATTTTTATTGCAAAATCATTGTTGGGGAAAAATTTTATGTTCTCCAAACCCTCTTTATTATTCCTTAGAAAATCTTTTAAAAGAAAGCATATATTTTTGTTTGGGCATTTCTTTTCAAAGCACTCACTCTCACACATACTTTATTTTCTTAAAATCATTTTTGAGAGTAGCCTTAAGATTTCTCCAATTATCTTCATATTCTTGGGAGAAATTATTTAGTGCACAAATATTTTTAAGCTTAAGTCCTAACTTCTCCAAATATTTGTTATTGCAAAAAATCTTTATTGGAGAACATATTTATCACGTATATATATTCTCATATACATATATATATATATATATATATATTATTTGTGCAAAATTTATTTGAACACAAAAACCCTAGGTTCTCCTATTATTCCTAGAAATTTATTTTTGGGAGAAATTTTATTAGGGTCATATCTTTGAGTATTTTATCATACACATCATTTCTCAAAGATTGAAAAAATTATTTTTAAAAATACCTTTTCTCTACTAAGCATAACTCATATTATAAGAGAGTGCATGTATTTGAGCTTTTAATGTGTACTTCCATGCTTGTATTTAGAAGTGTTTTAATATGTACAAAAATATTTTCATGTATTGGTTGGGTTTAGCCCAAAATTGAACTAAAGAGTCTCAACCTCGTAAGTGAGACCAGTTTGGTTCAGTCCGAAAATTCAATTGGAGAGTCTCCGTCCTGTAAGAGAGATCAATTAGGCTCAGCCTGATAATTGAGCTGGGGTTTACCTCGTCCCGTAAGGAGAAGTTGTAACGGCTTATACTCTGCTTGTTTAAGTGAGTAGAGATAGTGTAATCCTAGGGAATATGCCCAATAGGCTAGTTTGGCCGAACCTTGATAACAAATATCATCTCTCTCTCTCTCTCTCACACACACACACACACACACACACACACACATTTACTTTCTGTACTTTAATTTCCATATGTGTATGCTTGTTTATTTACTGTTATATGATAGAGAAAGTAAATAGAGAGAGATAATAATTATGAGCGAGAGAGAGAGAGAGAGAGAGAGAGAGAGAGAGAGAGAGAGAGAGAGAGAGATTATTAATTAGATGGGAGCTGAATATAAAATAAAAGAGGCAAACACATTTGAGCTCATGCATGATTATATATATAATAATATATAATATTTTCTTACTAAGCCGCCCACTCCATGCACCTTCCACTCATCATCATATATACATTCGTGAAAAAGATCATGACTTTTACGCGATCTTGCAGGGATGCGGTATTTCTATCTAAAATAGTATTTATCAATTTCATTGCATTTAAATGAATTTTAATATCAAGAATTCATGATAAATAATTATTGTTTTTGATGTCAAGGGAAACAAATTTAATTTTACTTTTATTTGACATGTGAATAAATTAATAATAATAAGTCAATTTGTAAAAACAGAATGTAAAAGCTGAAATAAAACTGAAATAATAATATAATATTAATTCCACCCTTACCAGGGCACTTAAATATGTTTCTTCAAAAATATTATTTTATTTTTCTCAATTTGTACTTTTTATGAGTATGATCCCTATTTATAATATTAAATTAGGTAATAATTTAACACCTCTTCTAGAGGTTAAATATACTACCTCATCTAGAGGATAAACATTTCACCTCTTCAGGAGGTCGATTTTAACATATCTTCGGGAGGTTAAAAATATACTCTCTTTAGGAGGTAAATATTTAATATTTATTTTAAAAATTAAATATATAGACGAGAAATTTAAATATATAACATCTTTTCTGGAGATTAGATATATAACATCTTCAAGAGGACTAACTCTTCGAAATATTAAATATAAATACGAGAAAATTATATATATATATATATATATATAAGCGGTACAGAAATAAAACTGACCATTAAAGCGGTATTGATAAATAGAAATAAAATCGTCCATTAAGGCGGTATAAATATTTAGAAATATGTCTGTTAGTTAGAGTCTCGTGCTGATAATGTGTTATAAAATGATCCAATAATTAATAATAAAATAAATAGAAATGAGTAGAAAAATAAATGAAGACAAGACCAAATTTTTACGTGGTTTGGCTTACCTACTCCACAGGTGGATGATATCAAAATTTCACTATCATGAGAGGAATTATAATATGATATAGAATCGTCCTTGTACAAGATATCTCTATCTTCTCTGTCTTTATCCCTTCTTCACTTTATCTCTTCTTTTCTCTTAATCTCACTATATGTCTACTTATATGGAAGCATCAAATGTGTGTCTCAAATGAGAAGGGGAGGGTGCCCTTTTATAGGGCAATATGGATAGTTAAACATTGATTGGGGGGAAAATCTAAGAGGTGGAAGATGAGGTAACATACACTTTATTAGTACGAACACATAGGGAAGGTTCACGTGAGACATGAATTAGTGCAGATATATGGGGCAGGTTCATAGTTCACATGAGAGAATCCACTTATATTTCATAACAGAGAAAGGAGCAGGTCAGCCTTCAGGGCCCAACTGATATTGTCCGCTTTGGGGTTTTAGACCCTCACGGTTTTAGAACGCGTCAGACAGGAGGTAGAACCAACCACCTTAAATGGCATAACTCCCCCAACCTCCCAACCGATGTGGGATTGCATTCACAACACTCCCCCTCAATCCCACATGCGAGGTCTTCAAGACCTGCATGGGCCACCAAAAAAAGGAGCGGGTCGACCTTTAAGGCCCAACTAATATTGTCCACTTTGGGACTTCAGGCCCTCACGATTTAAAAATGCGTCAGACAAGAGGGAGAACCAACCACCTTAAATGGCATAACTATCCCGACCTCCCAGTCAATGTGGGATTGCATTCACAACAGAAAATTAATTATTTTACTATTTATTGTCATTGTAACACATGATATTACATAATAATGAATAAAAATTTATTTGCTATAAAATAAAATAAATTTTTAGAAAAATATTAAAGTATTTGGTAAAAACATTATGTGATTTCTAATCGTATTCCCAAGAAAAAAAAATTTTAAAAATTCTATAATTAGAGATAAAAATTTCTTAGGGCCCATTTAGTTGCAAAAATATTTTTTTTATTTTTCTAAAAAACTATAAAAATGTTAGCTTTATTTTTTTATTTTTTATAAAATACATATAATAATAAAAAAAACTAGAAAATAATTCTTACGAAAAATTTTTCTAACTTTTTTATAAAATTTTTAAAAACAAAAGTAAAGGTGACATTTTTTTAATTATTTTAAAAATTAGAAAAGAAAAAAAAAAAAACTACTTTTGACAAATGAATGATGTTAAAACTTTTTATTATTTTCTTGTTTTTGTTTAAATGCTACAAAACTAGAAGTAAGCATATTTCTTTTGCGCTTACTTGAAAAAACTAAAAATGAAATTTATTTGCTGGCCCCTAATATATTTTACTTTAAAAATAACGTAATGTGGGATATAGAGATGTAGGTGAGTCAAGTCGGCTAATGAGCTACTCGAACTCTCCTTAGAAAATAATATTAATGAAAGTGTAGTTGTAGGATAACATGTATGTATACCTCATTTTTTAATTATTGAAATTTCCTAACTTAAGAGCATATATCAGTAAATAACACGTTTATCGTCACATTTTTTCTTTTATTAATCCAAATATTGACACATGAGATTTTCTTTCCATTTTATAATCTTCATTATAATATATAATTCAGAGAGTCCTATTTTGTTAGAATTAATGAGTTTTGATACCTAAAAAAAATGAACAAAAAGTGAAATTTTGTTTGACTACTTGACAATAAGTGAATCATTGTTTGTGAGTGTTTCACAAATCAAATGGTAAGAGAAATTCAAGTAGTTTTTAAAATTTTGGGCGGAATCCGTAAGTTTTACCTTAGGGTTTGTTTAGTTACAAAAAACAATTTTCATTCTTCAGTTTTGTTTTTCTAAAAAATCACAAAAATGTTAACTTATTTTTAAATTTTTTAAGATTAATATTAAAAGGGTTGAAAATAAAGAGTTTGTTTACTTGCATAAAATATTTTTCATTTTTCATTTCTAGATTTTCATATAAATATAAAAATTTAACTCTATTTTTCAATTTTGCAAAATATAGATAAGAAATCTAAAATCAAAAACATAATTAAAAAAATGCCTTTTAACTTTGTTATACAATTTTAAAAAACTAAAAAGTAAAGCTAACATTTTTATAATTATTTCAAAATTAGAAATAAAAAATAAAACAATTTTGAGCAAGTGAATGATGGTAAAACATTTTATTATTTTATTATTTTTATATAAATGTTACAAAACTAACATTTTTTTGTACTTACTTGAAAAACTAAAAATAAAAAAATTATTTTACATGTCTATACTGGTCGTAATGACTTTTGTCCCACATAGAGTTGTACAAGTCAAGCGGACTAACGAGCTGCTCCACTCAATCTACAATTGGATCCAATTGAATTCTACCCGTCTTTGATTTTAGTATGAGTCGAGTTCAAGTTTTGTAATAATATAGGTAAATCTAATCAAGTTTTTATAGTTTTATTATTTATTATATGAGTCACATAATGTTTATTTATACATACATTTAATATTTCATTATACATTTGTTGTAAGGATAATGATAGAATTATAGATATCATAGAAGGAGAGAAAAAATATAAAGGAGAAATAGTTTTGATTAGAAAAGGTAAGGAAAGATAAAGAGGGAAGAGAATTCAAAAAGAATAAAGAAAGAGAAAAATAAATACGAGAAATAAAAGACACTGAGGTCTATAACTATTGCATGATGTCTAATTAATGCTCTTAGTTTGGATATATTATTTTAGATATTTTAACTATATTGAAAATGTCAGATAAATTGTTGAAAATATTTGAGAAAAATATTTATTATAACTCTTAATATTAAAAAAGTCGACAAGAAAATAGAGAAATTATTTATAGAAATAAATTATAAGAATCATATCACATGACCCATAAAAATTCAGAATAATAATAATTATATTTTAAAAAATAAATTCATTCATCAATTGAGTGTATTGACACAAAAATTAGTTACATATTTTTTTATAAAAAAAAAAATCTATTCTAAAATTTTCAATTTAATTTTTGGTTCTTCATTCATGGTTTCACGGTTTTCTTGTGTGCATTATTATCATTTGATAATATGATAAAATTATTTTTATTAATTTATTAAGATTAATTAATTAAAATAAATTTTAAAAATTAAATTTATAAATAAAATAATTAAAAAATTATAATTATAATTTTGAGGAATCAAATATTTTAGCGAGACTTGGGGGCAAAGGACGCTAATCCGTAAGTTTGATGTCGCACCAGGGGGTCCAACGAAGGGCTCGTTGGTGGCTAGAGTTCCTATGTAATAAAAAAAAATGAGAACTTTTTGTTCCCATCGAACATATTTGGTAAATAACTTTTTTATTTTTTTAAAAAATTAATTTTTAATTTTTTTTCGAACTTTTAAAAGTTAAAAAGTTAACTTTGCTCCAATGAATTACTGAAATTTTATTGTTATTCTTAATTTTTTTTCTACGAAACTGTTAATGCATTAATTATATTTTTTAAAAATAAATATTTATTTTAGCTATTTTAAATACTTTATAGCACCATATACTTTTTTTTTTTACCAAACAAATTAAAGTCAATTTTTTTAACAACTCTTTTTTAACAGTGATAAAATATTTGTAAATAATATTTAAAAATTATTCTTTACCAATATTTTTTTTTTAAAAAATCCTTTTAAAAAGTCACGAGCACCAAACCAAACCTTAATTGAAATATAAAATTATTATTAAACTCAATCTTGAATTAATGCCATTGGATAGATATAGAAAGAAAAAAAAAAAAAAAAATAACATGCATAATGCATTAGCAACTTAGCAGCATGCTTAGGCGGGTGACAGGCTGGCAGCGCTTCCCCTCCATGCCGCGTGGCCTTGACTTTCCTCTTCCCCCACCTTTCCATTTTTCCTCTTCTTTCTTTCTTTGCTTCTCCGCACCAAGAACCTTTCGGCACACAGAGAGTTCGGTGAGTTCGTTCTTAATATTTTTGAAAATTCTTTTTACTTTTTTAGAACTGTTTGAGTTTAATTTTGCCAATACATTAGAGATCATTTTCATTATTTTCTGCATGGTTATATGAATATAAGTGTAATTAAAGTTTTTAATTTGAGTTGGAAATCAAAATATATTTTTTATGAAATTTATTGTATTAAGTATATTTTTAATAAATTTGCATTTTCACAATTAAAAAAAATCTATCTTAACATAATATAACTCATTTTTTATTTCTAAGTTATGATTAAATAATTGGAATATTATTTTATTATTTTTTAGATTTTATAAATTTTTTTGAAAACCCTAAAAAATAAAGTAGAATTTTTGCAATTATCTAAATTTTTGAAAATAAAATATAATAATTATTTTTCGCAATTAAAGATGTTTTTTTTTTTTTTTCATTTTTGCCTATTTAACAAGATAGAAAGTTCATTTATGAAAACTTCTATTACTAATGAGACGATGATTTTTGAATGACATGATATTTATTTAGAGAAATAATTTTGAAAATTTTGAAGCTTACAGTCACAAAATATTATATTGATATTTGAATTCTTAATATCGAAACTACATCATGTAGACTTATAATCATATTTTTCAATTTGCATGGATCCAACTTCCAAGTGCTCATAAACACTAATGTTACTTTGGTAGAGTTCAAGTTCAAATATTACATGGAACAATTGGTTCATACAAATCTTTCTCAATATCTTATGTCTGACTTTGGAAAAAAAATACTTGAAAGGGAAAGTGTTGAGGGTTCTTTGCCTCAATCAAAGGCCTCCCATAATTGATCCTTAATTCTAGGCCTTAATTCTAGGAGATTGACCTCATTAAATTTTATATATTCATTTCTTTTCTATTATAATCACAATTAATGTGTACAAACTATAAATTATTATAAATAGAAAATACTCACTACTCTAAATGTGTCATAGTTTCATCAAATATTCTCATGGTATCAGAGTCATAGCTAGATTAACATCCCTCAATCCCGATGGCCTCTGATTCCTCCTCCACGGTTCTTCCCCTCAACACTATGATTCGCATGGTCACTATCAAGCTTTCTTCTTCCAACTGTATGCTATAGAAAGCTCAACTTCTTCCCCTTCTTGAGAGTCAAGAACTGCTAGGTCCCTTGTGTCGCCACCTTGATTTGAACCTACCAACTCTCAGACGCCAAACGACAATTACTTGCCGTGGAAAGCTACAAATCAACAAATCCTTAGTATGCTTCTCTCCTCCATCACCAAGGAAGCTATAGCTGAAGTTGTTGGCCTCTCCACCTCCCGTGAGGTCCGGCTTGCCTTGGAGAACACCTTCAGCCACCGCTCTAAAGCCCGTGAACTTCGTCTCAAGGATGACCTCTAACTGATGAAGCGCGGCTCCCGCCCTGTTGCTACGTATACCAGAGCCTTCAAGGCACTTTGTAACCAACTCCATGTGATTGGTCGGCCCGTTGACGTCACTAATAAGGTGCACTGGTTTCTTCGCGGCTTAGGGCCTGATTTCTCAAGCTTCTCTACCGCTCAAATGGCACTTACTCCTCTCCCGTCATTCACGGATTTGGTCTCAAAAGCAAAGAGTTTTGAGATTTTTAAGAAATATATTAACCTCTCTGCCTCCTCTGCTGCGGCTTTTATCGCCACAAAAAATTTCTCTAACTGTGGTGGTGGCTTCTCTCGCAACCGGCGTGGCCGTAACAATGGCCCTAGCAGCAGCATTTCCAGCCAAGGACAAGGACGTCCCCACTCTGGCCAAGGGCGTCGTCCTCCATGATGCCATCTGTTGGATGGAAGGTCAC
This sequence comes from Malania oleifera, assembly GCF_029873635.1. Classification (NCBI taxonomy): domain Eukaryota; kingdom Viridiplantae; phylum Streptophyta; class Magnoliopsida; order Santalales; family Ximeniaceae; genus Malania; species Malania oleifera. Next base: position 28,937,666 of record NC_080419.1, on the reverse strand, counting down.
TATGCTGACCAGTGTCGCCAGTGCTATGACTGCAGTAAGCCTTCTGCTCAACTTGCCGAGACCTTTACCAATTCATGCTCACTCTCTAAAGTTTTAGAATCTGACTAGTTCGTGGATACTAGGGCTTCAACACCCATATGACAGCAGACTCATCTCAACTGGATCGCTCAAATAACTACATGGGTAAGGATTGTGTAATTGTTGGGACTGTGTGTCTCTACCCATTACCCATACTGGTACAATTTCTCCTGCCCCGAATATCCACTTATTGGAAGTTTTGGTTGTTCTTCGTCTCACCAAAAATATATTATAAATTATTAAATTAACGTTTGATTTTCCTTTATTCATTGTATTTACTAATAATCTTTTTACTGTTTAGAATCAGTAGGAAGGGTGGTGGCAACTGATTAATGAAATGAAGGCTTATATGTGCTAGAGCACAAAAATTCTACTTTTATTTCTGTCCTTAAAAATAAATCTCTTCATGCTTCATATGATTTATGGAATGCAAGACTTAGATATGTGAATCATTTGGTTATTTCATTTTTTAATGAAAAAGGACATCTTTATCTTACGCCTTTATTGCCCTCACTTGCATTGTGTACTACATGTCAACTTGCAAAAAATTATCGTTTGTTTTATTCTCATAATGAACATAGGTCGTATAATGTGTTAGATCTTATTTATTGCGATATATGGAGCTCTTCCCCCATAAAATCAAAATTGGGATTCGGCTACTATCTTTTATTCATGGATGATTATTCATGCTTCACTTGGTTTTACCCTTCGAAATTAAAATATGATTTTTATGATATTTTTATTCAAAATCAAAAGTTTATGGAAAGTCAATAATCTGCTTTTATCAAAATTTTCCAAAGTGACAAGGTGTTGAATTTTCTAGAACTTGTGTTAAAACTCATCTTTGTAATTTTGGAATTCCCCATCAACTCTCTTGTCCTTATACACCTGCCCAGAATGGTCGCATAGAAAGAAAACACCAACGAGATTGGCCCTTCTTTTCCATTCTCATATTTCTCCTCGTTTTTGGGTTGATGCCTTCAGCACTACAACTTACATCATCAACCGCTTGCCCACACCTCTTCTTAGAGGTAAATCACCTTTTATGATTTTGTATGGTAACTCCTCGAATTATAAAAAATTTCATCCTTTTGGTTGTCATGTCGACCCTTGTTTACATGATTATATGCCTAAAAAATTTCCCCTTGCAGTATTCCTTTCATTTTCTTGGGTTACAGTCCCTCCTATAAAGGGTTTCGTTGCCTTGACCCCTCCACCTCTAGGTTATACGTCATTAGACATGCTCAATTTGATGAAAATCATTTTTCTTTCCTAGATACTTCCCAAGCTCAGCCCATATTCTCACTACAATTTTCCAATTTCCTAGAACCCAGTCTTCTTCATACAGAACCACCTCAATCCTCTTAGCCACATTCCCCACACATTACTCAATTCGGATATAGCCCCTATGTTATTTGTATTGACCTGGTGAATAATTCCTTGCAGGCCTCTAATTCCCTTGAAGACTCCTCTTTGTAGCACACAGAGCCTAGCCCACCTCCTTCTAAGCCCAGTGGTGATTCCCATGCTGCTGATTCTACTCCTGTTGTAGTATTTCTATTGGGTTCTCATCCCATGCTCATGAAAGCTAAAGCTGGTATTTTCAAGAATTGTCATCCGACAAACCTTGGTTTCTTGGGATCTTTTGGTATGCTTCCTGCTTAATCTTCTAGTAGCTACTTAGCCTAAAGGATTCAAATCTACTACTAAGAATCCTACTTGTCTTGTAGCCATGGACGAAGAAGTTCAAGCACTGCAAAATAATCGTACCTAGATTTTGGTTCCTCAACCCACCAACACCAACACTATGGCTCTAAATGGGGTTTCCGGACCAATTGCCCGAGGGATTCATTGAGCGCCTCAAAGGCCGACTTGTTGCTAAGGGCTATACATAGTTACCTTGTCTTGACTACATTGACACTTTCAGTCATGTTATCAAGGCTACTATTGTCTATGTTATGCTTTCTCTTGCTGTGAACAAAAAATGGCCACTTCGCCAACTTGATATCAAAGTTGCATTTCTCAATGGTAAGCTCACTGAACATGTTTATATGGAACAACCTCTTGGGTACATTGACCCTCGCTTCTCCAATCATGTTTGCTAGTTGAAGAAAGTTCTCTATGGTATGAAGCAAACACCTTGTGCCTAGTTTCAACAATTCAGTTCTTTACTAATCCATCTTGGTTTTTATTGCAGCCGTGCTGACCCATCTCTCTTTGTCTTTCATAAGCAGTCTAATATCATTTATTTGCTTCTTTTTGTTGACGACATTATTATTACAAGGAACAATTCATCTCTCCTTGACAACTTCACATGTAAACTCAATTTTGAGTTTGCTACTAAGGACTTGGGTCACCTCAGTTACTTCCTTGGTTTTGAAGCTTCACCCACTGCTGATAGTCTCTTCATCAGTCAACTGAAATATGCATGTGATATTCTTACTCAGGCTCAATTACTTGACAACAAGTCTGTTTACACTCCTATGGTTGTTTCCTAGCATCTGTCTGCTGATGGCTCTTTCTTTTCCGATCCCACTCTCTACAGATCTCTTGTTGGTGCACTTCAATAGTTGACCATCATGCGTCTAGATACTGCTCATGCTATCAACTCTGTCAATCAATTTCTACACGCTCCGACTGAAGATCACTTTCTTGCTGTTAAGCTTATCCTTCGCAATATTAAGGGCACACTCCACTTTGACTTAACATTTAGCCCATCCACTTGCCATCATTGCTTACTCTGATGCTGATTGGGCTGACTGTCTGGATACTTATCATTCCAATTTTGGTTATTCTATTTATCTTGGCGACAATTTGGTTTCCTAAAGCACCAAGAAGCAACCAATTGTCTCCCGTTCCAGCTGTGAATCTAAGCATCACACTCTTACCCTCACCGCCGCCAAAGGTCTTTGGCTTACATATCTCCTTCATGACCTCAGGGTTCTCCTTCCACGTCGGCCTCTTCTCTTATGTGACAACAAAAGCATGATTTTTTTGAGCTCCAACCTAGTTTCTTATAAACGGGCCAAGCATATCAAATTAGACTACCATTTCCTTCGCGAACTCGTTGGCATTGGCAAACTTCGCATAGAATATGTGCCTTCTCACTTAGAGGCTGCCGACATCTTTACAAAGAGTGTCCTTAGACCTCTATTTGACTTCTGAGTTCCTCGTCTTATCCCATCGAAAGCTCATCTTTCCGAGGGGGTGTTGAGGATACTTCGCCTCAATCAAAGACCTCCTAATTGATCCTTAATTTAGGCCTTAATTTTAGGAAATTGTTTTTCCTTAATTTTATGCCTTAATTTTAAGAGATTGTCCTCCCTTAATTCTAGGAGATTGACCTCATTGAATTTTATATATTCTTTCTTTTTCTATTGTAATAATAATTAATATATACAAATTGTAAATCATTATAAATACAAAAATACTCACCACATCTGGCAATTTCCTCAAATATTATAAAACAACGGATTTAATCCTTTAATTCGAAGTTAGGTCTCTTATTAAGTGAGATTTATATCAGATTCATTCTGAAAAATGATTTCGTATACAGGAGATTCTGAAAAACGATTTCATATACAGAAGATTTGATTTGAGGACAGAGGGGACTAAATTTTGTTGATGTTTGCATATGAGATTCAGGTTGTTTTTCAACTCACAGTAAATGATATTTTGGAGTTATGTGAGTTAAAGCCTCAATTTTGTAAGAGACGAGAGTAGTGGATAAAATAAGGAGAAGCTCATTAATTTCTATCAGTTTCTGGCCAGCCAAACGGATTGGGAAAATTAAAATAAAAATACTTGGAGACGTAGTTGTCAATTGTTAGTTTAACCAGGAAAGCTGCCGCTGACCCTTTATAAACAAAATGTTCCACAGACGGCGGACGGGTCCCGGCACTCACCGGCGACAGGAACGGGGAGGATGGAGGGGACGATAGATACATGGGTGAAGAAGCACCGCCTGATTTACACCGGAGCCACCCGCCACCCTTTTATTCTCGCCATTCGCGACGGAACCCTCGATTTCTCCTCCTTCAAGCGATGGCTGGTAACCATTTCTTTATGATAATTTTCATTAGTTTTGATTGAAATTGAGGAATGCATCTTCCATATGATAGTCTTGTTACTGATTTCTTGTGCCCTTTGTTCATCATCGCGTCCGTAGTTGGATAGGATAATTAGCTGTTTAATTACTGAATTCTAATTTTTCACGACACCCTTTTTGTTGCTGGGCTTCACAAAGCAGTTTTAACTTTTAAATTGGTATACTAGCGCATGTTTGATGGTGGTGTTAAATGTTTTTGAAATTGATGAGTCCTCCGCAGAACTGATGAAATTTCCTCCTAGAAATTTTTTCGTTAAGATCCATTTATAAGAAAGCTGAGAAGAAAATTCTTTAAAAAAATTATATCAAATATGTAACAAAATGTTGATTTTACCATTTTTTTTCTAATTTTAAATCATTTTAAAACAAAATTTTACCTTTAATAGTATTTAATATAAAAGGAAAATTTAATGAAAAATGAGTTTTCTTTTTATTTTTCTCTCTTCTTATTTCTCCAAACAAAATTCTTGATGCAAACATACCCTAAATGATTGGTAATTTAAAAAAAAAAAAAAAAAATGATGGGTTCCCCTTAAAATTGTTGGAATTTTTCTTCGATGGAACACTTCTTTAAAAATTGCTGGTGAATTGCAAAAAATCGTGTGAATGAAAATAAGTTAAGCCAAACAAGAAACCAATTAGACTGTGATGCAGCCGTGTGCAGGCATCTCATTGTTTCAAAGAAGACTTAACCTTAAACCCTTAAACCACAATGCATATATTTTTACTTGTTTAGAACAACCTGATTTGATGATGGGGCTTAGGCCAGTCCTGCACAAATGAAAGAGTTTAGTGCTTAAAAAAAAAAAAAAATCTTCTTTTGATGGATGAAACTCTATGCAGGAGTTAGGTTAACGAGTTAATTTTTCTGCCTTTTGTTTTATTTTTGTTCTATTTATTTGTTTCTTTTTTTGGTGTGAAAGTAAGTGTTCATGAACCTATTTATGGATACTTAAGATCTTCATGAATCCATGAATGCATTAAATGATAATGAGTTTTCAAATATGAAATACATGTAGATGTGCATTTACATGTACATGAACCAAGAATCATTCATCAGAAATACATTTCGTTTTGTTTGAATGAAACATGCATGATGCAATTCACTAAAATCAATCTTTACAATTCAAATGCACCAGTAAATGGTAAATTTGGGAATCATATACTCTCCTCTTGGTGGATTAATGTAGAGCGTTTTCTGTGTCTTGAGTCTGTGTGCATGTTGTTGTCATTTGCTATCTAGTAACACGTTCATAGCTATTAAAAAGACTCCACTTAGAGCAAACAGCCCAATAATTTGTTCATTATTAACCGTAGAGAGAGAAAAATAATGGTAGGTGAAAATAACTTCCTTGTAATGTCTCCATTTTCCCCCACAAGTCAGTTGAATTTATTTCCCTAGGATAAAATGAAGCTTAATCTCCTCCCATTTCTTCATAGTTCAGCTGAATTTGTTTGTCATAAATATGTCTAGAAGTTGGTATAGACATGACTTATTTTGATTGAACATGGCTACTGGAGCATAAGAAGGCAAGACACTTTGACACTTGTATGGACTATAGAGATCCAGATTTATCGTTTCTCTTACTCTGATCTTTTTTCTATTTTATGTTTGGCCTACAGCATAGAATGGGATGGGAATGGAATGAAATGAAAGTTTAAATGGGGAGCATGAAGAAATTGAGTAATAAATTGAATTCCATTCCACCTGATTTCATCCTATTCCTGTGTACCAAACAAGTAGTTAGTTCATTAGTTCATTTAAAGAAATTATGGCTGAAATTGGAGCTGACCAGATTTGCTTGGAATTCAAACTGTAGGGACAGGATTATATTTTTGTAAGAGCATTTGTTGCTTTTGTGGCAAGTGTATTGCTTAAAGCTCGGAAGGAGTTGGAAGAGAATTCTGATATGGATGTCATATTGAGGGGTTTGGCTTCCCTGAATGATGAGATCGAGTGGTTCAAGAAAGAAGCGTCCAAGTGGGAAGTTCAACTTTCTAGCATTGTTCCCCTGAAGGCAAATGAGGATTACTGCAGGTATCATATGCCTCATCATTCAATTCTTGAGTCGGGATTACTCCTTACACCCTTAAATCTCCATTTGGAACTTGGAAAACATGAAAAGGAAAGAAAATTTGAAAGAATTTACTTTTTCTTGTTTGGTTCTCAAGGAAGATGAAACATGATACAAAATATATAATTTACACATAATCAAGTTTTTTTTTTTCCACATACCATTGACCTTTATTTTTATTTATTTATTAATTATCAATTATATTTGAATAAACTTTAATTGTTAATAGTTTTTGAGATGGATACAAAAGTATTATTTTGCTATCTTGTTTTGTGCATATTCAATCTATATTTTGTTAAATATAGTGTTGCAGAGAAAGCGAATAACAAAACATTTTTGAGACTTGGTTTGCGGAATGCATATTGAGATATGGTGGGAGTGGAATGGAATGGAAATTTGAATAGGGAACATTAAGAAATCAAGTGATAAGCCTGATCCTCATTCCATTACTATATACCAAAGATGCATTGAAGAATTCAATGTCTATGCTATGTTATGGCCCAAAACCCTGTCCAAGTTCTAGTTTGTGAAACTTTTTCTGCATGCTGGTGATAAACGTGGAGAATTTTTATTGCCTGTCAAATGGTTCTAGCCTGGTAATTAATTTGGCTATGTAATCTCATTTTCCTAGCTACTTCCTGCTGCTCTGCCCTTGTTAGTATTGTCTGCCTCACAATGATACAAATGAATTTTTGGAAGTTAGGTACATCTGAATTGATTCTACTAGAGGTTTCTGTGGTGTGTGTGGATGCATCTTGAGAGTATACTGGATAGGATAGATGCATATTTGATACTCCAAAATTATGTTAAATTAACAAAAGAAAGATTTTGTTTTTCTCCATTTCTATGAAGTACAAGTCTGAATTTCTTTGCAGTCTGGACTGAAAGCATCTTACGTAGCAGTTATTTTACGTAAAATATCATTAATATGTGTTATCCTAGATGCACTAATTCATAAGACTGATGATTGGGTAAAACCTTTCCAAAGCTCTTTTAAAGGAAGATGACCTCTAATTAAGTTTTTGGTTGCATTTGCGCATCAAACTTGCATATGGTTTTCCACAATGCTTGCTTATTTAGATGAGGATGGTAAGAGGCAAATACTAGTGATTTAACAGTGTCTCTGATTTCTCGAGAGCCCTAAATAATCTGAATGTTGTAATAGATTCCTGGAGGGCCTAGTGAGCCCGGAAGTTGAATATCCAGTGGCTATCACAGCCTTCTGGGCCATTGAAGCTGTTTATCAAGAAAGCTTCGCCCACTGCCTGGAAGAAGGCTCCAACACTCCAGCAGAGCTGAAGGAAGCATGTCAAAGATGGGGCAATGACGGTTTTGGTCTGTACTGTCATTCTCTCCAGAAAATTGCTAATCGGCATCTAGAGAAGGCTTCGGCAGGCGTCCTCGCGAAAGCTGAAGTAGTACTGCTTCAAGTTCTCGAACACGAATTTGAGTTTTGGAATATGAGCTCTTTAGGGACCTGATCATTCTGCTGCAGTAAAACATGCATTGTACAGGGGAGCCAGGTGATCCATCAGCTCTTTTGCATGTTTTATGTTACTTCTTGTAGAATGTTGATTGTTCTGCAATAATACTTCTGTGTGCTGAAGTGTGCCTATGCTTGTGCTGTTAAGTGAAAACTTCACTTGGATGTTCAGAGTTCAGACTAATCCCTATCTACATGTATCCTATGACAAGAGGACTTTGTGTACTGTTATTTCTGTGTGTTAAATCTCACTTAAGTCTGATGAAAACATCATTTTCAGACCATTTGGAATGAGAAAAGGAAAGAAATCACGTTTGGTTATCAAGAAACGTGAGAAAGAAAATAAAAAATATATCAAATTAATGAACGAAATTTTAATTTTACACATCCTCGACACAATTGTTTTTTTTTTAAAATAATTTAATCATATTAGGATAATTTTTTAATGATATTTTATATGGAAAGAAAATATAGTGAAAAATAAATTTTATTCTTTTTTGTTTTTTTCGTTTTCTTTTTTAAAACAATGGTAAGGTTATTCCTTTGTAACCGGGAGTTCAAGGGAACAACTTCTATGCATAAAAGTAGGGTTAAGGTAGTGTACCTGTGACGATCTTCCTAATCCTTGTAAAGTGGGAGAGCTGGGGATGTCTTTTTCTTATTCAAAGCAAATCTTTGAACCAAACTGGCTCTTTGAGAACCCAGAAAATATAATCATGGTATTTATGTATTTTTTGAACGAGTTAGAAGTTTTTCGAGAGCAAAGAACAAATACAAGGCTGCGTACAAGATTCAGCCGAGGCAATTAGCATTATTTAGAATGCTAAGGGATGACACCTACTCTAGAAATGATAAGCTCATATAATAATTTAAGATAGTGTCCGAGAACATAAATTTGTGAGTGTTGGATTTAATGTGTATTAATTGGTCAAATTTTCATATGACTTTATATTATATTTTATCTAAGTTTTGTAATTTTAAATTTAAGGTTTAAACTAGAAGTTTTCATGTATAAGGTAAGTCTATATAATTAAACGGGTAAAATGAACGAGAAATTATTAAATGCACCGAATGTATATAATACAGTAATTTTTCATTTTAGGGAGCTTTTCGGGGTTCGTGTTTGAACTTTTTAACTGCAGGCTCACTTTCAACATGAGTGCTTGTTTTTTTATTGGTTTGGTATACTTAATTTTTTTTTTCCCCAAGAAGAGTGATTATAAGTGTGCGTGGGATTTAAATGTATATTAAGGGATCAAAATTTAATATAATTTTGGATTGTATTTTTTCTAAGTTATACTAACTATAAATTTTAGGTTTCTACTCGAAGTTCTCTAATTACAAGTAAAATAAACATGATTAAATATATATATATATATATATTGGATAATTTTATCAAAAGAAATGGTTCATGATTGTATAAATTGATAGAAAATGATTTATATAACCGACCCTATTTAGTGGGATTAAAGCTTGATTTTGTTGCTATTGGCGTTGTTATATACACCAGGTAATTGGAGGAACAAGTAATTTGTTTTCTTAGTATAATGCAAATAAAATTTTATGTTCTTTATATAATATATTGGCCGATAAAATCAATGCATAAGATACTATTAATAAGACATTTAAGAATACTGTATATATATGTATATGTATATACATATTTGGTAAAATTTTAATATGGGAATAGAATTTTAAAACGAGCTCCAATTAATTCAAAGTGTTTGGTTTGGTCAATTTGATACTTTTTTTAATGCCCCTTATTTATTTAAAGTCAACTCATTAAAGTGCAACAATCACTATCTCTTACCATAAAAAAAAAAAAAATGTAAAATGATTTAACCTCACAAACAGAGCATTGGCAACATTCAAAAGTAAAAAGAATTTAAAATTTATCATATTAACCTGGAATCAAGTAACTGATAAATGAATAAACATAACTTAAACCCTCATCTTCATAAACCCTAGAAACAACTAGAACTGATATGATACTAAACCCAAACCCAAATTCATAAACTTAAACTAGAAACACGGGCAAATGGATCAGCTAGGAAGTAATGTTAAAACATAAATTTTGAATTTAAATTTGTGTAGATTTAGAGAATCTATAATACAAAATTATACTAATTTTTTTTAAATCTATTCAAATTTAAATTTTATACTTAAAATTCATATTTCCAAAAAGAGTAAATTATTTGGACCTATCTTAAATTTAGATTTGTACTCATCCTATAAAATCAAATACAAAATTGTATTTAATTTTATTAAAATCTAATGCTCCTAAATATAATAATTCACAATCCAAACATCCCATCAGAAGCCATGAAGGGCTGCGAAGAACAGCCACCCTGCAGCCATTGGTTCGTCTCTCCAATCTCAAGAAGCTGCTGCTGCTGCCATGGGTTCGCTGGAGAGTCTTCAAATCTGGGCATGAATCCTTGGAGGTGCTGCGGCTGCTGCTGCCACCGCCGCCGCCACGTATAAGTTGCCGGAGAATTGCCGGAGAATTTGAAAAGATGTCCCTGCAGTCTCATCTTTTCCATCCGCAATGCTCTGTTCTCTGCCTCCAGCGTCGTGAGCCCCGCGGTGGCGTTGCTAATATCGGTAACCAGATTGGCGTTGGAAATCTCCAACATGGTTTTCTGGTTCGTCAAATTGTCGAGGTGCATCTGCTTTCGCATCCTTGATCGCCTCGCGGACTCCCTGTTCGATATCATTCTCTTCCTCTTCTTCTCCTCCACGAACGCATTCTTAGGATCCATCTCAAACGCGCTAACTCGACCAATTGATTGATTGATTTGTGATGAATGTAAAAAAGAACCAAAAAATTTTCTGAATCTAACTTGAAACAGATTATGAAATAACGTAAAACCAATAGAGAAACGCAACTGAGAATGACTGCAGAAGATGAACAGAGCGCCTCATATCATCAAAACACCAAACATGGATTTCCCACCAACAAAATTCCACGATAATGAGAAAAACCAGTGTAATTGAAGAAGCCAGGAGCCAAAATCGATGAACAATGGAAGAAACTGAAGAACAGAGTAATGGAAGAACTGCAAAGAACGGCGGTAGAATTAATTTACAGAACGGCAGCGCTGGGAAGGCTGATTTATAGAAATCGAAAGCAGAGATCATGAGTAAAAATGAAAGAATGGAAAGTTGATAATCCTGAGGTGGTGGGGGTGTGGTTTGGGAAGCGTGAGGGATTTGACGAGTGGGAATTCGTAGAATGTGTTTAAGAAATCATTAAATCAAAGAGATGAAGATAAAGTACAGATAAATCCAAAGTAGGAAAGTGAATAATTAATTTGCTTAATTAGTCAGATTTCTCCGAACCATGAATCTTCAACACAGCTACAATTATGACCATCCTAATTTTTAGGAGTTGTTCTAGGCTGCGGGAAAGCAACTCAGAGATGCGTTAATTTTTATTACTACATTTTTTTTTACGAGAATTGCAGATAGAAACCGATGTTTACAGCATCAACATTAAATTTATCTATTGAAGATTGATAAATTCATGGGATGGCAATGAATTTCTAATTTCTAATATTGCATAGTTTTAAATTTGTATAGATTGGGATAAATTTTAATATAATTTAATTTTCATATTATTTTATTTAAATATATATATAAAAAAATTAAAGAATATAAGTTTTGAGTTTTAATTTAGAATTGTGTGAATTAGAATAAATCTAATATTAATTTCTTAAAAAAAATTATCTGAGCTAAGATTACAAACTTATATTTTTTAATCATCTTTATCATCGTTTTTTTTTTTAAATAATAATATTTTTATCAAAAAAAAATTTGATAATTTATTACATAAGCAAAACCCTCCTTGCCTTTTATATAAATAGACTTGTGGTCTTTTATTTAGGACTGTAGATTTAAATAAAATTTAATATTAAATTTTATTTAAATGTACACAAATTTATATCTAAGTGGCTTTCCATTATCCTACGCAATATAATAATTAATATTTTTGTCTAAATAATACTATTTCTAGATAAAACATTTCTGAATTTAACATTTTTTATATCATTCTTTCCTTTTCTTCTTCGTAATTCTTTTTTAATATATAAAAAATAATAAGCTGATGAATTTATTACGTATGCAAAATCCTCCTTTCCTTTTTTTTACTAATATGTTGCAATTATTTCTATACTTTTAAAAATGACAATAGAATTAATTATCTAAGTAATTTGGATGAAATTGCCTTCACAAATTAGAAGGAAGATTGTGATAAATAAATTTTACTATATGTCTTGTGGTAAAATCCATTTACCACCTACTAATTTTTTTTTTCTTCTTTTAATCAACTAAAATTGCCCTTGCATTAATAAAATAAAGACCACAAAATTACTTACCATCATACGATTCAAAATCTTAATGGAAAAAACTCAAGAATTGCTAATCCCCAAGCTTATCAACGTAGTAATAATAATAATAATAATAAAGAAGTAATTTTCAACGAGTGTCGAAGCTTCCAATAGTTGTACAAAAAAATAAAAATAAATTAATTACTGTAAAAAATAAAATTAAAAAATTAAAAAATGTGGATCCCAAAACACTACTAACCCACTAATCACAGAATGCAACCTTTGCACCGGAAAAAGTGTCTTAGGTTGGGCACGCAGGTCTCTTAACAACTCTTTTTTTTCTTCTTTTCTTTCGATAGAGTAATTACACAAAGACTTGTCATGATAAGGAAGAAGGGGGAAATAAGCACACTTGATGAGCGCAGTATAACGGAGAGTTGTATGTTGCGTACACTTGATGAGTGCAGTACAACGGAGAGTTGTATGTTGCATTCGGGAAGGATGAATCGCTTCCGAAAAGAAACTAAATTACTTTATTCAATTTTTATAAATCATAAACTATGAATCTTCTAGGATTGAGAACCCAATATATATTTCAAATGTGCACACCAACTTCTAAAATCTCTATATATAGGCAAGTAACTTCAAAATGTAATTTGCTAAATTATGAAAAATTTTAATCTCTAGAATAGAAGGCTGTAGTAGTGGTTTGCAAGCACTGACAAACTATTTTATTCACACTTACGACTCATCATTAGCATTTGCTTCCTTTTTTGAAGAGCATTAAAAGGGGCCGGGATCATTTGTGCACTCAATATTATGGCAACAGTGATGTAGCAATTTATGTTTAGTATTATTGTTTTGGTAATTACATTTGAAAATATTATAATCTAGAACTCTTTTCAATAGCAAATTTTTAAGTGTCAAGAACTTTTAACAACTAGTGATTGTAAAAGTTTAAAAATTTAGTAAGTACTTTTTATGAAAAGTAAAAAAAACCATTTGTGTTAAAAGCTCTTCAAAGTGTTAAATCAAATACATCTAAGGGTTTGAGCTCAAAAAGAAACTTTATTATTATTATTATTATTATTGTACATATTTTGTGGGGCAGATATATATATATATATATATATATATATATATATATATATATATATATATATAGGGTGTTGTTTTTTTGTCCCACATTAGTAGAATACTTTCACCATAGTATAAAAAGTGGTTTTGAATTTTTTATATTATTTGTCCCACATTGGAGAGAAGTATTTTTTAGACGTGAGGTTGAAATTATATAAAGAGCTCAAATCTTCATTTGTAAAACACACCTCAAAGTTGTACTTTATCAAGAAGTAGTGGATTGATCATTGGCGCCCGAGGACGTAGGTAATTCTATACCGAACCTCGTAAATTTCTTGTCTTGTTCTTTTTATTGCTTTATTATTAGTTTCTGCATTGCTTTAATTTCTTTTATATTCAATAGCAATAGTTGTAGTATTGGTGTTTGGCACAAATGGGGTGTCCGGCACAACAATTGGTATCAGAGCTAGGTTGAATAGTGTTGATACGGAGGTGTTTCTCTGTTAGGATCCTTGATTCCACGTTTGATGCCTAAGAAAGACCTTATCTAAGCGAGTGTTCAGAAACCATTGCGGCTCAGTCGCTCCCTGGAGGTCGGCCTGGTCAAAGTGAAATTTCATAAGATAAAACAAAGTAGACACAGTTGGTACATACTATTCATCCTAGGCCTTTTGCTTTGTTGGTTGCTATTTAATATATAGAAGATGACAGAAACTAGTGCAGTAATAGAAGAAACTTTGTCCACACGAACTCCAACCCCTTCGGCTTCAACATCATCATTGAAGACGATAGCTAATGCTCAGTTTGAGGTGGAGAAATTTGATGGTACTAATAATTTTGGTATGTGGCAATGTGAGGTGATGGACATCTTGTATCAACAAGAACTAGATATTGCTTTGGATGATAAACTAGTAGATATGAGTGACAGAGATTGGGAAAAGATCAATCGTCAAGCATGTGGTACGATTCGTCTGTGTCTCGCCAAAAATCAGAAATATTGTGTTATGAGGGAGACATATGCAAAGAAATTATGTAAGACATTGGAAGATACATTTATGACCAAGAGTTTGGAAAATTGGCTCTATTTGAAAAAGAAATTGTTTCGCTTCCAATATCAACCAGGTATTTCGATTAATGACCACATAAATGCTTTCAATAAAATTTTGGCCGATTTGTTAAATTTGGATGAAAAGATGAAAGATGAGGATAAAGTCATATTGTTACTGAATTCTCTCCCTGATGAGTATGAACATTTGACCACCACTTTATTGTATGGGAAAGATAAAGTTACTTATGATGCTGCTTATAGTGCATTGATTAGTACTGAATGCATAAAGAAGGATCAGAGGGTCCATAAGAAAACAGTAGAAGCATTAACAATAAAGGTACGTTCTCAGTCATATGCCTGGAAGGAAGAGTAAATCTCATGGGAGGAGTAAATCTCGTGGCAGACCTGCTAAAGATGAATGCGCCTTTTGTCGTGAGAGAGGGCATTGGAAGAAAGATTGCCCTAAATTACAGTAGAAAAATAAGGGCAAAGCACATTCTAATGCCAATATAGCCAATGAAAATGGAAGTGAGTCAGATTTTTCTCTTATTGGAACATCTTCGTCACATTATATTGGTGAGTGGATTTTGGATTCTGGTTGTTCCTATCACATGTGTCCCAATAGGGAATGATTTTCTAATTTTGAAGAATTAGATGGTCGATTTGTTTTTATGGGAAATGATAATACTTGTAAAACAACTGGAATAGGATCAATACAGTTGAAATGTCAAGATGGAACTATTAAGACCTTGACTGATGTTAGGTATGTTCCAAGCCTAAAGAAGAATCTGATTTCATTGGGTGCCTTAGAATCTAAAGGGTTCACTATCACTTTGAAAGATGGAACCTTAAAGATTAAATCAGGTGTGCTGGTGGTGATGGAAGGAATAAGGAAAAATAACTTGTATTATTTACAAGGTAGTATAGTTATTGGCTCAGTAGCTGTTGTTTATGAGAAAGATGCAGGTTCAGATACAACCAAGTTATGACATATGCGATTAGCACATACAAGAGAAAAATCTTTGCAACAATTGGCTAAGCGAGGTTTGTTAAAGGGTGCAAAGGTGTGCAAACTTGAATTTTGTGAGCATTGCATTCTGGGAAAACAAACTAGAGTGAAATTTGGCACAACAATCCACTAGACTGAAGGTATTTTAGACTACATTCATACAGATGTATGGGGGCCCACAAAAACGGCTTCGTTGGGTGGTATGTATTATTTTGTCACTTTCATTGATGATTTTTCAAGAAGAGTTTGGGTGTATTTTATGAAATATAAAAATGAAGTGTGTGATATTTTCCTTAAGTGGAAAAAATTAGTTGAAACTCAAACTGGCAAAAAGATTAAACGGCTCATATCAGATAATAGTGGTTAATACACGAGTGACCCGTTTATGAAGGTATGTCAGGATGAAGGTATTGCTCGACACTTCACAGTTCGAAATACACCACAACAGAATGGGGTGGCCGAGAGCATGAATCGGACTTCGCTGGAGAAAGTTCGATGTATGTTGTCTAATGCTGGGTTAGACAAAAGGTTTTGGGCTGAGGCTGTAAGATATGCGTGTCATCTCATCAATCGTCTACCATCATCTGTAATAGGGGGAAAAACACCCTATGAGGTATGGTCTGGAAAGCCTACTAGTGATTATGATTCTTTACATGTATTTGGTACTATGACTTATTATCATATTAAAGAATCTAAGTTAGACCCAAGAGCCAAGAAAGCAATATTCTTGGGGATAAGTGCAGGAGTCAAAGGATACCGTCTTTGGTGTCTAGAGACGAAAAAAATGATTTTAAGTAGAGATGTAACTTTTGATGAACTTGCGATGATGAAGAAAACAATACGCAAAGAGTCACGAGTTGAAGAGAAGACCAGTGGTACTCAACAACAGGTGGAGGTTGAGACAATTTTGGGAAACCCAGTGAGAAATGAAACTACACAAGTTAACTCTCCAGTTACGATAGGGAATAGTGTACAAGAAGAGGAGATTTCAATTTGAGAATCTTCATAGCAACAAGAATCAATTGTTTCTCAAAGGTCAAGACAAGAAATTCGAAAACTTGCTCGGTATACTGATATGGTGGCTATGCACTTCCAGTTGTGGATGATAATGTTCCTTACACTTTCAAAGAAGCAATGAGGAACTCTGAATCAAACAAGTGGAAAAAAGCAATGGATGAAGAAATGCAGTCTCTTCATCAGAATCAGACTTGGAGCTAGCCTAGCTGCCCAAGGGTAAGAAAACAATTGGTTGTAAATGGGTTTATGTAAAGAAAGAAGGATTTCCAGATGCAAATAATGTTCGCTTCAAAGCTAGATTGTTAGCTAAGGGCTATGCACAAAAGGAAGACATTGATTATAATGAGGTATTTTCTCCAGTTGTTAAACATTCTTCCATTCAAATTTTGTTGGCTTTAGTAGCCCAATTTGATCTTGAACTAGTTCAACTCGATGTAAAAACTGTATTTTTACATAGTGATTTGGAAGAGGAAATCTATATGACTCAGCCAGATGGATTTCAGGTTGCTGGAAAAGAAAATTGGGTATGAAAACTGGGTAAATCGTTGTATGGTTTAAAACAATCTCCAAGACAGTGGTACAAACAATTTCATCAGTTTATGATGGGTCAGAAGTACATAAGAAATAAACATGATCATTGTGTTTATTTTCGCAGACTACAAAATGGATCTTTTATATATTTACTCTTGTATATTGATGATATGTTAATAGCTTCAAAGAATAAGGAAGAAATCAACAAGTTGAAAAGTCAGTTAAATCATGAGTTTGAAATGAAAGATCTTGGTGAAGTAAAGAAAATACTTGGCATGGAGATTCGCAAGGACAGAATAAGAGGAAGAGTTAGTTTGTCTCAGAAACAGTATTTGAAGAAGGTAGTAGAGAGTTTTGGCATGTCTGAGCAGTCAAAACTAGTAAGCACTCCTCTTACTCCTTATTTCAAACTTAGTGCTGCTTTATCTCCTAAATCAGATGAAGACCGTAAGTATATGTCACAGGTTCCTTATGCAAGTGCTGTTGGTAGTTTGATGTATGCAATGGTTTGTACTAGACCTGATATTTCACAAGCTGTTAGTATGGTGAGCAGGTATATGCATGATCCAGGTAAAGGAAATTGGCAAGCTGTGAAATGGATTGTGAGATATATTATGAATACAATTGATACTGGTATAGTATTTGAGAAAAATAATACTATTAAACAACGTGTTGTTGGATATGTGGATTCGGATTTTATAGGTGATTTGAATAAACGTCGATCAACTACTGGATATATTTTTACATTTGCTAATGGTCCAGTGAGTTGGAGGTCTACCTTATAGTCTACCATTGCCTTATCTACAACAGAAGTAGAGTACATGGCAGTTTCAGAGGCTGTTAAGGAAGCTATTTGGTTGTAGGGTTTACTTGAAAATTTGGGAGTTGTACAAAAGCACATTGTTGTGTTCTGTGATAGTCAAAGTGCTATTCATTTGGCAAAGAACCAAGTCTACCATGCATGAATGAAGCATATTGATGTTCAGTTTCATTTTATGCGGGATATTATTGATGGAGGCAAGATACTTCTTCAGAAGATTGCTACAACTGAAAATCCCGCAGATATGTTGACCAAGATTGTGACAACAATCAAGTTCAAACATTGTTTGGACTTGATCAATATCCTACAAATCTGAGTATTTTTGGAAGGCGCCGATGATGTGGAACTTCAGAAAATGTTAGTGACTAAAAAATTTTGTTGAATTTATCGTCAAGGTGGAGATTTGTTGTTTTTTTTGTACCACATTGGTAGAATACTTCCACCTTAGAATACTTCCACCTTAGTATAAAAGGTGGTTTTGAATTTTTTATATTATTTGTCCCACATTGGAGAGAAGTGTTTTTTAGACTTGAGGTTGAAGTTATATAAAGAGCTCAACTCTTCATTTGTAAAACACACCTCAAAGTTGTACTTTGTCAAGAAGTGGTGGATTGATCATTGGCGCTCGAGGACGTAGGTAATTCTATATCGAATCTCGTAAATTTCTTGTCTTGTTCTTTTTATTGCTTTATTATTAGTTTCTGCATTACTTTAATTTCTTTTATATTCAATAGCAATAGTTGTAGTATTGGTGTTTGGCACAAGTGGGGTGCCCGGCACAACATAGGGGTCCCATAATACCAAAACTATAAAAAGCAACAATATTATGTCAACTTTACAAAACAATTAATACTGGTAGGATTCATATATATATATATGGGAATGTATGTAAGAGTAGCTGTCATGATTTTTTATTTTTTTTTGTCACTATTTAAGTAAACCTTATGAGATAGTGTTTTTTTCTTCTTAAAAAACTGAAATTTAATCAATCAAATTATAAAAAGATTAAGTAATTAATTAAGTGTCAATTAGGAGAATGAGAAATAGACTATGTTAGATTATGCATCATGCATTTCCTAAGAGAGAGTTTGAAATTTTCATATTAGGGTCTTGTAATAGAATTTTAAGAAGGGTAAAAAGGGATATGGGATGAGAGATTACTTAAGGAACTCTTATATAATAGACTTCCAAAGAATTGAATCATAATTTTTTTTTTTGCCATATTCTTGGTGTTGACTTTTTGGGTTTGATCCATATTTTAATGCTCACAAAATATTTATATCTTATATGTGTATTTAGTTTGTGAACAGGTTCATATTTCGTCATACACATAAGGATTAAGAGAAATGAAAGCCAAGATGGATCTTAATGCACATACGCTTGGCGTACTCCATGAAGTGAAGAGAAAAGATCAAGAAGAAGATATTTAATTTTATTGTATTGCATTTAGTTCATTTTTTGGTCTGTAATAATGCATCACATGCATGATATGGATGATAAGCTCAGCATGGCCGTAGACTGAACCTAAAGACCAACACTTTTCAAAGAAACTCTTTTTTTTAAATAACTAATTGGTTAGGGTCAAAGATTAGGGTTAAAACAAAGTTTACAAAAACTTTGACCGATTGACGTTGGATTTTTTGGCTTAATTCAAAAGCCTCGACCATAGGGAACTGGACAAGGATCATAGTTGACCTTAGGACACAAAATCTTTCATGGAAAAATCCCTCACTCAAAAACCATACTTATACATTTAAAGGGAAATTTTGTTAAATGTCAAAATCAGGGACAAAATAGGAATTTCACTTGTCTTAGTCGACCGACTATCGCAAGGTCATTTGACCTTGGTCGATCGAACTGAGAAGTTGACCAAAGTTAAAGATTCGGTCAACTGACCCAAATTGAACTAACTTGCCTTGGTCGACCGAACTATAAAAATTCACTTTTCCACCAACTTGGTCGACTGAACTCATAGTTCAAAATAGCCTTGGTCGATCGAACCTCAAAGATGGTCAACCGAACCTAAGCCATGGTTGACCAAATGTATGAAGGATTCAAAATCGCGCTTAAATGGTCGACCAAATCTATAGTTCAAATTTTCCTTTGTCGACCGAACTTAGCAATGTGGTCAACCAAACCTTGAACATAGTCGACCAAACCTCTTAGGTCAAATTTTTTTTTAAATGCCTAAACACGCTTAAAATTAATTAATCTTTTCTAAAAATTCCCAACGCATTCCCAATGGTTATATTTTTGGCCAACTCTCTATATATCCCCTTATTATTCATAATTAGGAAGTTGATTAGCCCAAAAACTCTCTCAAATTTTTATACTTATTTTTTATCCTTTCTTTATTATTACTTTGAAAAATCTATTTTCAACAGAACATTATATTTATCTTGGGCATTTGTGTTTACAAATCATATTATTTACTCTCATATCTTGTTTATCCTTTCAAATCATATTTCTGAGAGTAAATTCAAGTTTTCTCCATATATATTCATTAATATATATATCCTTGGAGAAAATCCATTTCTTTGCTTATGGATCTTACACATCCATTGCAAGATTCAAAGACTCACGGGCTTGTGCTTGCAAAAATATTTTGAACCATAACCCTAGATTCTCCAGCACTTCATTTGAAAAAATATTTTTGGAGAAAAAGTTTTATTTGGGCACAAAATCTTGGAGCACTTATCATACACATTTTTATTCAAAGATAATTTTTGTGAAAGTCACACTCTCACATTGAGTTTATTTGCACATCATACGTGAGTGTATTTGTACTTATTGTTGTACACATCTACTTGCTTAGAAACATATTTTCGTTGTACAAAAATATTCATTTGTTGTATTCTTGATGGATTGTCAGAAGAGGGAGATTAGCCCTATGAATAGTCCCGTACTTGCTCAGACCCGATTAGGAGAGTACTAGACTGGTTCAGATCTGGTCAAGAAAACTAAGTGCATCATCCTATTAAGGTGTTGTAAAGGTTGAGATCAACTTTGTTAATCTGACCTGAGGTATTCTCTTGCCCAATAAGGAGAGGGAGGTTGTAAATGGTGTTGCTCTACTCGCAAGTGAGCAAATTTAGTGAATTCTTTTACTTGTGAGTTTGAGACGGGGATGTAAGCAGTACTGGTCGAATCCCGATAATATATTTGGTGCAGCTTTTATTTTTCCGCAATTTGTTTTCTGCACCTGTATGTTATTATTTATTGTTTTAATCGTTTTATATATATGTATTGAATGAATGATAATACTGAGATTGGTTTATTAGGTTAAATATTTGCTCAGTAGTTTATCTGTATTATTGGGGAATGCTTAGACGACTTTAGGTTGAGTTATGCTGTTGCTGGTTTGTTGATGTAGAAATTTTTTTTTAAAATACCCAATCCACCCCCCTCTTGGGAATACATCAATTCCAACACTTAGACAAGAGTAATTTAATTTTATATGTATAATTATGAAAAATATTTTATAGTAGCTCCATGAATGGCACAAAGTAGAGCAAGACTTAAATACACAAGTAGCTCCTATTATATGAAATAGGTTCAATATTCAACTGTGAAAATCCTTAACAAGAAAAAAAAAAGGTTGAATCAAGAAATAATTACGGAACCAAAACTAATGGAAAAGAACCAATCAAACTAGTGGATAAATCTGAAATATAAAAACAAAAATAACAATTAAAGTATAGAGTATGATTGCATCATAAGGTCACAACTAAATAGAATGAGGACATTTGAGCTGACGTAAAATGAATCTTATTAGTTCAAAAATGTCATGGAGATGAACAAAAGTCGATAGTGGGCCTCCATTGAATCTAAAAAGAAATATTGTGTATTTGGACATATATATATATATATATATATATATATATATATTTGTGTGTGTGTGTATTTATGTATGCATATGTATGTATTAGCACGTCATTAATTTTATTTTTTTAGTGGTAATCTAATAGTTTTGATTTGAGAAATGACTTGTGATTCCTATTTTCACATAACTTTAAATTTTATTTTTTATATAATTTTTTTAGATTTTTAATTAGCCTTAAATTTACTATTTATCATAGCATACCATTTTTTTTCTTATGAATAATCCAATAATTTGATTATAATATTCATTTTGAAAAAATTAAGTTCAAACCTAGAGAAGGTTTTAAATGGAGATGGGGAACCCAATTAATGAAATTTAATGGACCAAAAGCATAGCAAACAAACTTTAATTTCATATGTATGGTACAACCTCAACCTTTCAATGTACTATACTAATTATGATGTCAACCTTTTCATACATATTAACATTGCTAGTTCAATTTTCTATGCATATAATATGCAACAGTATTTATCTCATTTGGATAATTCTGTTCAACTTAATTAGATAATTTTTATTCACCATCATTTTTTTTTTTGAAATTCAATATGTTATATGTAAGAAATTATATAATAAGCCAGATCATATACAATTTATTGATAATCCTTTTACAAAAATAAAAATAAAAATAATAAAAGTCATTTCTTATTATTAATACCATAAATTAATGATTAGTTGATACTTATCTATTTAGCAAACTCATATTATCAAAAAATCATTTTATTTGAACCAAAAACAATATATTTTTAATATCACATATTTAGAATTTATATGGGAAATAATGATCTTAAAATTTTTATTTTTCAAATAAAACAATTAATTGTAATTAGATACAGCTGTGAGTTAATTCAATAACCTTAACTTTGCATATTTAGTGAGTGATTGTACACTAGTAAAAACTGGTAAATTTAGTTGTATCAACTAAAAATTAATGTGCCTTATCATATTAAGTCAAAGTTAATGAAATAATTCACTATTAATGAAAATTCATTTTACTTTTATAATTTTAATTAATTAAGTTACAAAATAAATAAAATATAATTTTTAATATCTTTCCATTTCAAGTAATTACTTGAACCCTACGACTTCTCTCTTCTTAGATAGAGATAGGTCTAGAGCCCATGCCTTTAAATGGATCCAAATCCAATTTACAACTTTTGGACACCATTATTATGATACTTATTATCTTGCCCTTTCAATTATGAAATTTGAATATTAAATTTGAATTTGTGTAAATTAAATAAAATATTATATTTTATTTATTTTTTAAAAAAACTACAAAAATTTAATTAAAATCTTAAAATTTATGTTTCAAATATTATCTTGGGGAATTTTTAATGAAGGATAAAAACTTTTTGATCCCATTTGAAACCTAGAAAATATTAGGGTAAGAGAAAAAAATTTCATTATTTGATATTCATTTATTAAAGAAAGTGAAAAAAAATAAAAATTATACTAAATATTGATGAACAAAATTTTGATTTTACACTTCATGAATAGTTGTCTTTTCTTAGTTTGTAGTCATATTATAATACTTATTTTTAATAATATTTGATATAGAGAGAAACCTTTTTCATAAAAGTTAAAATCATACAAAGGTTTTGAATAACTTTAGGGTCAAAATTAGGGCATAAACTTAGGTGTTCAAAGTCATCGGTTGACCGACGCTTACTAGTTCAAACTAACTCAATCGACCGACCATGCCTTAGGTCAAAAGTCAAAGTTTTCTAAAGCCTCAGTCGACCGACTATCAAAAGTTTAGTCGACTGGCTTTCAAGGCTAGTCGACCAAGTATTTGACTTTTGGAAATCGCCCGAGGACAGTCGATCAACTCTTTTCTCAATCAACCGAGTCCCTAAAAAATTTGAATTTTTGACTTAGCTCAATTGACTGAACCTCTCAGGTTGCCCAATTTTTTAAGCGTTGAACGTCATTATTTTTTAATTAAAAAAATTAGAAAATAACCTATGTGTCTCTTAATGGTTAGATTTTGGAAAACTCTATAAATAGCCCATCCATAAGTTTAATTAGTGCTTTTGATTAATCAAAAATTCTCTCAAAATTTTTGGGCATTTTATTTCAAAAGTCAAAGCTCCACTCCATTCTTTCATTGCAAATATCCTTTTGGAGTGTATTAAATTTAGCTTTTCTTCTACACTTTCCTTTGAAAATATTTCTTGGAGAAAACAATTTTCCTTTGAGCTTAGATTCTTGAAAAGCTTTTATTGTATATCTTCTATTACACTCATCCTTTGAAAAACAAGAGTATAAAAACGGAGCCAGCGGTACCTATGTATAGTGAGAATTTACTCTATGAGTCAGCAAGGACTGTGGATAGTGAGAGTTCGCTATGTGAGCCAGCAGGGATCGTGGATGGTGAAAGTTTTCTGTGAGCCATTGGGGACCGTGGATGGTAATGGAGATGTGTCCTGGGGGTCGGGTTGGCCGAACGTCCAATTGATGCACGGAAGCCGTGTCTGCATTCCAGACTTTACCTGATTAGCGAGACCTAGGGGGAGGACGCTGATTTGTAGGTTTGGTGCCTCACTAGGGGGTCTAAAAGGCTTGTTGGTGGTTGGAGTTCCTATGTAAAAAAAAGAGAATAATTACACTCTTCTATTCTTCATCTCTTGTTTTACAAAATTTTCTTGGGTTGATTTTAAAAGGTTTAAGCACATATTTACACTCATATATATGGTATTAGAAAAGCCTTATTGCATTTGGGCTTTCATAAATAAATCATTTTTTAAAATATCATTTGAAAGCAAAACCTTAGATTCTCCTACATTTCTAATGAAAAATATTTTTTGGAGAAAAAATTGGTAGGGTTGAATCTTTGAAGTTTTTATAATATATATCTCGTTCAAAGATTGCAAAAATCATTTCGAGGAAATAGTCCTTTTGTAGTAAACCAAACAAAAAATAATAATTTAATTAATTAATATTTATTAATTAAATAATATAATAATATATATACATATATATAGGAAAGGAATCCCGAAGGAAGCTTCAGGATTCCATTGGAAGCAAACAGAAGCCCCCAAGGCCGTGTATGCTCTCTCTCTCTCTCTCTCTCTCTAAATTTTCTCTCCATTTTTCGACCAAATTGAAAAACGAACATCATTTTTGGGTCCTAACTCAGCTCCTCAACGTTTTAACTAGAGTGATTTTGTCATTTGAACGTCGTAGGCACCATTCTAGGGTTAAGGTAAGGGGAATAAATTATGTCAGTTTATTTTAAAATTGAACCGTGTTGGAATTGGTGTATTTCCAAGAGGGGGGTGAATTGGAATTTTAAACTTTCTTTTAGGTCAAACTAGATATCAACATTACACAACCTAGGGTCTTTCTAAGCATATACCAAATCAATATATAAACAGTATAATCCGAGTAATGTAAAATATCATATAGGTGCTAAAAATAAATTGTAGATAAATAAAGCTGACACACAATATAATATCGGGGTTCGGCTAATACTGTCTACGTCTCCACCTCGAGCTCACAAACAAGAGGGTGGAGCGGCACCGTTTACAATCAGGTCAATTAACGAGGTTGACCTCGACCTACAGCTATACTTTACCAGGATAGTGCACCTAACTTTCCCAACCGGATCTAAGCCAATCTGAGACTATTCAACAAGGCTAGTCTTCCTCTTCAGGCCCACACCTGGAATACAACAAATTCACAGTATAATTTGTGTACAAGTAAAATGCTTCTTATACTATGCAGATATGTACCACTATGCTCAATCAATTTGTGCACTCATATATGATAGGATTTATGCTCAAGTGAGATCTTGAAAATTTAATTCAAGATAATATATTCAACGAGCGAATATTCAACGTTACCTAAAAA
Organism: Malania oleifera; assembly: GCF_029873635.1. NCBI lineage: Eukaryota > Viridiplantae > Streptophyta > Magnoliopsida > Santalales > Ximeniaceae > Malania > Malania oleifera. The sequence continues at coordinate 28,912,357 of NC_080419.1, read as the reverse complement.
ACCCTAATCAAGTATCACACAAATATTTTATCAAATATAATTACAACAGATACTTAGGTTTTAAGCTTGCAAAAGATTTATCAAATAAAATATGCAAGCTCTTAAGTCTTACAATTTGAATGCAAAGATTAGGAAGTTAAAAACAAGTTATTTCGAATCAAATATTTATATACGAAATATTGTGGGAATACACAATCAGGAAAAACTCTCAAAAAGGTTTTTCAAATATATATGAATGTGCGAGAGTAATGCCTAGAAAATGATTTGAAATGATGCACAATACCATAAACAAATCTTCTTACACCTTGCAATTGATTTGCAAGTTAGGAGATCTTAGAAAAACTAACTCTCTTTTTCAAAATGATATTTGCTAATAAATATGTAAGAGAGTGTGTAAAAATATGCTTGAAATATTGAGTATATAGAAAAAGGAGTATAAAATATTTTAGAGGATTTTTGCTAATGACTTTTGTTAATCTTATGCTAATCAAGGAAAATGAGTGGGTATTTATAGATATCCCTCAAATTTTGATCGTTGGGGACCTATTTGGTATTTTTGAAAAATGTTTAATGATGTTTAAAGAAAATTAACCCTAATTTACTGCGATAAAAATTTCGCCAACCTGAGAGGTTCGGTCGACTAGATTACTGGGTTCGGTCGATCGGGGCATTTTTGAACTATAGGTTCGGTCGACCGTTTAAAGGCGATTCTAAACCCTCTGAGGTTTAATCGACCGAGCTGAGTTCTGTTGACCGAACTTGGATGTTCAATCAACCGAACCATTTTTTAACTAGGAGTTCAGTCGACCAGAGTGTTGGGAATTTCCCACGTGCCGATTCAGTCGACTAGGGTGTTGCTGCCTATTTTGAGTTTGGTCGACCAAAGGGTTAAACCATTGACTCTGGCAAGGTTTGATCGACCGAGGGTCTTTAGTACATTTGGGTTCGGCCGACTGACCATATGAAACTTTCAATTTTGGTCCAATTTGTCTTTTGAAGTCACCCCTATTGTCATAATGATCACTTCTAAGATATATGGAGGCTTTTTCATGCAATGTACTGGAACCTATGGTTAGTCTAAGGTCTTTGAGAGTTAATCCCCAAAAATTCGGCGTCGGTTGACTGCCCTAAGGTCATTTGGTTCCGTATGGTCAATTTGCCATCATGTTGAGCATAGATACCTATTATGCATAAGATGCAAATATTACAAATCATAAATTATTATAGACCAAATAATGAAACAAAAAATACATATACAATTAAAAAAAATATCTTTTTCTTTTGCTCTTCTATCTTCTATGGAAAACGCCAGTTGATGTGAGCTTTAAGGTCTTCTGGCTTCCACTATCCTTTACCTTATGTGTGCGCTAACATATCAAGCCTACTCAAACACTGGATACACACATAAGAAACTTGCCATTTGTCATTATCAAAACTAGATATCAGACTCAAAAGGTCAACAAATCGATTAAACTTGAGTATTTGGATATAGAAATATTATATTGGATTTTATGAATGAATCAAACTTATGAAATTTATGATTTTGGGTTTATTAAATACATATTTAGGAAAAATTTAAGTGAGTAGGGTGATCATCTCCTTTTTTCTGTAAAATATATAATTTGAGTTAAAATAAAACCGTAAAGGTGATCATACCCTTATTTTCAGCAAAATATACTTTCCTTGGTCAGTTTATTATATTATAATTAAACTTGTTGGATTTTTATGGTATTATACAATGAAAGTTATGGTTTTATACTGATCTTTGGAAACATTGAGAATAATGTGGATTGTGAATTTAACGATTTGATACCAATTTGTGAAATTGACAGTTTGATATTGATCACGACAATGGTCGAAAATTATGGAAAGACTGTTATGAAATGTGAAAACAAAGATGTAGTCCCAAGAGGGGGGAGGGGGTGAACTGGGTTTAAAAATTATCTTTTAAATCTTTTTAGGAATTCTTAACTTTTTGTTGATTTTTGAAACTTTCAGCAAAAGCTTATTTCCTAATTCAATCCACAATCACACAATCATTCAACCATTCAAGTAATCAATCAACCAAACCAATCAACCATAATTTGAAAGCAAACAACCAAACCAAGATTAAAATATACAGCACTTTGGTAATGTAAGAACTTAAGATGGTTTGTTTGTTTATATAAGCCCTGTGGATATGAATTTGAACCAATCCCTATAGTGAATGTGAAATCGTTCTTTCAATGCAAACCTCAACTTAATTTCCAAATAACTCAGAATTTAAATAAACTCTTTAGTTAATTTGTATTTGGATGTTAACCAAACAACGTACTTCCTTTTGAGGTTTCCGCAAAATTTTGATCAACCAACGTACTCCCTTTCGGTTTCCACAATCCCAAATCAAAATTAAACTTTAAGTTTATTTAACTTCCAAATTACATAGTATATGTGATTAAGAAATTAAATCATTCACACAATTTATATGTGCTGAAAATAAAAAGTAAGGGAAAGAGAGAGTGACATCGAAATTTTTACGAGGTTCGGCTTATACCCAGCCTACGTCCTCGCCTTTGGCAAATCACCAAATGATTCACTAAAATTAGTTCCTTTATTGGGCGGAACAACACCGATTACACACTCCTTCAAAAGGCTAGAGCCCGCCTCTCCAAACGATGTACTCTTGTTCAGTCACTCCTTCAATTAGGTTAGAGCCTGCCTCTCTAAGCGATATCCCCTTGCTTAGCTAACGATCCAAACAATCCTTGGAATCGTCAATCTACAAGATACAAGTCAAATAGATGTACAAAGAATTGCTCCTCCAAGAGCAAATTAGTACAGTTCAAAACTATATACTTCAATAAAATTCACAATATGAAATTCAGATTGAAGCTCTAGAAATTTTTCACCGTATGATTCTTTCAATGGATGAAAGAATTGATAGTTGAAGCACAATATCAGTGAGAAAACTAGCAAGACTTCAGTAAACTTCGTGGAAGTTATTAGCAAAAAAGAGCTTTGAAAATTTCAGAATGTTTGAGAGAGATTTTGATTGCAGAATTTAATTCTTGGTATTGAATCAATGTAACTTGGGTGTATTTATAGATGTAGAAGTGTATCTAACTTGTTCCCCAAGTTTGCTTGGAGTAGGGTTCAAGTTTTAAATAAATTTGAGCCCTAAGAAATTTTAAAGGTTCAAAATATGACCATTGGTTTTTCAATTTTACCATGTGATAGACGACTATGAGAACTCTGGTAGTCAGCTGACAATGTATTTCACATTTAAAATGCACAACTAGAGAGGCGGCAGTTGCCTGTCAACAAGCAGTCAGGCATTTGTCACTGAACAACTTGATTTTTTAAAACATTCAGAAAGGTGACAGACGACTGGAAAAACACACACATATGTCTCATTTTACCCTGACAGTCACTTGTCAACTCTAGACAGTTGATTGTCATGCTTATGTCTTCTTTCTTAAGGTTCTTTAATATGGCAGTTGACTGTCCATTGACAGTCAGTCGCCTGTCAACCAATTGTTTCTTATTTTTGATCTCTCTCTTCTTTGCTTATTTAATCTTGGAATATTCATTTATTTCACTTTGAAAAATATGTTCCAAGACTTAAAACTTAGGTCTCTAAGTTTCTTTACATAATGAGCTTTAAAATGAAAAGTCATACTTGAATCATATTTGAAGTTCTTACAAAGCTTGTCCTAAAAACTGATTTAACTCCTCTTTGCTTTAAAATCACTTTGTCGCTGATGTTTGATTGTTCAAACTTATTTTGAGCTTTCATTATGGATCATCTTCTTTAATACAAGGCTTTCCATGGTCCTTGATCCTTGTGAGCTTTCAAGATATGTCTTTTGAGGTCTAAGCTTCATTTGATTTGAATGAGCTTTCGGAATTGTCCTTTTCTGAAATCCTCTTTGCCTTTATTAACTGAAATAGCATCACTTTGAAGTAAACTAGATAACCTTACTTTGTTATCATCAAAATCATGAGTCATAAGCCTAGCTAGGCCAACAAAATGTATGTTGAGAAAATGAGATTATTTTACTATTTTATTATGTAAATTGCATTATATGGTTTTAAAACCTTGATGGATTAGATGTGTTGAGAGCTCGGTACCATAGCTAATGAAATTATTAGTGTAGCCACACTGTTGTGGAAGTGTTGGTTAATAAAAAGTTGATTTGGCTAGAGAAGGGTTGTGTACCCTCCTAGAGTCCAGACCAGGTTGCTGTAGGCAAATGAGACTTACAGATAAGGTATTTTGACTTAACTTGGTGGTAGGCTAGCTAAGGTTAAGTCCAGTTTTCAGACCGCACAACTCGATCATGGGGGTTATACATGATGTTAGTCCAATTAGGGAGGTTCTTCTATGCATATATGTAGAATTATGTAAACAGGGCTATTTATTGAGTCGAAGTACGTTTTGAGAACAAAATGTGTATTTTCAGTTATATATGTGTGAATATAGTTTATAAATGTTGTCTCATTTAAAGTTATTAATGGATATATTTTGCTTACACTATAACTCATGTTAGCCACACACTAATAATAATCTATTACATCTTACTGAGAGGTGTCTCACCCCAATAAATATTTTCACATTTCAGGACATACAAGAAATCAAGCCTAGTGAGCTTTGGGGCGGGACTTAGATAAGTTAGTTTAAAGTAAGTGTTTGTATAAAAACCAATGATGTATGTTTTATGTTTATGCGGTGTAATATTGATATTGAGAGATACCTATGTATTTTGTGGGGATTTAGTACTCTGGTATGGTATTTGAAGTTTAGATTATTTTTCACTGCTTGCTTTAAATTAAGTTATGGAAAGGCGTACCCCTGCACCCCACTAGGTTTGGGTCGTTTCAATTATGGTATCAGAGACAATTTTATATTTTCAGGGCATTACAGTTGTGGTATCAGAGCCTAGGTTGTTAGGTTTTGTAGACTTTAACGGTTAATAATACTATCATATAGGTGTAAATTTTTATAAGGGTAGGAATGGGTAGGCTGGGTGTTGTAAGGTGGGTCGGGTATAGGATGCATAGCGAAGTAAAATACACTAAGAAAATTAGAATCTTGGATTTTTTCTCGTAGCTAGAAGCAGAAGTCTATCTAGGGTTTCCTTGGATTTCCTGAAACAATAGACAGTTTCAGAAAAGCCACGACCATCGACGATTTTTCTCCTTGAAGGCTGCATCATGCTCTTCCATTTGTAAAAATCAATCATTATAAGAATTGAGCCACCATTCATAAGACTAGGATATTTGTAGTTTGGTATTTGGGACGTTGTAATTATGTGTGTGATTAGAGGTTCATGAAGTGGGTAACATATATAAAAAGAGGGATTTAGTAAAGCTTTCAGGGGGCAAATTGTCAACGGTTTTCTGGGGCGTTCACAAACCGTCTACAATTTTCTAAAAATCATGCCCTCAGTATCTCCAGTTGTCGACGGTTTCAGGAATCTTAGAGAAACTTTCGACGATTTTGTGTTTGAGAAGTGAGACTGTAACTTAACTTGGGAACTTGGACATTAATTGGTTTATTTGTGTGTGGGGGAAGCCCTTGAAAGAAAACCTACGTATTCTTGTATGAGGGTATGGTGCACTTTAAGGTTTCCTAGTTAAATAGTTGTGTCGACTGTGTTATGATATTGGAATTCTAAGATTAATTTCTTTCCTATCTATAGGATGGATCCCAGAGATAACAATGCAAATGTTGGAGGAAGTAGCAACATGGGGACTTCCAACAAGGACGGTAGTGATTCCGACCCAGTGCTACGTGGCTTAGCTTAGCAGGTCATGGTAGAGATTGTGTGGAACTCTAGAGGACAGAACAGCCCGCCCCCTAACTAGGGTGTCGAGCAATTCACCTGCATAAACCTCCTAACTTTTATGGGAGGAGCTGATCGAATCATTGTGGAGGACTGGATCCAGGAGATGGAGGAAATATTGGCAAGTCTTCGCTGTGCAGACGAGCAGAAGGTTTTGTATGCCATTTTTAAAATGACTGTGGAGGCCAAACATTGGTGGATTTCCACAAAATTATTTGAAGAACAAAGGCCAGAACCAACAACTCTGACATGGAATCGTTTTAAGGAAATCTTCTATGATTGATACTTTCCCTCTTCCACCAGAGATGCCAAGGTGGAGGAGTTTACCAATTTAACCCAGGGGAACTTGACTGTTCGGCAATATGCGGCCAAGTTTAATGAGTTGTCTCGTTTTGCTGCGAACATGGTTCTAGATGAATCTAAGAAGGCTCGGAGATTTGAGAAAGATTTGAGTCTGAAGATCTATGAGCAGGTGGTGGCATTTCAAGTCCAGAACTTTTTGGAGTTGGTGGATAGAGCAACAGTATTGGAGAAAGGCCTATAGAAAAGTACAGAGGTACTGAATAAGAGGAAGAGGCTCATGCCTCCAGGTTTTCAGGCAAGTACAAGTTAGGGTGCATGGAAGCGAAATAGAGATAACGTGGGCCAAAGGCAAGTAGTGGTGAATCGAGCCTATTAGGGTGAGTTGTCACTCCCTCCTTGTTCCAGATGTTATAAGAGGCATTGGAGGGAATGCCAGGTAGGGGCTGTAAAGCCCCGACCCGCCATATGGGGCCCGGGGTGCTACTTTAGTGACATCTGTGTACCTGATACCAAACTCATCATATAAAAATTAGCGAAAATAAAAGATATAATCTCCAAAAATCCATTACCAGATTTCTATACTACCTTTATATACAAAATGTTCCAAAATCCTTAATACAAACCAACGTACTATACTTATACAAAAATCAACTCAAACTACACTCACAACATACAAAAAACTATACTACCATCTCAGCCCCTCTAGCCTGCTAAGAACGTTTCCCGTAATTTCCTAAAAAGAGAGTTCATAAAGTAGGGGTGTGACACAACTTTATAAAGGAAAGACTAAGTTAATGTCTATGTGTGGCTAGCATGCATTTAGTGTACAGAAAACAACTAGTTCATTAAGTAAATAAACACATTTATAAAAATTATTCTTATTATATACTTACACACATAATTAGCCGATGATAGGGAAAATTACCCGTCCATACAAGTAACTTCCCTCTGCTCTAATACCATTATTGCTTTTAGGGCACTCACCTTTCTCAGTAAGCCCTCAAAGTTATCTTATTAATTATCCGTATTCACATAAATTAACAGATATGCAAATAAGACATTCCCTGTGATAAACACACAATTTACTTCCCTCATGGCCATGTTGTGCGGCCCGAAGGTTGGACTATTGTCCTGGGGGATCCACTTAGACAATAGTCATCTATACTCTTTGCTAACGTACTCTGCGGGTATCTACAACTCTAACTGCTGATCCGATTGCCCTCACTCATGGGGGTACATTCACCTCACATAGACAAATCAGACGAGGCCACCCTATACCTCTCAGCACAGGTATGGGCGCACACAGCCACATAACAAATCACTAGCAATGGTACCGTGCTCACAATACACTGGTCCTCAGGGTTCCTATAGCATATCATGCAATTTAGATAATAGAAAACACCATTTAAAACATCAATTCACATATATCTCCCGTTATTCCAAAACTCGGCCCCTGACCATAAATACAATCCGGCTCACAACCATTTAAACAAAACCCCACCCCTTGGCCGCCATATCAAATCCCTATATTATTCACAAGCATTTCTAGTATTTTGCAAACAATTTTAGTATTTCACAAATAGTTCAGTATTTCAAAATTTCAAATCTAGATTTTCAATAATCCATATCAATTAAATTATCTGCCACATGATTTCCGCATTTTAACATAACCATATAAACAAACAAACTTTTCACCGTTCATTTTATCCAAAAATACCATACCATACCATATATCCTAAGTTTATAAAATTCATTTCGAACGATTTGTTTTCAAAAGAACCTTTAAATTCTTAAATAAATAAATAAATATATTTAAACATAACAATTAAATTGATTCAATTTCCATAAAATTACTGACTTAACTTCATCGCCTTACCTAATTCTTAAAAAGCCCAATAAAACCCCGACCTACGCCCCACGACGTTCAAAACTTCTGAAACCCTGAAATTCAAACTTTACCATATTATTCATCACAGTCTTTAGAGTAACTTTCCCTAAAATCCCCCTAGATCCTGAATACCCTAAATAGTTTATTAAAAGCCTAAATTGTTAAATTTACGTCCGATTTAAGATTGGTGCCCTGGAGCTCTAACTCGAAAACTCACTCTAACTAGATTGTAGAGAATCTCCTCACGAATCTCTTGGTAATTTTTGTTTGTCAATTGGACTTAAGATTTAAGAAAAATTGAGGTAAGTGTGAAAATTGGCCTTATCCTAGGAGATATGCCTACGCCGCTCCCACGACAAATATGCTCCATCGAAGTGTCGGTAGTAAAGTGGAGCCTAACAGTATTTTTTGATTTTCGATCAGACAAATATTGAAGAAAAAATTGAGGAGAGTAGGAGAAAGGAGACAAAGGAGTGAGAAGCAAAGAAGGAGAAAAGGAAAAGAAAAAAAAAACGTCTATTGATTTCTTACTCTTGAAGGAATCATGATTCCTTCAGGTTAACTTTTATAATATATTATATATTATTATAATATATTATTATTATTATTATTATTATTATTATATTATTTAATTAGTAAAAATTATTATTTAAAATTAAAAAAAGTAATTAATTATTTTAATTTTTTAATTTTTTTACATTTCCATGCATACAATTTTTGGGATTATTACATTCTCCTCTCCTTACAAAAATTTCATCCTCGAAATTTATTGAATACAACTCCAGGTATAATCCATCATTAACCTAATAAATTTGGAGTTAATCTTGTAAATAACTCTATTAGAACAACTAACTAACATAAATTGATGGAATATACATCCTATCCTAATACACCTTACTTCAACACCAACACTCAACAACTTCAATTCCCATCTCCAACCTTCCAAAGATCTAACATTAACATTTCTTGTTTAGCGTATAATTGATGCCCTCATAATGTTTGTGAAATTAACCCCAAATGTTGTTCATGTTCTTCTTGAGTTTTTGAATACCCCAAAAATCATCCATAAAAATTCATAATAAATCGATCCATGTATGATTGAATAATTTGATTCATCGTATCCATGAAAATGTAAGGTGCATTGGTAACTCCAATTGGTAAGACAAAAAACTTATAGTGATCTTATTGTGTACTCTATTATGTCTTTGGGACATGTAATTCCCAAATCTTAATTAGTGGTAATTTAATTGCAAATCATTCTTCAAAATTTTTGAGATTTTTACCAATTAATCAAATAATTCACCAATCCCTGGAAGTCGATACCAAATTTTAATGTAAAGTGATTCAACTTCCAATGATTAATGCATATCCTTAAGGTCCCATTATATATCTTAGTAAATAACACAGGTGCAACCTATGATGATATATTAGGTTGAACAAATTCTTTGTTAAGAAATCTTCTAGTTGCACCCTAGGTTGCCTTAGTTCAGTTAATGTCATTCTTTATGAAGTAGTTGACGTAGGCTCCATTTCTAGCACCAAATCGGTATTAAATTCAATTTCCTCTTGGAGGTAACCCCGATAAATCATCTGAAAATAATATCTAAAAATTCATCACCTATGGGTAAAAAAGTTAGGATTCGTTAACCTGTATATTTATTTCATTATTGTTACAATCCCAGACATATGCCCAAATTCTATCCTTTCACAAGCACTCAAGATTTCAAATATGAAAGCTTGTTAGTTAGGAAGAAAACCCTCACTCCATTTGGATCTCTGAATACTATTTTCTTTTCGGAAACAATTAACTAGGTGTATGATCAATAGATAACCACCAATGGTTAACCTCATTTTAAGTAGAGAACTTGCAATGATGACTCATACTCATCAAGGTTCATACCTGCTGGGGCATCTCAGATCAGGATGTGTACTCATTAGCCTATTAGATCAAATGTATAAAAGGGACTTCACGCAATCATTATAACTTGTGATTTGTTTGAGTAAAAATTATATGAGCTTCTAAACATTCTCCATAATTCTAATCACCCAATTCATTTTTAATGCCAAACTAATACACAGGCTTACACTTTTAAATCAGGGGAAAGTATCATTTTCCTACCAAATTGGATTTTAGATTTTTTTAATATTTTTTTTCCTTACTTCCAATAGTTTTAAGATTCCACTTCTAGCCTATGTTGGCTAACGTTGAATTTTAAAATATAGTTGAAAAATATCCTTAATGAAAAACAAGGATTGCAATTATGGCAAGTCCAAGTCCTGGTATACCAACTCAAGCCAACCCTGACCTTACTCCAGTAATTGGACAAATATGCAATAAGCACGTGTCTTGGTTTTTGGTACAGAATAAAATACTAATAAAGTTGTTTAGTTAGCTATGATTAGTGATCGAACATTATTTGGCAGCATAAATCTTATGTTAAATGGACCAAGAAGGAAAGAGTGACATTCATTTGTACTAGAGAGTTGCTAATGGTAGAAGAATTAGATTCTGAAGAGGGTTTCAAAAACCATAATCAATTGCAAACAACAATAGAAGATTCCACATTAGGCTATATACGAATCAAATCCCAACCGAACCGATGTCTAAGCGGTTAAATTGGTGTCCCATTGCCAAGTAGGGTTCACATAGGATAAAGCAAAGGTCCTAGCATGTATGGTTTTCCTTCTAGATAGAAGATTGCAAAAAATCCGAGTATCATTATGATTTTTCTTCTAGGTAAGTTACTAAAGATGATTATGTTAAGTGTTATTTGGTTCATAGGATCCTTCGGAATACTTGGCAATGTGATGCTTATGACATCTTGTTCTCCTAGTTGTTTCCATATTATGGTGAGAACATCACTTCACAGGAAATAATGAATTTCCCCAAAATATAGGAGTCCAATTGTTGCCCACTTAGTAGCTTATATTCTTATGGGCATCTTAATGTTAGGATTAAATTGCCCCCACTATTTTGGCCATCTTATGGAAATAGGAAAATATGTAGTCGATGCACATTCTCATCGACCTATCTTTCTTTTTCACAAACAATACCGGCGCTTTAGAAATCGGTGTTGTCCCCGGAACTAGATCAATAGTAACCTCTACCTTATTATCAGGAGGTGGTGCCAAAAAATTCTCGGGGAATACATCAAGAAAATCCCTTACTACTGGGATATCCTCTAATCTCGAATCCCCTTCTGGTGATCCCCTCGGGGTGCCTGATTACCTCCTTGGTACTGATGTTGTGGAGGTGGATAATTCAATGTTGCGTGGCAGTCCCGCGCCATATATCCAGCCCCACCGCACCGATAGCAGATAGCTGGTCCTTCCCTGCACTTGCCCTAATGCCTTTGATGGAATATGAAACAAATAGGATGCTGTAAGCTCCCCTGACGGGCTTGAGATCCCGTATCCTGTCGCTGGCCTGAAAAAATACCAGACTGCCTCCATGAGCCCTGACTAGTGTTGGTATGAAACCCCTGAGGCAAGGGCATCTTATTCTAGTTTGCGGCTCTCTACTTCTCTGAAATACTGGCCTTAACTGCCATGACCCTATCCACCAGTTCAGAGAAACTCTGAGTCAACACCATCACAACTAGTGCACGTATTTCCTACCTTAGACCTTTTTCGAACATCCGAGCTTTCCTCGGCTCATCTGGGACCATATGAGGAGCGAAATGAGATAGCTCCACAAACCTAGCTGCATACTGCTGTACAGTCATGGGTCCCTTACAAGATACAGGAACTCTTGAGCCTTCGCCTCTCGGGTGGCAGTAGGGGAATATCTATCGAAGAAGACCTTCTTGAAACAGCTCCAGGTGATTGATGTATGCCCTGGACGCTGTTCCTCAACCATCTTTGCCAATCTTCACCACTTCTTCACTTTCCCTACCAATTTATAGGTGGCATACCGTTTAACGCCCCGAACCCTTAATCCCGAGTTTGGTGCGTTATACCTGATAAAATCCTGACAATCCATAAATCAATACATACACAGCGAAAAACATAAACATAATCTCCATATAACATAATACCAGAGTTTACTAGTTCTAACTATAATCCATAATAAATCATCCATCACCTGCATTTCTATATATACACATATCTCCAAAACATTTCAGTTTTCACAATCATTCTTTTCTTAGTAGAATTAAAACATAAAAACATAAACTTAAACTTTATACAACCCAACAATATTATCAAAATATACCCTTTCTCTTTATAATCCTCAAAAATGCTATAAACCCTTGAGCTCTCTAAGCCCGACTCGAGGATGTACTGAACAAGAAATATTCATATTCGGGTGAGACACATTTCAGTAAGGGAAAGAAACAATATATATTAAAACAGCGTGTGGTCAAATTGAGGTTTATAAATATTATTTTAATAACATTTGCAAAACATTATCATAAACGCTGAAATCATTCTCTGAGCCTAACCAATCAAATGCAAAGGATTTAACTCATGAGATTACCTAAGGATAGGGGTGATTACCCGCCCATACAAGTAACAACCCTTTGCTCTGATACTTAGGCAACCCTAGGGTCGCTGCTGAAGCATACCAGGACACTCACCTTACTTAGTAAGCACTCAAATATTAGAGTGATCTCGTACTCACACAGTTCAAACAAAAGTTTACCAACGAAGGCCCCCAAGAATAAGGAAATCTACCTACCCATACAAGTATTTTCCCTCTGCCCTAGCACGTTATGCAACCTAGTGCCACATCTGATACAACCAGGGCACTATCCTTTCTCAGCAAGCCTTTAGGCAAAGAGTTTGCCCCGCCCTAAAGTAACATGTTGTATTATCATAAATACTTGATAATACCGTAATACATTATTTTTCCTGTTGTTATTAAACCATCCATATCTGTTCATGTTCATAACTTTAGCATTTCTTGGCGTTTCACTTTACGTAACCTTTAACATTTACATCATTTACATTTCCCATTTTATTCACATTTCAATTACATTCATTTTCATTTCATTCATTCATACTACAGCTCCTTTTAGCTGTACATCAGTTAGTCTACATAGATATGCACTAGAATATGCTAATACAACTCCTTTTAGCTGTCATCAATTAGTCTACAGCTCCTTTTAGCTATCATTGCATTCATGGTTGCATTATCAATCACAAACAACATCATCCTTATACATTTCATTATGATTGCATTCCTTATATAGCCCGCATCTCTTACATATAACATATGTTCAACAACATTACTTTCCACTCATGCCACACATTTTAGCAGAAAAATTCATATGTTGCCTGTAAAATAAGCCAACCAACATTTAACGTTTATTTACTGAAAATATACTTTCGTTTCTTATATAATTTATCCAGAAATACTTTCCACTTTCATCTGTTCATTTTTACATATACATAGCTAAATAAGAAATACTAAGCACAAAAAACATAATTTACATGGTTGGCATTTTATACCCATATAAAAACATATATACATAAATAACATATAATCCATTTTAATTCATGAAAACCTGATTTAATACATAAATTTCCCCCTTACTTGACTTCTGAACAACATCGATAGGATCCCCAAACTAATACCCATGGCGTTCATCTGGACCCTAAATCAAAAATCCTAATTTAATTAAATAAAAACCCCAACCAACCCAAATATTACGAAAAACACTTATTTAATACTTCCTAAGCTCCAAATAACAATATTCGTTAAGAAAATTCCCAAAATAACTCACTTACCCTAATTTTGGGATGTTTCCCAATCCTCTCAAATCAACGATTAACTCCTGCAACCTTGCAGAGAATGATCCTACGAACCTCATGGTGGTTCCAGATCGTCAAACCAGGTCAAATCTAGCCTGAAATTGAAGAGATAAGGGTGGGAGTCCATTTTTTAGAGAGAGAGAGAGAAAGAAGAATCCCAAATTTTCTTGCTGAAATGAAAGAAAACCCTATTTATAGGCAAGGCTTCATCGACAAGACATGTGGGTTCGTCAACAAACCACTGAAGTGACTTCGTTGACGAGAAGGAATATTCGTCGAAGAAATTCAGAGTTTCAAATTATTATCCCGGGATTCCTTCATTGACGAGGGACTGGAGTTTGTCGACGATCTCTAGAAGGACACTCGTCGATGAAGACAGGACGTTCGTTGACGAGGCCTGTTATTTCTTCTAAAATCCTTCCTTTTTCCCTTATCACCCATTAATTCATTTCATTTATTATACTTCCTAATTATTTTATAATTTTAAATTTTCGGGTCATTACATTCTCCCCTCCGTAAGAAATTTTGTCCTCGAAATTTTACTAACTAATCATCCTTTCACATTACTTGAATTCATTTGCTAACTACCACTATAAGAACTCAGCATACATATCATCATATAAATCATTCAATCATTCTTCATTAAATTAAATCATCAATATCTTAAATATAATCTCATACCTGCTTCTCTAATGGCATCCTCCTCAGCTTGAAGTGTATACAGTCGGGGTGGAGCGCCTCTTCCTAATAGTACCTGCTATTTTCCCCGATCCTGATTCTGAATAGATACCATAGGTAATGGTTCCCGGAAGTTCTTCTTTATATGCCCTGGATTACTACACATGAAACAATTCGAAGTGCAAAACCAGCAATCGTCCCTATGCCTCTTATTACACTTTGAGCATACAAAGTCCACTATATTTTTTCCTTTCTTCACTGATCCCTGACTGGCCTCAAACTGAAAAATAGATTGTGCAGGTCTCTTCTTCTGCTCTAAAGACTCAGTGCTGCTCTGGATACTTTTCTCCAACACCGAGATCAACTAGTTCTGAAAAACTCTTGATGTGAAACCTGACCACCAGCTCGTAGATTCTGTGCCTCAGGCCTTTCTCAAATTTTGTAGGTTTCCTTACCTCATTTAAGATCAGAAATGGAGCGAAACGCAACAATTCCACAAATTTAGCTGCAAACTCCGCAATTGTCATATCCCCTTGGGTCAGATTAGTAAACTCCTCAATCTTTTCCTCTCTAATAGATGAAGGAAAATACCTATTGAAGAACAGCTCCTTGAATCTCTCCCAGGTAAGAGCTATCTTTACCACCCTCTGATCCTCTAGTAGCTTTGAAAAAAGCCACCAGCACTTCGCCTCTCCAGTAATCTTGAATGAAGCATAACGGACCTTCTGTTCATCCGTGCAGTCGAGTAAAGTCATAATCTCCTCTATCTCTTGTACCCAATTTTCTGCAACCACTGGATCAGGTCCTCCCTTAAAGGTTGGAGCGTTCATTCTTATAAATTCCTTAATGTTGCAGCCCTGTATTGCAGGTGGACAATTCTGTTCTTTTGGATCCTTTTTCATCTCTGCAACCGGGTTCGCTCCTCTTACAAAACTGGCAGATTCGTCAAGGTAAACTTCTAAAAAGTGTAGCCTCAACCAACCTGTGGCTAGTTCTGCTCTCTAGAGTCCCTCCAGTTCCCCTTCCAAGCTTGTCATGCTATACTTCGCAGCACTATCGAAGCATCGACCTTATCCTCACTGGAAGTATCCACGTGATTATCCTCCCTAGCTGCGATGTCATTTCCCCTAGAATCCATCCCAAAGATAGGATAGAAACCGACTTAAAAACTCATCATTTATCCTAATTGAAGCAAGTATGAAATGAAGAGACTACTAATACGTACGAATTTTCAGTGTAAAGATTCATTTTCCTAGTCCTATCACAAAACCAATAAGATATCAGTCTCCAACATAACACCGACTCCATACATGTACTCGACCGCCCTAACATCCCAACCTAAATTTCCAAGCTCCATTATCTCAACCCAGAAACGAAACCATCGATGGATTTACCATGATTTTCCTAGAAATCGTCATCCTAGGAAAAACACAGAAAACCGTCAAGGATCTCCGCCTCCAAGCTTTTAGAGCAAAACCTGACCTAACCTACCCATTCTTATCCTTAACTTATCTTAACCTATACTCTGGTAATTATCAACCATTAAAGTCTGTAGAACCTAGAAAACCTAGGCTCTGATACCACCTGTAACACCCCGACTCGCCACGTGGGGTCCGGGGTGCTACTTTAGTGATGTCTGTGTACCTGATGCCAAACTCATGATATAAAATGTAGCGGAAATAAAAGATACAATCACAAAAAATCACTTACCAGAGTTCTATACTACCTTTATATACAAAAGGATCCAAAATCCTTAATACAAACCAACGTACTATACTTATACAAAAATCAGTTTAAACTACACTCACTACATACAAAAAAATATACTACCATCTCAGCCCCTCTAGCCTACTAAAAACGTTTCCCGCAATTCCCTGAAAAGAGAGTTTGTAAAGTAGGGGTGAGGCACAACTCAGTAAGGGAAAGACTAAGTTAATTTGAGTGTGTGGCCAACATGCATTTAGTGTGCAGAAAACAACCAGTTCATTAAGTAGATAACACATTTATGAAATCATTCTTATTATATATTCACACACACAATTAGCCGAGGATAGGGAAGATTACCTGCCCATGCAAGTAGCTTCCTTCTACTTTAATACCATTACTGCTATTAGGACACTCACCTTTCTTAGTAAGCCCTCAAAGTTATCTTATTAATTATCCGTATTCACATAAATTAACATATATGCATATAAGACACTCCCTGTGACAAACACGCCATTTACTTCCCCCATAGCACGGGTTGTGTGGCTCGAAGGTTAAACTATTGTCTTGGGGGATCCACCCAGACAATAGTCATCTATACTCTCTGCTAACATACCCCGCGGGTATTTACAGCTCCAACTACTAGTTTAATTGCCCTCACCTAGGGGGGTACACACCTCGCGTAGGCAAATCGGGCAAGGCCACCCTACACCTCTTAGTATAGGTGTGGGCGCACACGACCACATAACAAATCACTAGCAACGGTATCGTGCTCACAATACACTGGTCCCCAGGGTTCCTAAAGTATATCATGCAATTTAGAAAATAGAAAACACCATTTAAAACATCAATTCACATATATGTCCCATTATTCCAAAAACCAAGCCCCCGACTACAAATACAATTCGGCTCACTGCCATTTAAACAAAACCCCGGCCCTTGGCCATCATATCAAATCCCTGCATCATTCACATGCATTTCTAGTATTTTCCAAACAATTTCAGTATTTCAAAAACAGTTCAGTATTTCAAAATCCCAAATCCAGTTATACAATAATCCATACCAATTAAATCATCTGCCACATGATTTCCACATTTTAACATAACCATATAAACAAACAAGCTTTCCACCGTTCATTTTATTCAAAAATACCATACCATATATCCTAAGTTTATAAAATTCATTTCAAATGGTTGATTTTCAAAATAATCTTTAAATTCTTAAATAAATAAATAAATAAATTTAAAAATAACAATTAAATTGATTCAATTTTCGTAAAATTACTGACTTAACTTAATCCCCTTACTTGATTCCTAAAAAGCTCGATAAAACCCCAACCTATGCCCCACGATGCTCAAATCCCCTAAAACCCTGAAATTCAAACTTTACCATATTATTCATCACAATCTCTAGAGTAACTTTCCCTAAAATCCCTCTAGAACCTAAATACCCTAAATAGTCTATTAAAAGCCCAAATTGTTAAACTTACCCCCAATTTGGGATTGGTGCCCTGGAGCTCCAACTTGAAACCTCGCTCTTGTTAGATTGTAGAGAATCTCCCCATGAATCTCCTGACAATTTCCACTCATCAATTAGGCTTAAGATTTAATAAAAATCGAGATAAGTGTGAAAATTGGCCTTACCCTAGGAGATATGCCTACACCGCTCCCACGACAAATCCGCTCCATCGAAGTGTTGGTGGCGGAGAATGGAGCCCAACAGTATTTTATGATTTTCGATCGGAGGAATATTGAAGGAGAAATTGAGGAGAGTAGGAGAGAGGAGACGAAGGAGTGAGAAGCAGAGAAGGAGAAAAGAAAAAGAAAAAAAAAACGTCTGTTGATTTCTTACTCCTGAAGGAATCATGATTCCTTCAGGCTAACTTTTATAATATATTATATATTATAATATTATTATATTATATTATTTAATTAATAAAAAAAATATTATTTAAAATTAAAAAATTAATTAATTAATTAATTATTTTTTTTACATTTCCATGCATACAATTTTTGGGGTCATTACAGGGGCGGTTATCTGTTATCGATGCGATGGACCCAGCCATATTGTATGAGACTATCATATGCCGTTGAATCATGTACCCACTTCTAGTCAATTATGGGAAAACAATCAAGCACCCAAGGCAACCAACAGAGGAACACTGCCCAGGCACGTGTTTATTCCCTTACCCCGGGAGAGACAGAAAATGCTAGTGATGTGGTGACAGGTAACATTTTTATATTTTCGAAGTAAGCAATACTCTTATTTAATTCTGGAACAACTCATTCATTAATATCTCTGGAGTATATTAAAATGTGTGGGGTAAGAACTCAACCATTATATGCTGACTTATCTATGGTCACACCGACAGGAACCTTAGTGCTATGTATAAAAGTACTTAAGGACTGCCCAATTTGTATTCAGGAAAGAACGCTACCTGCAAGTTTAGTAGTGTTTGACATGCATGGACTTGATGTGATTCTGGGGATGAACTAGCTAGCCTCCAATTATGCTAGTATAGACTATTACAAGAAAGAGGCAGTGTTCAGACCCCCTGGAGAGCAGGATTACAAATTTGTTGGGTCGTGTGTGCACTCCTCACCATAGATACTGTCAGCTATTCAGGAAAAAAGGCTACTTGTGGATGGATGTTAGGGGTACATAGCATGTGTGAAGGAAGCACCAGAGGGAGAATTAAAGCTTGGGGATATCCCAATAGTTAGGGAATTTTCTGATGTATTCCCAGAGGACTTACCTGGGTTGCCTCTTGACCGTGAAGTTAAGTTTACTATTGACCTACTTCTAGGAAAGACACCATGTAACGATCTGCTTAATAAACTGGGGTTTTTTTTTTTTTTTTTCATACTATGATAATCTACATGCTCTGATACCATATTGGGGTAAACCCAACCATAAACCTAAGCAGTAAGAAGCGGAAATCAAATAAGCATATCCATACATAATTATACACAATATAATACCAGAGTGCTAACATGTTTCCCAAAATATACACATATCATTGTTCCCCGAATATCCTTAACGGGTGAGGGATATACAAAATATTCCAAAAAATATACTCACTCTCTCTCTCACAGGGCAGTATTGAAGCCCCTCTATCTGCGAGCTTGGTCTGCTCGCCTACCTGGATCACCTAAAAAATGATTCAACACTGGGATGAGCTAAAATTCAATAAGATGAAATATGTTATTACTAGTGTGTGGCAAATGAGCTACAGTATTATGGAAATCTGTTTTCATATAATCATGTATAACTGGATATGTAAGTACAATACAAGTAATAAAATACACCACCCTTTCCATGTTGCTTAACATAACAATATTGTAGGTTACTATTTAAAATACTTCTAGTGTACATAAGTATGTTCCCTGTTTTTGTAAATTTGTACATACATAATAGTAACTGAAAACTTTCCCTATGGATAACTGTGTGTCATGATTTAACCCCTCATGATAAGGTTGTGTGGCCCGTAGGCGGGGATCTACATTGGCTGGCCGACCAGGGTAAATCACTATACTCCATCGGTCTGATTTGCCCACCTCAACCCATATCTGAAGGGGAGCCTGTCCTCGTCAAGGGCCTAAGTGATCGACCAACTACCATGTATTATCTAAATAGATGGTTGCATTCATAATATAACATAATATCTGTAGCAACGGTACCGTGCTCTGTAAATGCATAGTCCAACAGGGTCTGATACTATATAATATATCTTTATATACAACTATCTAATTTACCATGATTCTGAAATAACTGTAATAACCATGATGCTGCATAAACTGTAATTGTAATTCATACGTCATAATACTGAGAACTGTATAATCATAACATTGATAACTGCATAATCATAGTACTGAAATTCGTATTATCATGGTACTGAGATTTGTATAATCATAGTACTAGAATTCGTATAATCATGGTACTGAAATTCATAAAATCATGATACTGAAATTCATAAAATGTATCTCTGTACTATATTCATGTTCTCAAGCCACACCATATTTCAATACATAATTTTCATAATTTAATAAACTATATAATATTTCAAAATTTCCTAGCATAGCATATTTCCCTTACCTGACTACTAAAAAGCCCCTATGGTTTACTAGCCTAACAACCGCAGAGCCTCCTACATAATACCCTGAAAACAACATTTGTCAGAACAAAATATCAGTATTTTTTCACCTACATCATTTTCTATAACTATCAAAAGGCCAAAAATGGGCTAAAAGACCTTACCCTGAATTTGGGATGAAATCCAACTTCGTTTCATCAACGATCCGCCCCTAGCAGACTTGCAGAGAACTTTGCTAGGAGCATCGTGGTGGCTTCGGATCGTTGATTTGGCGATTGGCTGGGCCGAAATCGAAGAGAGAAGTGAGAGAGTCCGTAGGAGAGAGAGAGGAGAGAGAGAGAGAGGGGCGCTGAAATGTGATAAAAATATGATTTTTCACTACTTATAGGGCCAAGTTCATTGACGAGACACGTCACCTTGTCAACGAGTCCTTCAGTAAATTCGTTGATGAACCTCACCCTTCGTCGACGAAATTCAGAGCAGCCTAAAACCTTCGCTTGGTATTTTCTCGTCGACGAGGCGTAGCTTCGTCGACGAATTTCCTTATGCACTTGTTGACGAACCCTTGTATTCATCGACGAGTCTTGGAAATTCCTTGAAATTATTATTATTATTATTATTATTATTATTATTTTTATTATTATTATTACTATCTCCAAAATGCGATGTCATCGATGAAGTCTGCGGTCTCCTTCTGTTTCTGTTTCCATTTTTCCTCCTTCTTATTATTTAAAATAATATTATCCTTCGGGTCACTACACACCAATCTCTAAGGCTCTATACAAAATGACTCTATAAAAATTGAAAGAATTAAAGAAACAATTACGGGAGTTATTGGATAAAGGATTCATCAAACCTAGTGTGTCACCTTGGGGCGCACCAGTTTTATTTGTTAAAAAGAAAGATGGGTCGATGAGGATGTGTATTGATTATCAAGAAATAAATAAGATGACGACCAAGAACAAGTACCTACCACCCCGGATAGACGATTTGTTTGACCAACTTTAGGGAACACAAGTTTTCTCTGAGATCGATCTCTGATCAGGGTACCATCAGGTGAAAGTTAAATAAGAGGATGTTCCAAAGACTGCATTTCGAACTAGGTATGGTCACTATGAGTGCTTAGTTATTCCATTCAGTCTGACTAATGCTTCTGCTGCATTTATGGACCTTATGAACACGGTCTTCCATAAATTTGTAGATGAGTTTGTGGTGGTATTCATTGATGACATTATAGTGTATTCAAAAATTCCCAAGGAGCATGAGAATCATTTGAGGTTGGTACTTCAGTCCTGACCATTTAGGAGAATCATTGAAACAACGATTCATCACTACTTTGGTCTTGACCATTCCATCAAGAGAAGGTGGTTTTGTGATTTACAGTACTGATGCGTCTCAGAAAGGGTTTAAGTGCATATTAATGCAATAGGGGAATGTTGTGGCATATGCTTCTCGAAAACTCAAGGAGTACAAGAAGAATTATCCCACACACGATTTGGAATTGACGGCAGTGGTATTTGCGCTGAAAATCTGGAGACACTACCTATATCGTGGAAGGTGCGAGATTTTTGCGGATCATAAAAGCCTTAAGTACTTCTTCACGCAAAAGGAACTGAATATGAAATAGAGGAGATGGCTAGAACTGATAAAGGTTTATGATTGTACCATCAACTACCACCCAGGGAAAACCAATGTGGTAGCTGATGCGTTAAGTCCAAAGTCAAGGAATACATCGGTCTCAGCAATGGTAACTCAACATCAAATCAGGATGGATCTGGAAAGATTTGGTGAGGAAATAGTGGAAGGGAACCATCAAAATTTCATTGCTAGCCTTGTAATCCAATCGACCTTACTGGAGAAGATTAAGGTCGCACAGATGAAAGATTCGAAGTTGGTAGGGATTTTGGGTAAAGTATAGAGTAGACTGAGGATGGATTTTAGCATCTCAAATGATGGGGTTTTGAGGTTTCACACTAGATTATGTGTACCCAATGATACATAGATTAAAAGAATAATTCTGGAAGAGCCTCATTGCTCTCTTTATACAATGCATCCAGGAAGCACCAAAATGTATTAAGATTTGCGAGAATCTTTCTAGTGGAACAACATGAAGGGAGAAATTACCTAATTTGTGAAGCAGTGCCTTACATGTCAGTAAGTGAAAGCTGAATATTAAAGACCAGCAGGGCCATTGCAATCACTCCATGTTCTTGAGTGGAAGTGGGAGCACATTTCCATAGATTTTGTAATAGGGTTACCATCAACACTTCATGGGCAAAACATCATTTGGGTAATTGTCAATCATCTAACAAAAACTGCTTATTTTGTTCCAATCAAGGTTAGCTATTCCGTGCATAGACTAGCAGAGTTGTATGTTCAGGAGATAGTTAGACTACACGACATGCCAGTGTCCATCATATCATATTGGGACCCACGGTTCACATTCCAGTTTTGGAAAAGCTTACAGAAAGCCTTGGGATCACACCTTACCTTTTGCACAACATTTCATCCTCAGACTGATGGACAATCTGGGAGGACGATTTAGTTATTGGAGGATATGTTGTGGGCATGTGTACTGGATTACATCAATCATTCCATTTTTGCAAATAATAACTAATAATACAGTCATAGGCTCAAAATTACAGTTCAGACAGTTGGCTTTTCAAAACCTACATGATAATTATCTATATACACATATAATTTCCATTTTAACCAGCTGAATTACAAAATTACTGGCTTAATCTATTCCTCTTACCTAGTTTCCTAAACTACGCCTTTAGGGATCCCAAAGTTATACCCGCGGCACTCACCCGAATCCTGAATTCATGAACCCTACTTTATCAATGCCACCCCAAATAAAATACTATTCTTTTCCACATCTCCTAAACTCATAAACTTCAAATAAATAATTAAATTCCCAAAAACTACAAATTTCCTTAATTCCCATAACGTAACCCTAACTTTGGAGTGGTGCCTAGAAAACCCAAATTGAAAATCTGCTCCAGCTAAAATGACGACGATCGAGACTAGGGCCTCGTGGTGGTGCCCGATTGTCAATTTAGCTGAAGATTGGGGAGAAATTAAGGAGAGAGTGTAGGTTTAACTTACCCCAGGAGTGGTGCCTATAATGCTCCTACGACAAATCCACTCTGGTAGGAGTGTCAGTGGCGGAGAATGGAACCCAGTGGTATCTTCCGTTTTTCAATTGGCACCCGTTTGGTCAATGAAAATGAAGAGAGAGAGAGAGAGGGAAGGTGAGGAGAGAGGTGTGAGAGCTGGAGATAGGATGCTCTCTATATCCTTTCATGAGAAAGATAACTTCCTCAGGAAGGTTATATTTTATATAATATATATTATTATATTATATTTGTTGACTTTTTAGGTCCGTCTCCTATTTTGATTATGAAAAACCACAGTGTCTCATCTGTGTGATTTGAACATTTGAATAGGTTTATTTTCCTAAGAAAGGATGACAGATAAGAAATGGAAGCCGAAGAGCACTTAAATGAGCATACCTCAGCATTTTCCATGGAATTGCAAAGGAGCAACGCATGAAGATTGATCTTTTTTTTTTTTCAGTTATATTATATATTTTCTTTTATTCAAGTTGGGTCTGTAATAATTCAAAGGTTTGTAATAATTAATGCATGCCATGCATAATAGGATTATAAGCTCAAGACCGTAAAATGACCTTAGGACCTCAGAATTGATATACATAAAAAATGCATGTTCAGTCGACCAAACCTGAATGCTTGAAAAGCATTCGGTCGACTGACTTGGGAAATGGTCAACAGTTTGACTATGGCTCGGTCGACCGAACAAGACCTGTTCAATTATGTTGGTTGACCGAACTTCCCCTGGTCAATACTTTGACCTTTCAGTCGACCGACCAGGAAAGTACTTCAACATCCTGGTTAACCGAAAGGTCCTCGGGAGATGCTGCAACATCCTGGTTGACCTAACTTCTTAGTTAAAGTGTACTGGTTGACCGAACCATGCTAGAATGAAAATTCACCTTAAAAATCTTAAGTACGGTCGACCGTACTCTTAGTTCATTTTTTCCTTGGTCGACCAAACTTGGACACTTTGTCAACTGAACCTTAAGTTCGATCGACCGACCCTCTCGGGTTGCTGAATTTTTATCGAGACTTAAAGTGGGTTAATTTTTATTAAACTCACTTAATCTTTTTTAAAAATACCCACTATGTCCCCAACGATTATATTTTCTCCCATTTCTATATATAACCACTCATTTGCTAAAATTAAGCATGTATTAGGATTTGAGATTAGGAAAAATTATCTGAAAAATATTTTTTGTCCAAATCTCTATATTTTCATATCTCTTCAATATTATTATAAAAATGTACTTCCTATACTCATCTAGTTATCTATCTTGAAAGAAGGTAGTATTCTTTATACTCTTTGCATAAGCTAAACTCTCCCTAGTTTTATTTGATTATGTGTTGATTTTTGAAGAGGTAGCTAAGGTTTTTCCCATAATATTTCTTTCATAAATATTTTATTGGGAAAAACTCTTGTGTGGCTTAAGATCTTGCATCCTCATTGCAAGTATCATAAGCTTGATTTGTGCTTTGACGATAACATCTTTATAAACCCTATTATCTACTGTACTTAATATTTGAGAAATATTTTTGTGATATCTATTTAGGGTTGTAGAGACTATTTGATTGTTCCCACAAGAAGCATATTAGGTTGATATCAAAAGTCTCACTCTCACACACATACATTAATATACATTTGATTGAGAGTTAACACCTGAGTTAACAAAATCTCACTTGAGCTTAATATCCTATCATATGTGAGTGCATTATTTGATTGAGCATATTTGTGCAAATCTTCTTAATGTAAGAAACACTTTATGTACGAAAATTTTTATATCCGTTGTATTCTAGGAACGAGCCTGAAAAAGGAGACTAGCCCTGTTGAATAGCCCCGGATTGGCTTAGACCCAGTTTGGAAAGTTAGGTGCTCCATCCTGGTAAGGTGTAGGTTGAGGTCAACCCTGCTAATTGACCTGATTGTAACTGGTGCCACTCCACCCATTAAGTGAGTATTATGAAGTCCTCCAACTTTCGAGCTAGAGGGGGGGACGTAGGCAGCATTGGCCGAACCCCGATAACATATCGTGCGTGTTCTTTATATTTCTGCAATTTATTTATTGCACGTGTATGGTATATTGTGAATGCTGTACATGATTTAATTTCTGCATGTTTTATTTATCTGTGCATTTGGAATTGTATAGACAGACCTTAAGTTGTGAATATACTGTTGTTAGATTAGCTAAACCTAGAAATAAATTTTAAAATTCCAATTCACCTCCCTTTTGAGAATACACCAAAGCTAACAATATTATATTAATATATTATTATACTATATTATATTATTTAATTAATAATAATTGTCATTTATTTATTTTTTTATTTAATTACTTTAATTTGATTTATTTATTTTTAACTTTAATTACTTTAATTAATTACTCTTTTGAAGGATCACTACATTCTCCTATAATAATTATTTTTGGGGCATTACAGTTCTGCAGCTGAGTCAAAACTAACGTCGTAAGTACAATTGTGCCTATCTATGGTCACCCGGTATACCACGGATCCCCCCCCCCCCGACAAAAATCTCAGAGTAGTATTGTGGCCCAGGTCTCCAATCGACTTATCACACTTCTATGCCCGTGTGATTGCACTCACTGCCCACATTAGTTACGGTACTGTGCTCATAATATCACAATATCATATATGACAATTTACACAATAAAAACTGTATTATAATTCATTTCATATAAAACCCGATATTCAGTAAACATGGCCCTTAGCCATCATATTAAAACTCGGCCCCCGGTCGTTATATCAAAACTCGGTCCTCGATCGTTATATCACATATTGTATAAAAAATAAGTTAAAACATTCTGCACACATATGTCATTTAAAAACCATTCCTATGTCACACAATTTTCATTTGTTATCCATAAATAAAATAGCCTAACTGGGAAAAACGTAAGTTGCTAAAAATAGGGTATGAGCATCTCCAAGGTTTTATTTAACTCAAATTACAAATTTTGTATAAAATAGGAGATGATCAAATCATCCATATTAATTTTCCCAAAAAACATATACTGCATTTTTAATCAGTCCATATTTCACAGAATAACTGACATAATATAAATCTTTTACCTGTTTACTAAGAAGGTTTCTACGACGCTCCTAAAGACCACCCTACGGCGATACGGAGATCAAAATCCTGAAACCACATTTTCCCTAGTTTAATCAACTAAAATCGCAGATTAGCAACCATTAAACATCCACATGCCCATACACCTCATTTAACTAATTACATGCTAAAAAGATAGCTCATTTTTACCCTTACCTCAACTTTGGAGTGGTGCCTGAAAAGACCCCGTTTAAAAATCCACTCCACTATATTTGTAGAGAATTACTTCTGGATCCTCGTGGCGGCTTCTGATCGTCGATTTGGGCGATGAATGGCGAGAAATCTAAGAGAGAGAGTGAGGGGCGTAGGTTTAGAGAGAGAGAGAGAGAGAGAGAGAGAGAGAGAGAGAGAGAGAGAGAGAGAGAGAGAGAGAGAGAGAGAGAGAGAGAGAGATTTATGTTTCTTAATGAAGAAGAAATTTTAAAACCTATTTATAACCCTTTGACCCAGCACAATTGTTGGCCTTACAAGGTTTAATACTCCATTTTAATGCTAACAAACAAGTAGGATTTAACATGCTTTAGTTGAGTGTTGTGTTTTCTCAGGAATCTATATTGAAGATACTCATGCAGCATGAATCAATGACTGATAATATGGATCAAAGTCTGAAGAACATAAGAGCATGATGGTTAAAGAAGATCAATACGAGAGCTCAAAGAAAAATATCAAGAGGATGTAAAAAGATGAAAGATCAGATTATTCTAAAAGATCAGAGACTAGCAACAAAGAAAGTTTAGAGGAAAGGAGAATTTTTGAGCACTTAGGACAAGTCTTTGTAAGTACTTTAAGTTTATTCAAGTATGAAGTTTTCATTTTGAAGCTTATTAGACAAAGAGACTTAGAGACCTTAAGATATTAACTTGAAACACGTTTTCAAAGTTAAAACAAATTTATATTCCAAGTAACAATGAGAGAGAAATCAAAAAGTGACTAGAAAAGAAAATCATTCATTTGACAGACGACTATGTGTTAATAGACCGACAACTGACTAAATTAACAAGGCTTAAAATTGAAACACAGAAGCCTGACAGATGACTGTCAAGGCTCCCACAGACGACTGTTAGTGAAAAGTGAGAAGATTGTGTAGGTTTCACCAGACGACTGTCCACCTTATATGTTCTGAAAAGCTTAAATTTACACATGGACAAACGATTGTCATCATATGGACAGACGACTGTCACCTTATATTTTGATGACAGACGACTGCCACTCAAGGGACAGGCGACTGTCACCTTTCTGCCTATGATTTTTACCGTTATATTAAATGGACAAACGACTATCAGGTCTTCACAGTCGAGTGCCTCGCGGCATTTTTCTATTTTCCAAGGGATATACTTTTTGAAATTCAAATATTTGGAAACTTAAATAAGTTTAGTATATGGAAACAAGTCTGAGTATCCTTTGGGGAATAAGCAAGAAGGTTTTATACATCTATAAATACCCCTAAGACTCATTGATTTAAAAACCAAGATCATTAAGAACTCACAATTTTCTGTCATACTCTCTCTCACTCTGAAATTCTGAAAGTGCTTCATATTGCTCTCATCCTTGTTCGAAATTAAGAGTAGTTCTTGCTGAATAACACTGTGTTTGATCATTGAGTTGCTGATTCTTTCATTGAAAGATACCCACGATGATAAATTTCTAAGAGCTTCATTCTGGAAATTCATATTTTGAATTTACTGAAGTGCATTAGTGTTTTAAACTTGTACTAATCAGCTCTTTGAGGAGCAAATTCTTGTACATATTGTTTTTTTATCATTATAACTGGGCTTGTTGACGATTTGAGTATTGAATCGTTGCACCAAACAATAAGAGATTGTTTGGAGAAGGAGGGCTCTAGCCTTACCCAAGGAGTGCCTATAATTGTTTTTGTTCCGGGTGATAAAGGAACGATAATAGTGAATCCTTTGGCGGTTTGGCCAAGGGCGAGGACGTAGGCTGCGTTGAAGTCGAATCTCGTGAAAATCCTTGTGTTCTTCTTTCTCTACTCTACTCTTTATTTTTCAAGGATATAATCTTCGTGGTTGTTTTAAATTTCAATTCTAAATGTTTGATTGTTAAATAGACCGGAAGGTAATTCATTTTGGATAAATCAGCATTGATTGCGGAAACCGAAAGGGACTACGTCAGTTGATTATCCTTTACCTATTAATCTGTAAGTTTATTTAAAAAATGAACATTGGGAAGAAGAATACTTGTGATACAGGGCTTATATTGAGTGCAGCAAATTTCCACATATATTGTTACTTAAATTAAGAGTTTGATCTTGTTGTGATTGATTGTGATTGTTTCTAAGATTTGCAACTTAAAAGAACTAATTCTAAAGGAATAATTTTTAAAAAAACCAAGAAAGCTATTCCTAATTTTAGTTGGTATTAGAGCCTAGTTATAGTAATTCCTAACAAGAAACTATAAAAAGATTAAATGGAAAATATAGGAGTAGCACCCTTTGGTGAAAGTCAATCCTCAACTTGTCCACCAATCTTTTGTGGATATAATTATACATTTTGGAAAAAGAGAATGCAAATCTATTTCCAACACATGGATTGGAAAGTATGGGAAGTAGTTATGGATGGAGACCTTATTCCTATGAAAATAGTTGATGGAAAATAGATTCCAAAAGAAAAATAGGGATATGATCGATTCAGACTATAAAATGCTTCAAATCAATTCAAGTGCTATAAATGCTTTATACTGTGCCTTAGATGCTAACAAATTTAATAGGTTCATGGCATGCAAGACGGCTAAAGAAATATGGGACAAATTAGAAGTGACATATGAAGGAACTATTGATGTTAGAGACAATAGGATAGACATGTTAACAAGCAAATATGAAGCATTCAAGATGAATTCTAATGAAACAATATCAAGTATGTACACCAGATTTACCCACATAATAAACTCCTTAAGTTCCTTAGGGAAAACCTATACTACCTACGAAATGATCAGAAAAATCCTAAGAGGCCTTCCCTCAATATGGGAACCAAAGGCTACAACTATCACTAAAGGTAGAAACCTTAAGACTACCTCTTTAGATGAACTCATAGGTTCACTTCTTACCTATGAAATGACCTTAAAAAAAAGGAATCCTGAACCAAAGCATAAAAGATCTATTGCACTAAAAGCGTCTAGCCACAGCTTTAGTGAAGAGGAAAGTGAGACAAATGACTTAGATCAAGATGAATTAGCATTCATCACTAAGAGACTAGGCAAATTCTGTGGAAGAAATAAAAGATTTCCTAGGAAGTTCAATAAAAAGAAACCTGAAAAAAGAGAGACAAGTAGGAAAGAAAATGAAAGTAAGAATGAACCTCTAATATGTTATCATTGTAAGAAACCAGGGCATATCAAACCAGACTGTCTGTTGTTCAAGAAAGACAAGAAGAAAAAGAAGGAAGCTATGAAAGTTACGTGGGATGATTCAAGCTCTAGCGAGACATAAAATGAATAAAGCGGACAAGAGATGGCAAACATATGCTTTATGGCGAATGATGAAGAGGTAAACTCCTACTATTCCTCTACAGAATCTTACAATGAGTCGTGTGATGAGTCATGTGATAGCATGCCTTCCTATAAGGAATTGCAAGCTGAGTTGTTTTCTTTGCATAAGAGATTCATAAAAATATCTAAGAGAAATATAACTTTGAAAGATTAAAATAAAGAACTATTAAAGCAAATTGAATCATTCAAAATCATTGAAAAAGAAAAAGATACTTGTATTGAGAAATTAAAAGAAGAAGTAAATAAAGTAACTCAAGAATTGGGCAAAACTCATAAAGATAGTCTGAATAAAAAAGATCTAGAAGCAAATGAACTTAAGATATTAGTAGAGGATAAAGAGAAAATTATATATAACTTTACCAAAGGTAAAGATAATTTTGAAAAGATGATTGGACAGCAAAGGCTACATGGAAACAAAGAAGGTATAGGCTATAATGGTAAAGCAAATAAAATGAACAAAAAGCTATACATGGGATACTTTGTCAAGGAAGCTAAGTATTATGCTAGCACTTCATCAAACCACAAACATGAACGCACCACTTGCTATATGTGCAAGACTAAAGGTCATGTAATGTTTAATTGCCCATTAAAAAGAAAGTATGTTAAAGTTCAAGGAGAATGGAAAACCAATAATGGAACTAACAACAAAACAAAGAAAGCCAAAAGAATTTGAGTTACAAAAACTAACACATAGTATCCCTCATTGTAGGTATGCCTTAGGACAACAACGTCAACGGATAAATGGTACTTGAACAGCGGGTGCTCAAGGCACATGACTGGTGACAATACCAAGTTCACTACATTAAAACAAAAGTATGGGGGATACATAACCTTCGGAGAAAATGCCAAAGGTAAAATCATTGGCATCGGAAAAATTGGTAAAGAACCTTCACTCACTATAGATAATGTGCTTTTAGTAGAAAGATTAAAACATAACCTTTTAAGTATCAGTCAATTAAGTGATAAAAGGTTCGAAATAATCTTTAAGAAAGAAAAATGTGTTATTCAAAATCCTAAGAACAATGAAACCTTGTTTATAGCTCATAGGTTAAACAATGTCTATTGTATAAATTTTGAGAACTTAGTAAATCAGAATGTAACTTGTTTGGTAGCAATGAATGAAATAAGTTGGCTATGGCATAGGAAACTAGGACATGCTAGCATGGACCTATTATCCAAATTATCAAAGAAAAATCTTGTCAAATGACTACCTAATACAACATTCATAAAAGACAAGATATGTGATGCATGCCAAAAGGGAAAGTAAGTTAAAACAAGTTTCAAAAAGAAAAAATACATATCTACAAAAAGACCCCTAGAGTTGTTGCATTTAGACTTATTTGGTCCAACTAGAACCTCAAGTGTAGGGGGAAAACAATATTCTTTTGTAATAGTAGATGATTATTCAAGATTCACTTGGGTATTATTTCTAACAAACAAAGGTGAAGCCTATGACATGCTTATTACATTATTTAAGAAATTACAAAATGAAAAGAGTTATAATATAACAAGCTTTAGGAGTGATCAAGGTAGGGAATTTAAAAACAAAAATGTTGAAAAATTCTATAATGAATATGGAATAAACCATAATTTTTCCGCACCTAGGACTCCACAACAAAAATGGAGTTGTAGAAAGAAAAAATAGAACTTTACAAGAAATGACGAGAACAATGTTGAATGAAAATAATCTACCTAAATACTTTTGGGTAGAAGCTGTAAATACAACATGCTACATTGTAAGTAGGGTATCAATAAGATCAAAAATGGACAAAACACCATATGAACTTTGGAAAGGAAGAAAACCTAATATTTCCTACTTTCATGTATTTGGATGCAAATATTTTATCCTTAATACTAAAGATGATCTAGGAAAATTTGGTGCAAAATCTGATGAAGGTATCTTCCTAGGGTACTCTATAAAT
Source organism: Malania oleifera (assembly GCF_029873635.1). NCBI lineage: Eukaryota > Viridiplantae > Streptophyta > Magnoliopsida > Santalales > Ximeniaceae > Malania > Malania oleifera. The sequence continues at coordinate 28,880,449 of NC_080419.1, read as the reverse complement.
AGTAAAACTTATAGGGTTTATAATAAAAGAACCTTTACTATTATGGAATCAATGCACATAACATTTGATGAATCAAACAATCATGACAATAAAAATGAGAATGATGAAAAAGAAGATACTCCACAAAAAGAAGAAGATTTTGAAATAAAAGAAGAAATCAATAATGATGCTCCAAATGAAAATCTTATAGAAAATCTGAAGCTTCCTAAAGAATGGAAATATGATAAAAATCACCCAAAAGAACAAATTCTTAGTGAAACATCAAAAGGAATAACCACTAGAGCCTCATTAAAGAATATCTGCAACCATTATGTTTTTTTATCTCAAGATGAACTCAAAAATATTGAAGAAGCCTTAAAAGATGACTCTTGGATCATAGCTATGCAGGAGGAACTAAATCAATTTGAAAGAAGTCAAGTATGGAAACTTATACCTAAACCCAATGACAAGTCAATCATAGGAACTAAATGGGTATTTAGAAATAAAAAGGATGAAACTAGAGTAATTGTAAGAAATAAAGTTAGGCTTGTAGCACAAGGTTACAATCAAGAAGAAGGCATTGATTACGAAGAAACCTTTGCTCCTGTAGCAAGAATGGAAGCAATAAGGATGTTTCTTGCCTATGCAACTTATAAAGACTTCAAATTATACCAAATGGATGTAAAAAGTGCATTTCTAAATGACTTTATTAAGGAAGAAGTCTATGTTAAACAACCTCTGGGTTTTGAAGACTCTAAAAATCCAAATCATGTATTTAAGTTAACTAAGACCCTATATGGATTGAAACAAGCTCCTAGAGCTTGGTATGATAGGCTAAGCAAATTTCTACTCCAAGATAATTTTTCAAGAGGAAAGATAGACAACACTTTATTTATAAAAACCAAAGATAATAATATGCTTATAGTTCAAATTTATGTTGATGACATTATATTTGGAGCTACTCATGAAGATTTGTGTAATGAATTTGCTAAAACTATGCAGACAGAGTTTGAAATGAGCATGATGGGAGAATTAAATTACTTTCTAGGATTGCAAATCAAACAAGCTAAATATGGAACTTTCATAAATCAAACTAAGTATATTAAAGACATGTTAAAGAAGTTTGATATGGAAGAAAGTAAAACTATAAGAACTCCCATGAGCACTTCAACTAGTCTAGACAAGGATGAAAAAGGGAAACAAGTTGATATTAAACATTATCGAGGTATGATAGGAAGTTTACTTTACTTAACAGCAAGTAGACCAGATATAATGTTCAGTGTGTGTATGTGTGCTAGGTTCCAATCGGCTCTTAAGGAATCACATCAAACATCAGTAAAACGGATCCTTAGATATTTGCCAGGCACACTAGATTTAGGGTTATGGTATCCAAAAGGAACTGATTTCGAAATGATGAGTTATTCAGATGCAGATTATGCAGGATACAAAATAGATAGAAAAAGCACTAGTGGGACTTGCCACTTTTTAGGACACTCATTAGTTTCATGGTTTTTAAAGAAACAAATTCCGTAGCATTATTTACAGCTGAAGCAGAATACATAATAGTTGGGAGCTGTTATGCTCAAATTTTGTACATGAAACAACAATTAAAGGACTTCAAAATTCAATACCAAACAATCCCCATAAAATGTGATAATACAAGCCCGATAAATATTTTAAAGAATCTGGTATCACATTCGAGAACTAAATATATTGATATACGTCATCACTTTTTAAGAGATAATGCAGACAAGAAAGAAATAGTTCTTGAATTTGTCAATACTCATGCTCAATTAGTTTATATATTTTCCAAACCATTAGCTGAGGATCAATTTATATTTATTCAACGCGAATTAGGCATGTTACATATAAGAGAAGTTAACTAAAAAGGGGAAGAAGCTGAGTTTGGTCAAGACAAACGACTGCCATGAAGCTAACAGACGATTGGCAAGCTACTGTCTGTGTAAAAGACAGTAGATAGACGACTGTCAGTGAGCTAGAAGTCGAATGGCAGGCTACTGTCTATGGATAGACGACTGTCCAATTAGAGACAGACGACTATCTCGCGGCGGGTAACATACTTTTTACTTAAAAACATGATTTTTAAACCCTACAGACGTCTGTCCATTCATCTTCCTTCCTCTAAAACATTTTCTCTTCTCTTTCCTTTCAATTATTTCTCTCCCAAGCTTCAAAAAATGATTATCCATCATACCCTACTTCATACAAATCTAGGGTTTCTACTTATCAAGATGGTTCGTACCAAAACTGTGGGAAAGAAGGATAAAGCTTCTTCGTCTTCTTCAAAGCCTACAAGCAACGATAACATAGAAAAATGGCTTCACACGCGAAATCGTTGTATCAGAATCACCTATCTGCTATTGAACCTATATTCTGTAAGATTTTAGATGTTACTTTCTTTGAAGAAAATGTTCCTAAAATTTTAGAAATGTTCAAAGCTATAGGATGGGACAAGTTTATCATTCATCAAGTAAAAGAGTATTATCCAGATCAGATTAAGATTTTTTACTCTAACTTGGTTTAGAAGGAAGATGACATTACTTCTGAAATTTATGGTCAAAAGATTACACTTACCCCACACTCATTACTGAAAATTCTTCATTGGACCATGGAACAAGGATTTACACCACAAGAATTTCTGCCTCTTGTGATGAATGATGCACCTTCGTATTTTGGACATCCTCCACTATACAAGCAGCTTAATCTTCAGGCACAAATTCTGCATAAGATCATTGCATACAACATAATTCCGAAGTCTGGATCCTTTGATCACGTGTCATATTTTGATTGTTTTGTTATTTGGTGCTTACTAAAAGGGAAGAAACTAGACTTATCTAGCATCATACTGGAAATGGATGGTGATGAAACTTGAATCTCCTAGAATTGGGCTTCCATACGGTGGCATTCTTTCTTTAATCTTTGCCCATTTTCAAGTCCTCTCTCCAGCTTCAAAAATAGTAAAAAGAACTTATTATCATGTTTTCTCATCTACTACATTGAAACGAATGGGTTACAAAAAGTATACCGAGGGTTTAAGTTCCGGGGCAATAGATCGGCAAGACCTGCACCTGAGGCAAGGAGTCTAGCTCTTGAAGAAGCTGATATGCCACCTTGGTTTGTTCCATTTTATCAAAATTATACTAGCTTTAGTTCCAAAATGAGAGAAAACTTTTCTTCTCTTCATGATAAACTCTCCACCATTGATGACAAGTATACCTCATTAGACACTCGTATTGCTAAGATAGAACATCATGTCACTAAACATGACACTGATTCAGATAATGAGGATAGTAAAAATTATGATGAGGAAGAAGCTAAAACTGACAAAGGTGAAGAAGAAGAAGAAGAATAAGAAGAAGAAGAAGAAGGTTCACAGCAATCCAAAGGAAAAGGAATCGCTAAAGACATTGACACTAACTCTGACATATAGACTTTTGTTGGTGTTTTTGCTATTTTGTATGCTTAAATTCTGGATGTACTTTGTTATACAAAAGGGGAGTATGTGTAAGCAAAGAGTATGAGTCTGTATATGTATTCTAGTTCTAAAACTCTGAACTTTTGCAATGTTTTGTTCTCAGTTTGATGTATTATAAGTTCTAATGTTAATGATAATTTTAAAAACTTTGCAAGTTCTAATTTGAGTATGCTGATTGACAGGGGGAGCATTATGAGTTATCACTTGAGCATAATTCTTAATCAATTGATGTTAATACGTTAACACTAGTATCACATATACTCATATTGATATTTGCACTTGATCATTATATACTCAAATTATATTTTTTGATTGATGTCAAAGGGGGAGAAGTGTTTAGCCAAAATTTTGTTTGAACTTGAAAAGAGCATGAATGATATTGATGAAATTATTATTGATCCTAATGAAATTTTTTTTATTAAGATGAAACTTATTGAAAGGGAGAGTCTTTCTAAGGCTCACTTAAAATTTTTATTTCTTATTTGTCATCATAAAAGGGGGGAGATTGTTGACCTTACAAGGTTTAATACTCCATTTTGATGCTAACAAATAAGTAGAATTTAACATGCTTTAGTTGAGTGTTGTGTTTTCTCAGGAATCCATATTTAAGGTACTCATGTAGCATGAATCAATGACTGATAGTATGGATCAAAGTCTGAAGAACATAAGAGCATGATGGTTAAAGAAGATCAATATGAGAGCTCAAAGAAGAAATATCAAAAGGATGTAAAGTTGGTTAAAGAAGATCGATACAGTTGGATTGTCATTTGGAACATTGTGGATCAGGTCTCGAGACTAGGACATAAGCCTCTATTTTCGAGTGAACCCTCGTTATTTTTTCCATTATTTTCATTCCACTTTCTTGGTACGTAATGACTCATCATATTATTATGTCTATTAGGCTTTTGCTATTCTTGATCTACTTGCAATTAAAGAAGACCAATGTAATCTACAATCTAACAATTTTTTTTTATATATTAAGGCTCTGTTTAAAAAAATATGAAGGAAAGAAACGGAAAATATAAAGGAATTCAATTTCTCATATTTGGTTATCAATAAAATTGAAAAGGAATATAATAATTATATCAAATCAATAAAAAAAAATGGTTTTATACGTCATTCACGTTTAATTTTCCTTAGTTTTTATCATATTAGAATAAACATTTTTTAGTAGTATTTGACATAAATGGAAAAATAAACTAAAAAAATAAATTTTCTTCTCATTCTCCTTTCCTTTACTTTTTCCTATCAAAATCTTTTATAGGTCCGTTCAGACTAAGGAGGAAATTCAAATAAATGTTTGTTTTAATATAATTAATAATTAGAAAAAAATTAAACATTAATGATGTGTAAAATCAAAATTTTGTTTATAGATTTGATATAATTTTTTTTTTATTTCTCACTTTTTTTTATAACCAACACGAAAATATTTTCTGAATTCTAAAAGATTTTCCATGTAAATCTTAGTGCCTTCCTTGGCTGATTCTCGTGATAATTAATTTTTTACTTAGAAATTGATTTTAACAAAGGATAAGATTATAATTAAGCTATTGCGTCTTTTGGATTCCCTAACATATTGACATGCATGCATGCTAAGTATCAATTAATTTTAGTGCAACCATCACTATCTTATCATTAAACAACGATTTAAACTCAGAAAACAGAGCAGTGGCAACATTCAAAGGTAGTAAAAAGAATTTATTAAATTATCATATTAACCTGGAACAAAGTCGCAAACGAACAACTGATAACTGAATAAGCTATGTATAGCTTAAACCCATATGTTCATAAACCCTAGAAACAATTAAAACTTGCATAAACAGGGGATTGCCATAGTGTATACCTAAACCCATAAACTTAAAACTAAAATCAGACTATCAAGACAGACCGATCAACTAGCTAGGAAGAACAAGACCTTATTAATCGATTCACAACTCAAACATTCCACGGGTTCATCTCTCCAATCTCAGCAAAGCCCAACGGTTGCTCAGGAAGCTGCTGCTGCGGCTGCCGCCACGTGTAAACCGCTGGAGGAGTGCCGGAGAATTGGAGATGATGCCCCAGTCTCATCTTTTCCATCCGCAATGCTCTGTTCTCCGCCTCCACCGCCGCGATCCCCGCGGCGGCGTTGTTAATGTTGGAAACCAGCTTGGCTTTGGAAATCTCCAGCACGGTCTTCTGGTTCGTCAAATTGTTGAGGTGCATCTGCTTTCGCATCCTCGACCGCCTCGCCGACTCCCTGTTCGATACCACTCTCTTCCTCTGCTTCTCGTCCGCGGACGCATTGTCAGGATTCATCTCAGAGGCGCTAACTTGATTCATCGATCTCGATTGATTGATTTGTGATGAGTGCAAAACAATTTTCAGAATCTAATTTGGAAAAACACAACTGAGAATTGAATGACTGGAAAATTAAGATGATGAACAGAAGAAAAGAGGTATAATTCAACAACCCAAAAGCCAAAATAGATTAACAATTCGAATTGGGGAAGAAGGATTGAAGAACAGAGTAATGGAACCGCGAAGAACGGTGGTTGAATTACTTTACGGAGCGGCGGCGCAGGGGTGGTTGATTTATAGAAGTTGAAAGCAGAGGATGTGGGTAAAATAAATTAAAGAATGGAAAGTTCATAATCCTGAGCGATTCGCCGAGTTGGAATTTCAGAGGATGTGTATCAGAAATCATTAAATCCTAGAATGAAGATAAAGTTCGGATTAATTCACGGTAGGAAAGTGAATAATTAATTCGCTTAATTATTCAGATTTCTCCCAATTTGTAGGAGTTGTTTTAATCTGCCGGAAGGAAACTCAGAGATGAATTGATTTTTTTTTTCTCTCCATAATGAGAATCACTGGTAGAAAGCAAAAGATTAAATTGTGTGAATTTAAATATATTCAATTTTAAATTATATTAAATTTAAATTTATGTTTGTGTAAACAAACATTTTTTATTACCCTTTACTATATATATATATATATACATTTTATATAAAAGTAAACTGACTAATTTAGTACATAAGATAAATTCTCTTTTTCTTTCCTATGAATAGGCTGTGGTACATGAGGGAACTATAAGAGGAAATATTAATATTATTATTTTTAATAAACAGTATTATTTCTAAATAAAATAATTTTCTGAATAAATTTTATTTTTTATTTTTTATATAATATTATTTTATCAAAAAATAAATCTGACTAATTTACTACATAAGCAAAAACCTCCTTTCCTTTTTTGTGAATAGACATGTGTTTAAGGTAAATAAGTATTACTATAGTAATGAGTAGATAAATATTAGAAATAAAATATTTATACCCTTTATTTGTTATGTTACAATTATTTCTTGAACTTTTAAGAATGATAATAAAATTATTTTAACAATTTTGTTAATCGTGAAAAATCTTAAAGGTTTGTTTGGATAAAAAATTTTAGGTGAAAAAAGGAAAATAAAAGGAAATAAGGAGAAAACTTATTTTCTCTTACATTTTCCTTCTTTATTAAATAATATAAAAAAATTAAAGTATGTTTTAGGTCATGTTGAAACTTGAAAA